>NC_138164.1:4761716-5199216 GCF_964165515.1 Mesoplodon bidens
CCTCCTGTCCTCCCCATTGTCCCAGAACCTGCTGGAAGAAATTTTCTCTCCTGAAACCTTCTCCCTGAAACAGCTTTTTTCCCTTTTTCTCAGAGTTTTCACCACACATCAACAGAGTGTCCTCCTCGTTTCTCTGCTCTTAGAATCCAAATTCTTCCTACTTTTGTGAGGTCCAGTTTAAAGACCTAGTTCCTCCATGAAGCCCTGTCCTAATGATTCTAGCCTACAATGTGTCTCTTCTCATTTTGACTGTAATCTCTCTCATTTGGGGGGGTTTGTTTATATTCAGTGTAACTCTCTTTTATGTTCTATGTTGTTTCCAAAAGAGAGACCGGGCAAGTTAAATGTGTCCTATCTGGTCAGCCCCATCATTAGTTTCTTCACTTCATTTGACTTATACTCTCCCAGCACCTGTGGGAAAATCAGATATTCCCCAGCCCATCTCCATCCACCCCCTCAAGTCAATCCTCCATAGGATTATAGAAAGATTTCACTAGTAGAAAAAACATAGAACAAGCCTTATATCTGCCAAGTATACATCTCGGGGGCCTTGCAAAATTCCTCTCACTGGTTACCCATATCCGTATTGACTCAGAGTTTGTGCAGTTAAAAAGTGTAAGGTAAATCCCAGGTGTGTCTGTGGAACTTGCTGCTGAGCTTCGGCCTGGGTCCCCATGGTGCTGTCCTCACTGATCCTTCAACAAACACCTGCTCATTTCCTATGCAAACACGGTTCCTAGGCAGAAATGATCTCTTTCTATCTCTTTCCCATAATCCCACCCACCGAAAATTAAATGAATTGGAAAAATACCCTTTCCCACCACTGATTCACTATACTGTTTTCCATTTTTAGTTTTCACAAAAACTCCAGTTTTTGTAACAAAAATTTCTAGTCACTAAGCCAAAATTGACTTTCTTCTTTCTTAAAATCAGAATTTGAGTTATTCAGGATGGCATGAATCTCCTATAAAAGTACATTCTCAATCTGTTTGGCAGCTGGAGTTTTATGTGACGGTTATTGCCATTAAAAATGAAAGCCAGGGCTTCCCTGGAGGTGCAGTGGTTGAGAGTCCGCCTGCCGATGCAGGGGACACGGGTTCGCGCCCCGGTCCAAGAGGATCCCACATGCCGCGGAGCGGCTGGGCCCGTGAGCGATGGCCGCTGAGCCTGAGCGTCCGGAGCTTGTGCTCTGCAACGGGAGAGGCCACAACAGTGAGAGGCCCGCGTACCGCAAAAAAAAAAAAAAAAAAAAAAAAAAAGAAAGCCAAAGTTACTGCATAAGACTTTCAGTGATGTTCCTTAAAGAGTAATAACTCAGGGGCACTCACCATTGCCCCTCGTCCTTTCTTCTTATTCCTCTTAGACTGTGGTCATGATGCCTGGGGAAGAGGGTAGAGTAGGTGCCACTTGGGTGTCATAGAGATGGAGACAACATACGCTAAGGATGGCTTAAAGGAAAGATAAAAGGAAGCTGGGTCTCTGATGACATCGTGGAGCTACCATACCCACCCTGGACTCTGTTCCTCTAGGTGCTTTGTAATGTAAGAAAGAAATAAAGCTTCTAATTTGTTCAACCACTGTTTTTTTTTTGGTGTTATCTATTACACGCTGTCAAACTCAAATCCTGATTGTCATTTGTCTTTGACAAACCTCTTCTCTGGAAGAATCTTGCCCTAGTTCAAAGGCAGCTTGGTAGGAAAAAAATCTGGTGTTTTTGGAGAGCCCAAAGTTTCTCCAGGTCAGACCCCTAGTGTCCACATATCACGCTGTGCACTCTGCCTCTTTCTTCCATCTCATGAACCTTCTGTAGGTGATATGGGATCTCACCCAGTGGTTCAGACGTTTTCGGCAGACTCTTCCTTGCTGGTGGAGAATTCCTGCAAGGATAAAGCACTTTAGTTTCTTGCAGTGGGGGGATGAGCATGTGGCCTGCTTCTGTCCAAGGAGGTCCAGAAGGGAAGGCAACTGGGAAGCTTCTCTCACAGAAAGGGACCCGTGAAAACAAATGTCCCTTCCTCTTCACTGGATATGTTGCTTAGAAATGCTGAGTCATCTAGAGATCAGTGACTCCGTGCGGGGAGTGAAGACCTGGATGGGAAACACTCAGGCCCTTGACCTATCTCCAAGTCACACCACCAATCCTGGACACGAACTGCCTTTGAACATCTGGTTAATTGTCTTTTCCACTTTCGGGTATATTCTGTTACTGGCACTTGAAAGAGCTCTAAATGACACAGGGTTGTCAGAATAGGGCTGGCTGCCATCTTCACACTTTCTAGATCTGTTGCTTTGAATTAAGATCCTCTGTTCCCTTGCCATGGGGATCCCTGAACTGCCTGTGTTGCTGGTCATCAGACAAGCCCAGACACGCCTGAATCTGCAAGGAGTGTAGTTCAGGCTTTGTGCTGGGACTCTGCTTTACAAGCGCAATGTAATTCCTATTCTAATTCTTGACTTTTGTAGTATTGTAAATTTTAATACAGTCACCACTGTGTGGTATGTTATTTTTTAAAATAGTAAAACAATTTGGATGCTTGATAAAAGGGAAACAGGATTGTGATAAAATATCAGAATTATATTAAAAAATCCACAAACAGGAATTAAAATATGTGGAGTCCAACTTTTATTACCTAATTGAAATGTTTGAAAATATTTTGCAGGTGTTTAGGAACAATTAATAGCCTTCAAACAAGATACCCAAAATAAATATTTTATTTGCTACAAATAAGTATTGTCTTATTTCCATGGGTACATCCTAATATATCTCCAGATGAGATATTTGCTGCTAGTTAATCCGGTGGTATTAATTTATGCTTTAAATCAAGCAGGGACTGCAAGGTAGATAGGCTGAATATTTAACATTTCCGTTCAAATCGTCAAGATACATATAAATCTTAAATCATTCTTCGGTCTCTTTTCCCACAGTGGCAGGAGTGCTGTCTAGATGGTCAGTTCTAAACTGAGTCAGTCCAGCTCTGTCTACCTGCACAGAACACTTGAGTGAAACGAAAATTTCAGTCAGTCATCTGAATAGTTTCAGACTCACAGGCAAAGCATTGGAATGATTAAACTTCTCACTTTCCACAGAAATTTGGGCAAGTTAGTGATACGGTCTTTGTTTTTTTCCAGAAGAAGATACCACATGACCAAGAGGAAAGCTCTGATCCGTTATAATTAAGGAAAATAATCCTGTATCTCTGTGTATTACAACCACACATTGTTACCAAGAATGTTCAGCTTCCTGAATGTCGAAGTGGTATTCCGAGAGGAAAGACTGCTAGATAGAGATTTGGGAATTATCTTTTAGAAGAGATTAACTAAATTAGTAAGGAAATAGTGGGTTAGCCTAGGATTCTGGGTCAGTCAGAAACCAACCCTGGTCTAAACAAAAATTAGATAAGTTCTTTGTGTAGCTATTACTAGAGGGCTTTGACCTCCATTCAGACAACCCTTTGATTTTTATTCTACTGGCAAGAACCCCAGGGAGGGAGTGGGTGACTGGTGTCTCTATCCTAAACCCCAATAGTGACACTGCCAATATTAAGCTAGTTCAAGAGGTACAGGAGAAAGGAAAGCTTTTGAGACTTGAGTGTGGTGTGCCTTCCTTGGCAATACTCAGACCATGGGAGAGCATGTGACTGAAGCACTGTAGCCATAGAACCAGAGCAGAAAGTACTCTGAAGAGTCCAATCATCTTCATTTTCACAAATGAGAAAACACATCCAGGCAGATTCTGATGTAATCTCAGATCTCTTGATTCATTTACTTCCATGTTCTTCCAGTACATCATTGGACCAAAAGACTATTAAGAGAGTAATGAAGGAAAAAAAAAAAAAACACGGAGATGCTCCAGCTTTGAATATCAATGATGTATATGAATTTACTCCGAAGAACACTGGGCAATAGAAAGGAATTTGCTATGGGTCTCAAACTCTAAGAAAAGACTTCACCAAAAATGCCAAAATAGTGCCTCAAATAACAGTCTCACTTGGGTGTGAAAGACTACTGCAAACATCATGATCACTGTAATAAAGTTGTTCATACCTCTCTACCTTCAGGGTCTGGCCAATAGTGTATGAAAACAAAGGACTGGGCTACAGGGGAGTTGAAGCATAACATTATTAGGACTTTGGTGGTGGCTAGATTGGAAACAGTGGGGCTGGGTGTAGGGGGAGCGGCAGGGGGGAGTCAGCTTGCTTGATGGAAGCAGGTCTAAGAGAGACAGAGAGACAGAGACAGAGACACAGAGACACAGGTGGGAGCAAGCAAGTATTTATGGCCCAAATTTCAAAGCAGGGACGGTTGGTGAAAATGGATGTCATACTCTCTCTAATCCCACCAAGGTAAGGCACTCTCCTCCTATTTATTGTAGGTATTATTACCTATTATTATTTTTTTTAGAAATCTTTTTATTATTTTAGTAGGTACGGAAAATTGCCCTTCCCTTTTTTTGTTTTGTTTATTTTATTTTTCAAAATTTACCTAGTTACTTTTAAGATTATTCTTTCCATGACCTTTAGAATTTCCAGAAAAATCATCCAAATCCTGGAAATAAGACAAAGGTGAGCAGCACATCTTTTTAACAACATATCACTTTAGGACTGTAGAGAAATGTACTTAGTTCATTGTTTACTGTTGATTAAGGCCCCAGACTTAGTGAAATTACTTGCTAAATTCTAGATTTTTGTCTGGTGGAGATGCAAGTAATTTCTGTCTTGTGAAATAGATCATCTCTAAGATTTACAGCCTGTTGCGAATTAATCAGTTTAAAAAAAAAAATCAGACTTGGCAACCTTGGGACTTCCCTGGTAGCACAGTGGATAAGATTCCACGCTCCCAATGCAGGGGTCCCGAACCAGCGTTCGATCCCTGGTCAGGGAACTAGATCCCACATGCATGCCACAACTAAGGAGCCTGCCTGCCGCAACTAAGACCTGGTGCAACCAAATAAATAAACATATTTTTTAAAATCTCATTAAAAAACCCCCCAAAACTTGGCGACCTTATCCTAACATTTTTTTGTTAAGTTGATTATATATACTGAATTTTTCAAATACTCTCTGAATCAATCATAACATCTTACTGGTTACCTCATTAATGATCTTTGACATGTGTTCATTTTGTATTTGCTGGATGATTATGCTGTTACCTTTTTGAAAATTATCCTTTAACAGAATGTTTTTTTCCTAGTATCCCTCCAAAAATATCTTGTTGAGCTTTTGAATGGAATTCATTTCATTTATAGATTCTTTTGGGGAGAATTGACATCCTTACAGTACTGAGATTTACTATCTAAGAACTAGCCTTTTTTTTACTTCGCTTAGCTTTCTTCATTTAGGTACTACACATTTTTTGTTCAGTTTATTCTTGGGTAATTTATGTTTTTGTTGTTAATGGGAGTTGTTTCCATTTTTATTTTCTAACTGGTTAATTTTTGGAATAAAAGAAAGTGTATGTGCAGGGTGTGTTCTATAATTATGCCTTACTTTACTGAAAGTGAGCTATAGTTTGCAATAAAAAGTTTTTTGTTTTTTGGGTTTTTTTTGCGGTACGCGGGCCTCTCACTGTTGTGGCCTCTCCCGTTGCGGAGCACAGGCTCCGGACGCACAGGCTCAGCGGCCATGGCTCACGGGCCCAACCTCTCCGCAGCATGTGGGATCTTCCCGGACCGGGTCACAAACCCGTGTCCCCTGCATCGGCAGGCGGACTCTCAACCACTGCGCCACCAGGGAAGCCCCAATAAAAAGGTTTTTTAAGCCACCTGATCATGTAAATAGTCTAAATATGACAATTAAAAGACAAAAAGTTTCTCATCACACACCAAAAAAAAAAAATGCAACTATGTATGGTGATGGGTGTTAACTAGACTTATTGTGGTCAACATTTCACAATATACATAAATATCAGATCATTATTTTGTACATCTGAAACTAATGTTTTATGTCAATTATATCTCAATAAAATAAAATAATATCCATAATAAAAATAAAGTGTGTGTGTATTTATTGGATAACCTCCCACCTTACTGAATTCTTATATTATTTCTAATAGTTGTTTTTAGTTTTTTTAGATATACTATATTATAATCAAATCATGATAATTATGCTGCTCCCTTGCAAATATTTGTAATTCTTATTTTCATAAAGCACATTTAGAACACTGTTGAATAATAAATGGAATAGTGGGCACCCTTGTTTTGCATAACATTATTATACTTAGTTTGAGGTGCAGTTTTGGAAGGCACTAGAGAAAGAGCGTGTTTTTAGTAAATTGACACAAAGGAAAGGTCTCCTTAAATAGCTCAATCTCTATTTTCACTTAGTTCTCTCCTCCTATTAATCATATCTCAAACATTGCCTCCTCTGTGTGTTGAAGACAGGTCGGGAGCTCTGTTGATACTCACATGCTAACATACCAGCTTTATCATTGTTATATTAATCAACTCCATATAAGCAACTGTAACGCTCTCTAAATTTACCTGGCATCTCAAAAAAAAAAAAAATTGCTGCTTTTGGAGGTAAAAGAAGGGTTTTGTTTTAAGGTTGAACGTGCACTTAGAGAAAGTGGTAGGAACAGGATGCACCATTCCTGCTGCTCTTTCTACCAGGGTACCCCATCCAGGTGAAGGGAAGGGGCCAAACAAACAGCTTTCCCATGTCTGCCAAATGGTCCTTGTCACCACTGTGGCCTTGCCAAGGGCAGGGCCCCTGCTATAGACTCTGCGGAGCTGAAAGCTGAATACAGAATACTTTCCTGTGCTTTTGGCCTGTGGAGCAGGCTTGTCTGGCCCAGATCACACTTGAATAGATGAAAAGAATCTGTTTTTGCCTTGGCCCTCGGCCTGCAGTGGAGGCCACAAAGGCTAGTACAGACACACAGGAGTGGAAGGGCGGCTGAGAAAAGAGAGAGAATACTTAGGAGATTTTGAGACGAAATAAACAAACCCTCAAGAACATTTCCAGCTGATGTAGATTACGAGTTATTCAAATGGCCCCTTCCCTCTTATTTGGAGAAGAGATGAAAATTGCAAAGAAACTAGTTATAGCCTCCTGTGGTTTCACTGGAATCCAGTCTCCCAACCTCTTTAAGGAAACCTAGGTAAAAATAAAGTTACAGGCCTAAAGGTGGGACCCTGGGAGATGAGAAACATCATGAACAAGATGGATTTCTCTCCCCTCCCCGCCCCAGCTTGATTCAGGAGTGCAAGAGTTTAACCAAAGTAAGAGAAATGCCGGTTTCGTGCATGATAATGATGTTGGGAAAACTAGCAGTGGTTTTTATCAATGTGCTTTGTTTGGTGGGTAATTATGAGAAGCAGTCCCTTTGTTTAAAAGCTGTCTTTGGAGTAGCTGAGAGCTTTCTACTCTGGTTAGAACCAATGAAATGGGATTTTTCACATCTGAGCAGTGACTGTGCCTAATGTTGTTGCCTGCAGGGCTTTGAACACAGTCCCAGGGATGCACAGGGGGATCTGTCTGCAGCCCAAACCCAGGATGCAGCAAAGGAGTAGGGTCTGTGGGACATGAGGAAGCTCCATCCTTCTACTTACCAGGTTGGTTACTCTTGGTTATTTCCACATGATGGGAAACACATGTTTTGGGAGAAAATAAGCAGACGATCAGGATTATCAGAGACTATCAGGTGAAACCTCTTGTACATTTTTTCCACCAATTTAGTTCCGCCCTTGTTGCCCGCATGCTTGTTCCTGGTCTTTGCTGCTGCGTGGGGTAGTATTTTGGTATGTCAGGCGTGGGGACTGGAGTCCCCATGTCAACACCCCCCGGGATGCACGGTAAAATGCAGACTCCCAGGCCCCACCCCGGAACAGTTGAATCAGAATATCTGGGAGGGAGGAGGAATGTGCATTTCTTGTTATCTCAGGTTTGAGAAGAACCGGGGCTCTGATGACACGAGGATACGCCTTTAAACCATAGTGTTGCCGGGTATTACGTGGTCTTAGGCAAATTATTTAACCTTTGTCTCAGTTCTCTGGGCTGCAAAGCAGGGAGCATTATACCTACTTAATACTGTTGTTGCAGGTATTAATTACTACATTTTTAATGAATGTACACAGGAGAGCATGGAGCGGACTAAGTGTTGATTCTACATCAGCGATTATTTGCTATCATCTCAATAAACCGTGAAGGTCAGAGCCTCCTGAGGGGCTGCAGGTCAACTGGTTTACACCTTACGTGTCTGTCCCCTTCACCCTTTGGTACCCAGTCGTCCTCCCCACCCCCAACCCCCACTGCCTTCATGAGCCAAGAAGAGCCAGCTGATAGAAGCCTTGGTCCTGATCTCGGGTGGCCTCGGCCTGCAGCGGCTTGAAGCAGGGGTTTGGTTCCTGGCCAGAGACTGAGGTCGGGCCGCGGCAGTGAGAGTGCTGAATCCTAGCCACTAGACCAGTGGCCAGTGACAAGGCCCTGGCCCTTCGGCTTTGCAGAAAAGAATTCCCACAAAGATGGAAAGTAGTGAAACAAGTAAAGTGTTTATTAGGAGAAAACAAGAGTACAGCACTTGTGGATAGACACACTGGCTGGCTCAGAGAGAGAGTCACGCCCTCATGGTAGTTGAAATCACTTACATGGGGCATTTCTTCTGGGTTTCCTTTGGTCAATCATCTTGCTTTGCCTGGTTCAGAGTCCATATCTGGTGTATCTCAGGGTCCTCCCCTGTGTGTGTGCACATCTCTCAGCCAAGATGGATTCCACTGAAGAGACCTATGGGTAGTTGACATCACTCCCCTTTTGACCTCCAAGGAGCTTTCTAGTTGGGAAGGTCTCCTTGACTTGGAGAATGAGAAATATGTGGTCTCTTATCTTCTATCTGGGCAGGGCCCAGTCCCCTCTCTCTATTGTCCTGCTATTCTCTCGGAGTATTGGTCCACAGGGAACGAATCTCCAACTGCTTACCCTGGGGGCGGGGGGCGCTCATCTACCTCCTGCCTCAGTCCCAAGATCAGAACAGACTCTCTTTTAGCTGTCGACCCCACGGCTCCCTGTCTTGGTCCTCTTGTCTCTCTGCCCCTTGCTCTGGTCTCTGGCTTCCTCTTCAGGCTCCCTTGGCTGGCTTGTGATCCTTGCCTCTCTGTTATCTGCATGCTGTCTCTGTTTGGCATTTCTCACAATTCTCTGTGGAAGACTCCTTCATCCATTCTCTTTCCTGTGGATCTACCAGTGGTGTGACTACGTCCTCAATCCCTCGTCAGAGGAAGGGAGTCCAGACAAACCACACTTTAAGCCCCAACTCTCTGTGAATTGACACACACAGAACAGTAGAAAACAACTGGAGTATTTGCTTAAAAATACTGACCTTCTAGAGCTAGAGCCTTTGGTCCTTACTCCATTTTATGAAAGCCTTGTATTTCCTTTTAAACTCCATTCCACTCTTCTGCCTTTCAAAGCCGAAAAGTGGGTCTGTGCTGAGCCTTTTCAGGAAGGAAGGTGTGCTTGGTAGGGTGTGTGAGAACAATTAAAACAGCATTGTAAGCAAGACAGCTTCCAACCTGAGGAGGTGGTTATTAACTGCTCAAAGCTTGAAATGCCAACTCTGTGTGGGTGGGTGGTGATGTTCTCTTTCTCTTTTTCTTCTTATAATTGTGAAGCTTCAGCAATTGGGTACTCTTCCCAAGACAGCAGTATAGAAAAGAAACATCTCCAGCAAAGTTGTCCTTCCTCAATGGTTGAGGGAAAATCCAAACGATATAAAAGGAGCCTGAAGTAATAATGTCTTCATTGAATCTCAAAACCCCAACTGTAAATGAATTCATCCTTATGCCTTTGTGATGGAAGGAGTCAGAAAATATTACTGTCCTTGGTGTCCAGGTGTGAGATGGAAGGAATGGAAGCATTCAGTCATTTCCCCAAGGTTGCCCTGCGAGTCTCTGGTGGAAAGAGAACTTTAGTAACAGCAGCAATTAGCACTTAAGTACCTGGCAGACCTTGACACTGCTGACCCTCAGTCTCTGGAGATGGACACCACTTCTCATGAGAAATAACTCTTTCTCTTTCTCACACACACGCACACACACACACACACTCACTCACACACAAACACACACAGTTGCACAGAAACAGAAAACTTCACTTCTCCTTAGGCTCTGCCTTTTATAGAGTGACCAGTATATTCTGATCACACACCTCAGAGACACGCTGATTGTGACATGTGAATAAGAAGAACTATACCATCTCCGTGGGGATCCGAATGCACCAGACCGGAATTCTGGAGACCACCGATCATAGTTATGCTGCTCGGAAGTGAAATAAAAAGTGAGGTCTCAGGTGAATTCACTGACTATGCAGTAATGAAGACAGACTATAAGGTAAATAGATTTACATTTGCAGAAAACCAAAAAATGTACAATATAAGAAATATGAGAATAAAATTAATGAGTATCTGGATCAGTTATTAAGGGAATAAGCCAAGACTGAGTGCATTTCCTATACGAAACTAAATTTAGGTAGTAATTAGTACCAGACAGCATTAACTGTGTTACCAACTGCTCAAGGATTTTAGTCAATTAAAAAGTACAACCTGAGTGGACTTTGGAACTTTTCTGGTTTGATCAGCCAAAACTTGGGGCTAAGGCCTGAGCCTGGAACCCAGCTTTGAGGCCCTTCTCAGGAATGCCCAAAGAGAGGTTTAAGTTGGAAAGCGTTTAAGGAGCACCTCTCCTGGCACTCTCACTTTTTTTTTTTAAATTGTATCTAAATTCTTTTTTAAAATTTATTTGTTTTATTTATTTATTTTTTTGGCTGCGTTGGGTCTTCATTGTTGTGCATGGGCTTTCTCTAGTTACGGAGAGCGGGGGTTACTCTTTGTTGTGGTGCGAGGGCTTCTCATTGCAGTGGCTTCTCTTGTTGTGGAGCACGGGCTGTAGGCGTGTGGCCTTCAGCAGTTGTGGCGTGAGGGCTCAGTAGTTGTGGCTCATGGGCTCTAGAGCACAGGCTCAGTAGTTGTGGCGCATGGACTTAGTTGCTCCGTGGCATGTGGGATCTTCCCAGACCAGGGCTCGAACCCGTGTCCCCTGCATTGGCAGGTGGATTCTTAACCACTGCGCCACCAGGAGAGTCCTCTCTGTTTTTTTCTGCCATTCTAATTTTTAAACAATGAGTTTGTATTGTTTTATCTTTTTAAAAAATCTTTGTTTTTTCAAATATAGGACACTCCCCAGAATGTTCCTGAATAGCAATACCATTTTTATTTAAAATAAGCACCAAGGTCCATACTTCCTTTCGCCTCCTCAAGTAAGGAGAGATTCATGGGCAGCTTGGTAATTCATCAATCATTCATGTCTCCATTCATGATCCAGGTGTCGAGTATAGGAATTCAGGCTAAATAAAGCTGTGCTGCATCCCGAGTTCCTGCATAGAGAAGGCAGGAAATTTCCATGGTGTGGGCTAGCAGGCAGAGTCTCCAATGGCAGTAGGCTACTGTAGCTTCTTTAATTTGACCCCAGACACATCTAGAAGAGCAAGATATTCTTTGAGGTAGGACAGTTCAGGTCACCTCCTTGGGGTCCTGCTATTGACCCATGAGGGTGGTCTCTGACTCTTTAAAGTGATTCCCTGACATAAACTCCTAGAAGCATAGTCTGCTATATAAAAGTAATTTCTGAGAAACAAAGTCACTTCAGTCTGAAGACCCGGTTTAGAGGCTGTGCATCAGTGGACGACAGTTACATAACAGTTTGTCTTTGTTCCTCCGGCCATCTGTGACCTCTCCACTCCTTCCTGCTGACACGATCCCCAACAGAAAAATAAAATCTGTGTAGCCTAATGTACCTCCTTCCCTCCTGAGCCTTCGCGGAGAATAATAACAGCAGCTGCATGACTTTTACTTAATGTAAATACTTTACTTACTTTTGTATTTAATTTATGCATCGGTCCAGTGTTTGCACAGCTGTTTGATGTCTGTGTGCCCATAGATTAGCCTTTGCTGATTTGATCCAGCTTAAACTCTAAGCATTGAGAAACGGAGAGGGCTCCCTGTTCACTCTTCTTTACCCAGCCTCCAGCATGATACCATACAGATGAAAACTTAATTAAGAATTCCAAGATTTAGACATCTCCTTGAAGATATCTTTCTCCCTTGATAAAAAGAAAGACCAAAATTTCCTGATCTGCTCAGGGAAAACATGAAGGTTGACTTTGTTTTCCTTGTAAAAGGACACCATTGTCGTATCCAGGTGACGTTGTGGAGGTCTTTTCTCTCCCCCA
The DNA here is from genome assembly GCF_964165515.1 of Mesoplodon bidens. Classification (NCBI taxonomy): domain Eukaryota; kingdom Metazoa; phylum Chordata; class Mammalia; order Artiodactyla; family Ziphiidae; genus Mesoplodon; species Mesoplodon bidens. The sequence continues at coordinate 4,773,935 of NC_138164.1, forward strand.
AAAGTGTGCCAAATGATTTGGGGAGGCGTGGGATGTGAGAGCCAGCCTGGATGCAGGGCTAGTAATTAAGGGATGGGTTGGGACGGAAATATTGCTCTTACTGAGGTTTACTTGCCCATCAAAAAACCAAGAAAGGACTGGGTAGTGAAATGGCAATGGTTTGGTTAACCCATATACTGGAACTTAGTTTGCACCCCAGTACCTGAATGTGGATTTGTTTTTGATGCTGTCTTGTGGGAAGAGTCATGGTCAGCTGCACCAAGTATGGTTACCAGAGGCAGTGGTGGGAATGCAAGGGCAAGGACCCCCCAGTCTTCTCCACTCTGGTAGGAGAGAGAAGTTTAAAGGGTGGACAGGGGTTTTTCTGTTTGGCTGGGCTCTCTCTTGTAATGTACAGATAACATTATCCTTCAATAACTTTTTTGTCAGTTTTATGTGACCTGGCCATCATCAACTGTTTATTTTAAAAAAGAGGAATAATAAAGATCAAGTACAGGGACTTCCCTGGTGGTCCAGTGGTTAAGACTCCACGCTTCCACTTCCACTGCAGAGGGCACAGGTTCGATCCCTGGTCAGGGAACTAAGATCCTGCATGCTGCACGGCATGGCCAAAAATAAGAGATCAAGTACAGGTTGAATTTTAGGCAGAATTTGAATTTCTCTGTGCCTCAGTTTCTCTCAATATTAATAGTGCCTCATACCTGTTGATAATACCTTAGATCTTTTACTAAAAGGTGAATCACAAAGCACAGAAAACCCTGAATTACCTAAAGTATAACTTTCTCAGCTGCTTGACCTTCTCTATCACTGTTGCAGTATTCTTTTTTTTTTTTTTTTTGGGGGGGGCTGCTTTGGGTCTCCATTGCTGTGGGCAGGCTTTCTCTCTAGTTGCGCTGATCGGGGGCTACTCTTCATTGCGCTGTGCCGGCTTCTTATTGCGGTGGCTTCTCTTGTTGCGGAGCACAGGCTCTAGGCACGTGGGCTTCAGTGGTTGCAGCACGTGGGCTCAGTAGTTGTGGCTCGTGGGCTCTAGAGCGCAGGCTCAGTAGTTGGGGCGCACGGGCTTAGTTGCTCCGCGGCACGTGGGGTCTTCCCAGACCAGGGCTCGAACCCGTGTCCCCTGCATTGGCAGGTGGATTCTTAACCAGTGCACCACCAGGGAAGTCCCTGTAGTACTCCTTAACAAAGTATTTTTTTTTGCCATGAGTAAGATGTTTGTCATTGCTTTTTTGTTAAAATTCATCAAGAACTAAAGAGAAATACTTTAAAAATTAGATCATGACTCAGGAAAGAAGGAGTGAACTGGTAAGTTTGAGTCTGTTGTCAGCTTTGCTTGCGACTGGCCTTTTTTATCACTCTGAGGAGTGATGCTGTTTGTTTTCAGCATGAAATCCGTAAGAGAAAAAATAGATATGGGAACAGGGAAATAATATTTTGATAGGGTAGTTTTATTGTTTTGTCTGATGTATTATGATCCCTAACCCCCAATGTATTTAGGGATCATTCATATTCAAATACAAATACCTTCCAAAGCCAAGTGCAAGTGGTTTTATAAAAACAGTAAAATGGCATATTGGATTATTCTTCTCAAGTTGCCCAGGAAACTTAGCATTGACTGCATTAAGGTTCAGAAACGTAGGTACATTCTCAGCCAACATGTACTTTGAATATAGCAGGGAAACACAGATGGTTTAGACCTTCTGAGATGTATTGAGTTCTGGAAACTGGAAGCCATAAAAGACAAAATCGTGGGAGGGGAATTGCAGGGAGCACCCTGGGGAAGAAGCAGCCCTGGAGTTGAATGACCTCCCTTTGAACTCTAGCTTTCCCAAGTCACTTTCCCATGCACTTCCTCAACACTGGTTTCTGTTCTTTAGATCTCATAAAAGCCTTTGGGCCTGGGAGCATCACCACACAGCTGAGAAGAGTGCTGATTCAGGCAGAGCTCGGAGGGAGGGCTGGAGCACGTGGTGTGTTTACAGTGAAATATTGTGTGAGCTTGAGTGACATGTGTGAGTGTGTGTGACTGTGTGTGCGTGCGTGCGTGTGTGTTTTCTCATGAGGAGTAGCGACATCCCACCACTGTCACAGCCGCCAATGGGAGATTTAGTTTCCTCCAAGTCAGTCACCTCAATTAAACATACATTTTAAATAAAGCAGCATGTTTGCTTGAGAGATGCAGCTTCAAAAGCTCCCCGAGACCTGATTGCCCTTCCAAACATTTCGCTGCCCCTTAAGGATCTCATATATAGAAATGTTTGAGTTGCTTCTTTGTTCATTCTTTCATGAGCCGCCACATAATTTTGCTTGATAAGAAGTAGAATTAATACTTCTACAAAAGCTTACATTTCAATGCAATTCCTTTCACTTCCTGGTCTAAGTTCACATCTGACTATAAAATGGATTCTGTAGAGCTCAGACAGTGGGTGATATACTCGGGTGACTGTATCTTGCTTTGCTACCTCAGAATGTTTTTTTCTGATCAATTTAGAAATGTTGAGTGATTTTCATGTGTCTTTAGTTGTATTTTAAAAATACATCCATTTCTTCCTCATTTCAAAATATTAGACAAAGAAGTTTGGGAAACATAATAATCATGGATAATTTCCAAATTTCCTTTCTTCCAAAACTTTTCCATGATAATTAAATTATTCTACTTTTATGATACCTAACTAAAGAAGAAATAGAGTAGGCCCATTTTGCAGATGGAAAAAGACATGTTAATTGACTTGTTCAAGGTTACATAGTGGGACAAGATAAAAAATGAAAGGGACAACTAGCCTCTCCTTAAATTTGCCACATTCCTTTTCAACATGGTGATTATTTCAGTTGGAAGTGAAAAGGCACTTCATTTAATTTGCCTTTGATTTTCTGTGCCTCTTGATATGTAACTTCTACATTTCAAAACCTAATTGCAAGGTTAGACTATGATTTTGCCTTTTAGAAATTAGATTATTCATTAATGCCCCTCTCCATTGAATCTTTATATAATCTTAGATTTCCAGTATAATTTGTTTTGATTTGATTTGCAGTGAATTGCAAATGATATAATTTTATAATTTGCACTTGTTCCCACTTGTAATAAAGATACATCCATAGCAATAAAGAATGGCAGAAAATAAGTGAGGATACAGATCCTGTATTCTGACAGTACCATTTATTCATGTATTAGGCAACATGGATACAATGGTGAATAAACAAAGTCCCGCCCTGTGGGATGTTCATTTTAGCGAGAGAGGCAAATAATAAATAATCAATTTCGAAACACAATCATGGGGACTCTCCTGGTGGTGCGGTGGTTAAGAATCCGCCTGCCAATGCTGGGGACACGGGTTCGAGCCCTGGTCCGGGAAGTTCCCACATGTCACGGAGCAACAAAGCCCATGCGCCACAACTACTGAGCCTGCGCTCTAGAGCCTGTGCTCCACAACAAAGAGTAACCCCCACTTGCTACAACTAGAGAAAGCCTGCACACAGGAATGAAGACCCAACGCAGCCAAAATAAATAAATTAAAACAAACAAACAAACATAATCATTGATAAGTGCTGTTAAAAAAAATAGCAGAGGAAGGGGACAGAGAAGGCAGAACTATTTTAGAAAGTAGTTGAGAAGGTTAATTTAAAAGCCAGGAAGAGGGACTTCCCTGGTTGTCCAGTGGTTAAGACTCCACCGTTCCAATGCAGGTGGCGCGGGTTCGATCCCTGGTGGGGGAATAAGATCCTACGTGCCACCCGGCTCAGTCAAAAGATTAAAAAAAAAAAAAAAAAAGCCAGGAAGAGGTGGTTCTCCCTGGTTTAAAGACTACGTAGCTGGAACAGAGTGAATGGAGAGGTGAGTGTTGGCTGAAGGGATTTGCAAGGCTGGGGAAAGGACTTTGGATTTTATTGTAGTGTTGTTAGAAGCACAGAGCACTGAAGAGTTTTGAGCAAAGAGAACGACTTCTTACTCATATTTTAAAAGAAATTCTCTGGTTGCTGAGTTGAGACTGGACCATGGAGGGGTAAGAATAGAGATAGGAGACCACTTAGTCACCCAGGGGAGAGATTGTAGGGGGCAGACGTGGGTGTTAGCAGTTAGGAGGGAGGGAAGAGATTGGATTCAGAATATGTTTTGAAGGTTGAAGTGGAAGGATTTCCTGCTAAAATGAATGTGATGTTTGAGAGAAAGGGTTGTTTTAGTCCTGAGATGGGGAAGACTTGAAGGAAGCAATTTTGGGTGTTGGTTTTAATACAGAAAGTCCACTGTTCTGCTTGGACACATGAAGTTTGAGATATTCAAATAGAGAGGTCATGGAGGCAGCTGGGTATAGGCGTCCGGAGTGCTGGCGAGAGGTCAGGGTTAAAGATATACATCAGTGAATGGAGGCTATTTAAGGGCAAGGGTTGGGAGGGACTGCCTTGGGAGGGCGTGTGGAAAGAGAAGAGGAAAGGCCTAAGGTCAGAGCCGTGGGGCAGTGGACATTTAGAATTCTGGAAGTGGAGAAGGACTCAGTGGAGGAGAGAGCAGTAGAGCTACTATCTGGCTAAACATTCAAAAGCAGATATTAGATAGGTACAGCTGGTAAGGTTTAGCATCTGGAAGAAAAAAAAACCTTTGTGGGAGAACAGCCAAAAGTTCTAAATTATTGTGATAGAGGCTAATGAACCAAAATGTGACCGGGAGAGGACAGAGGAGGGGACGTTTATCATTTTAATGACTGCCCTGTGGATTCAGCACTGCTGACCACTTCCTAAGATGTTGCCCAGTAGTAGTTTCTTGTGGTAAAGCGTTCAGTGTTTAGAGAGTCTACTCCGTGGGCATCCAGCTTAGCTAGGAGGATGCTATACACAGACAACACACCTTTTTCAAAAATCTATTTTGTTATCCCGTTTAACGGGGACACAACATGGAGCTGGCCCTTTGGCCAGGAAGAAAATAAATAAACAAGGCAATGTCAAATGTCACTTTGGGAAAATTCTCTCTTAAGCCTGGCTGGCTTTCAGCAACTCATTTTTCTCAATTCAGCTGTTGAGCCTTCAGTTTGGGGATGACAATAAGCTTTCTCTCTCTCCCTTGCTCAAATTTCCAGGTTCTCTCTAAAACTCAAGGTTAGGCAAGCAATGCAGTCGTCTCTGTGGCAGCCCTCTGTGCTGGCTCCACTTCTCTGCACCGTGACGCTGCTTCAGTGCCTGGAGGGGACTGCAGTGCAACAGATCTGAGATGCCAGGAGTGAGCCCAGATGCTACTGTCAGGAAGACGACAGTGTCAAGGCCGAGAAAGGAGGCCAGGAGGAGGCCTCTGACAGCTTCAGAGACAGAGGGAATTTGCCTTCTCCCTGGCTCCCCCCGACCCCTCACCTTGAGAATACTGAATCAAACTATAAGAAGTGCAGTTATTTACCATTTTACATCCAGACAGGCTTTTTCTTTTTTTAGGGAATGTTGCAATTATTGGAATATACGTATTGAATCAGTAAAGGTGTTATTAGGACAGAGGTAATTGGTTACAGACTCTGAAGCACCAAGTTCAGATGGCTGCAGAGTTGCCCAGAAATCACAGCCTTCTGTTTATCTGCAGGTATAGCAAGAATAACTACTTATCTGTAGGCTATCTGGATGCTTCTTTCCAAGGAGGGGAGGTGCTGGCTCAGAACGAGAGTAAGGAGCATCAGCACCGTTGAGCTCACTCAAACACCCCTGACATCTGGAATACACAGAAGGAATCCATTTCTTCTTTCTCTGAACTAGACAGAATACCAACGGGGGGAAAGTTACCAAGATGTTTTGAGACCCTGGAATAGAGTATCTGTTTCATTCAATGTATGTAGAGATCCCAGTTCCTATAGGTATTATTCACCTTCTCCACCAGCTGAGCATAAACCATTTAACATTCGGTCAGTACAGCTGAATTTGGGGGTGTGATGGCCAAACTCTGGGATGTGAAGTCTTTCTGAAAGAATACAGAATGTCATTATCTTAGCTGAGAGTAGCCAAGGGATGAAAGCCTTGGGCAAAACTCCATTCTCACGGTGACTTTGTTAAATGTCCCATCCTGACCTCCTCTTGACATCACAGGAGATTTTATGTTTCATGCTCACCAATCCCTGGGAACAACACAAGCTATTAAATCCCTCTCTGCATACTCTTCTCTCTCTGGCAGAGATGGCTCTCTGTGGCCAAAAGGTGAACCCATGGAACTCCTACAGTTTGGAGAAAGAGTAATTTTTAAACTATGTGTTTGTGTGAAGCTGCAGGTCTCTAAGTTTTCTTCATTCATCTGGCTGTTTCTCCAGCACTTAGGAAGTACCCATTAAGACCATTACAGATACTAAGCGTACCAGTTTCAAGTAGATGGCTACCATACCAGGATACATTTCTTTAAAGTGCACGTCTTTAAATTTTCCCATCCAACCCTGTGCTTCTATGGGAACCTCATTCCATCCCTTCCCTCCTTCTCTGCTAGAAAACATCTAGAATTTTGGTCTTTAAAAAAAGACCAAAATTATACCGGTTATACTGAAGTTGGCAAGAGTGAGATTATTATGCATGTTCACTCCCTAATTTCTCTCCAGGATGTGGTGAAATCCTGCTTCACGTCCATGCCCTTGAAATTCTGCTAACTGTGGTCAAGGCCACGTTTTATATTCAGTGACGCCCACTGAAATGACTAAACGCTGAGTGGACCCGAATCTCTGCAGTGACATTAGATGATGCAGTATTTGGCAAGGGTGGGTTTGGGTACTGGGTTAAATTATGTAGGTTAACCCCGTCCCCAACATTTAGATTCCAAAGGCGTCAGAAGGAGGGGAAGGTACAAATATAAAAGAAAAGATCGAAACAGAAAAGGGAGAATGTCAAGATCTGTTCTGTTACACAGACGCTTGTTGCAGGTCGAAGTGCTGCGCAGCCTTCAGAGGCTGAACAAAAGGAGCAGGGGGAGAAGCAAGGGCAGTGCCATCTACGGGCAGGGGTTCACTTGTCTCCTGGCCATGCACCTTCGGGGGTTGCCGCTCTTTCACCCTTTCTTGTCCTTCCTCTCCCCTGCCAGGTCTCTTCCAATCTTCTGGTCCATAACTCTGAATGAAGAAGACAACCAAAGGAACTTTTAGGCCCAGATTCCAAATAATAACCGATGCGAGTTGATTTTACACCAAAATGCTTAAGAGATGGAGAGACGAGAAGCTTCCCGACTTGCGGCAACGCCCCCTCTCCTCCGCCGCGGGGTGACAGTACCCAGGGGTCAGCTGGCAGTGGAGAGGAGTCACTGCCATAGTCTCGGAGGAAGTCTCTTCCTGCTGCTGCTGCTGCTGCTGCTGCTGCTGCTGCTGCTGTTGCTGCTGCTGCTGTTGCTGCTGCTGCTGCGGCAGGTTGTGTTTTTGCACCGCAGCACAGCGCAGAAGCCGAGGCTGCAGACCTCACCCAAACCCCCGAGCCGGCGTCCGGGCCGCGTTCTCGCGCCCCGCCAGTCCCAGAGCCTCGGGGAGGGTTGGGGGGGGACGAGCCGCGCGCCTCTCAAAGCACCCCCGCCGCGCACGTGCGCTCCCGGGACAACGGCAGGCGAGGTCCTGGCGCGCCCCCGCCGTCCTCGGCCGCGCGCGCGCTCCGCCCGCCCTCCTCGCGCGTGCTCGTGCCCGCGACCGCGGCGGCGCGCCTCTTCTCCCCGCTGCGGGCGTCGCGGGCGCTGCAGGAGGCGGAGCGCGGGAGGCGGAGGCCTGGCCGGCGGCGGGCCTCCGGCGGGCGCGCGCGCCGCGAACGGGGCGGGGGCGCTGCGGGGGCGGCCCGAAGGCGGCGGGCGAGGGGCTCGGAGCCGGAGGACCACGTCCCCGGGGCCGACTCGGCCGGGTGAGGGCGAGCGCGGTGCGTGTCGGAGGTGGGGACTCCGAGGCCGCGGCCCGGAGCCCGGCGTCCCCGCCCCCGAGCCTGACGGGGCGACGCGGCGGGATGAGGCGCTGGCGCGGGGGGCGCCCGGCCGAGCCCCCGCGGCTGCCCTGGGCGGCCAGGCGCTAGGCTCGGCGCGCGGGCGGTGCTCGGCAGCGGCGAGGATCGGGACGAGGACGAGGACGAGGAGGAGGAGGAGGAGGAGGAGGGCGTCGGGCCCGGCGCCCCGCAGGACAGACACGGAGCGGCGAGCGGGGCGCAGCGACGCCGCGGCGGCGCGGCGGGGCCGCGGCGCTCGGTAAGGCGGGGGCCGCGGGAGGGCCGGGGGTGCCGGTGACGTGGGCAGGCGCCGCAGGGGAAGGCTGCGGGGGCCTGAGTTTCCTTGTCGGGAGAAATTCTTTTTAAAGTAAAGGTTCGGGATCGAATGTTCTTAGAAGGCCATCTCGGGTTTCCCCCGTCCCCGCCGACTCCGTCTCTGGCCTCCCGAGGCGGACCGCGCTCGGGCCGCTGCCTCCCGCGCCTGCCCCTTCCCCGCGGCCTCGTCGGACCGGGCCGGGCGGTTCCTGGCCTGCTGCGGCGCTCCGGACCCGAGACGCGGGCGGCGGGCCTGGGGGCTCCGGGGGCGTCCTCGCCGTGCCCGCCCCCTGCCGTGCTCGCCGGCTCACCCGTGGAGTTTTCCCTCTCATCTTTCTAGTTGGCTGAAGTTGCCGCTGCACATTGGACGGTGCTGGTGACTTAGTGCCCTTTTCCGCCGCCATCACCCCCCACGCCCCCGTCTTGCCTTTCTCGTTTTGTTGACTTGAGTAAATCTTCGTATTAAAAAATTACCCAAACAGATGACGAGAAACGGTAGCGGGAGAAAGTCAAAGCTGATTTCTTAGCTGTAGTCTACTTTTGGACCCTTTATAACTCCACCTTCTGTTGCTGAAGCTTAAGGAAGGTGGGGGGGGGAGGAGGAGGAGACCCCCAGCAGGATGCTTGGGATGCAGTTTGATAGTTATCTTTTAGGAAATAGAATTTGGATCATTATAATTTTGATCCGCATGCAGAATTGCAGTCTGCTTTTAAACTGCTTGGGGCACTGCATGATGCTACATGGATAGCTGGCAGCTGGGCCACATTCATTGTTGTCAGCATCTCTTTTATTTTCCATTCTTTCAGAGTTTTGTTTGGCACAGATTTAGACCTTTTAAGTCAGTCTGAACGGGAATAACTTCTGATACATTGGTTGCTTTTGTAAACGTTGTCTGTATTTGTATTTCTGTTGGAAGAAAAAAAACATATGGTGCTAGAGTGCCGTGGCTCTTAGAGTCCAGAAAATGTGCTAGTTTGAATCAGTAATTGAATTTGTTGTAATATTTTTGGGTAGTGACGGTTGTGATTCATTAATATATTTTTCCTTATTGGGTAAATTGAAGTCTAACTCGGAATCATGACATTTGGCCCTTGAACTTGAGAGTGAAGGAAATAGAAGCTTTAATTGCTGCTACAACACGACCTCAAAGTTTTTCAAGCCCTCATTGGTGTGAATTATTTTTTAATAGGGCTGTTTGTGAAGATGGGATATTATGATGTTGTGATTACCATTTTCAGGAATATCTGGAGTCTACTTCATTCCTAAAATTGGGTGTGTGATGCTTTATAGAATAAGTATTCTAGAACGGTGTGAGGTTGGAACTATGCTCAAGCTGGTTATCTTCGTACCATCGTCCCTATAGCCGTCCGTGGAATAAAGCAGCACTTTGGACAGAGACTTGTCCAGACCTAGCTGGGGTGGAAGCCCAGTTTTTTACTGTATGGTGATGCACATTGAGGTGGGTGATAGGGTGTAAGTGGGCCACAGAGGAAATGTTAGTTGTAAGATCCTTCGTTGGTTATATAACTTTTTGTTTTCTAGGGCGAGACCAAGAAGCAGACAGGCAGGCTCAACTGTCATTAGAGTCTTTGATGTTGGTTTGAATTCCAGTAGTTACGTTCCTCTTATTTTCTTTTCCTAACCTCCACATTATTTTCCAATCACCAGAAGCTATTCATTCCACAGTTGGGCCAAGACTTTAATGGCAGTTCATTCATCTCCGTTTCTCTTTCTCTTATTCCCTGTTTAGATGACTTGTTCAGCAGTGTTTCCCCTTTCTAAGCTGGTCTGGGTGTATTGTCTGCACAGTACACATAGGTTCACTATCGACTGTAAATGCATTTAACAAATGTCAAGAATTAGCAGCTGTTTTGTTCAGAAGACTGTGATAGCAGAATGAAAATCGAATGAAATGGACTAAACGTTTTCATTGCATTTAAAGATTTTGACTAATATTCTTGAAAATCTTTAGGGTTTAACCCATTAATGTGAAATTTGATGTCCATGGAAGTAGTTAAGAGGCAGCAAGGACTTGAAATCAGGTTATAGTTGCAGTTATGCTGCTTAGTAGCTGTGTGGCCTCGTCCCTGCTTTGGGCAAGTTGTTTACATTTCTGAGCCTGTTTTCCTTAGGAATGGGGATGAGAAGGCTTGCACTATCTTCCTTACAGAGGAGGGGTCAGCTGAGAGAAAGGATGTGAAAATGCTTTGTAATGCTTCTTATACCCGTGAGGTATTACTGTCATTACCTGTAAACTTAGTATTGAACTGTTTTAAATGTCTTACTATCAGTTTTAAAAAATGCACATAAGGAATTAGAATGTGTTAGATCTCTTCGAGTTCCAGAATCTTGTGATTCTGTCTCATTCTTAGGAAATTCATATGTGGAGTCTACAGTTCTGGACTCCGGAGTTTTTGATTATTTTGGGACAGATGTCAAGTTTATTGAGACTTTGAGCTTCTTTAAAGTATCAGTTCAGAATATTAAAGGAGATTACAAGTTAGGAGTTATGAAAAGAGCTGTTTAGCAAAAAGTATTTTATATTTGTCTGCTTTATTTAGGACAGACATTGGCAAAATTCAGCATGTAGGCCAAATCTGGCCTGCAGCTTGTATTTTGTATGGCCTATGAACTAAGAATGAAAAATTTTTAAATGGTTGAACAAAATAAAAAGAATATTTCATGATGTTCAAGTTACATGAAGTTCAGATATCAGTGCTCATAAATAAAGTTTTATTGGGATACGGTCATACTTGTTTATGTATCGTCTGTGGCTGCGTTGGCAGTATAGCAGCAGAGTTGATTTCTTGCAACAGAGACAGTATGGCCTGCATAGCCCCCAAATTTTATTAGCTGGTCCTTTCCAGAAAAAGTTTGCCAATCTTTGATGTAGGACTTAAAATTTTTGCTTTACTTAGCACAGAGTTATTTCCTATCATAGCATTATAGGGGTTAAGACCCCTGGAAAGTTACTAAGTTTTGCTTTGGAGTCAGATAGACTTGTATTTGAGTACCAGCCGTGACATAAACTTTGATCCTGGGCAAACGAATTAACATCTTGGTGTTCAGGTACCTCCTTTGTAATCAGAGAGTGTAGAATCTGTCTTAGAAGGTTGTGGTGATGATTAAATGAAATGTTACATGTCAAAGCTTAATACGATTTAGGCATACAGTAAGTACTTAGTAAGTTATACATGACAGTGATCATAAATTCTAGTGTAAACAATAAGCCTAAAATATTGCACATCACCTTGCCCCAGTATTATAGAATTGTTCTCCTGAGTGGTATGCTACTTGGTATGGAATTTTCTCCTTTACTGAAACAATTAGTTTAGATAACAGCTGATAATTGGAATAGCTTGAGAAGTTTCCCATATGTTGTACTGTGTTTTTATTAATCACTTGCTTATTTAGATGATTAAGAATGGGTGAAAAGGTAATTTTCTGTTTTTCAGAGATCCTGGTTCTTGATAATTTCTTGGTGTTAATGTATGTTTGCAAGCTGAATTTAAATACCAGTTCTATGTTGGTTTTGGTGTTTCCTGTTTTTTATTTTTTTGAGAAAGATATTTGAGAAAAAACATTAAATAAGGCCAACGTTAGATAACTTTTTTAATGGATTTGACACTCTAAGTCTTCCTTATGATTTGTATTAGCATCTCTCTAATATCCTCTTCAGAAATGGAATAATAAAACTTAATTTTTTTCCCTAAAGATAGACCTAGTGTACTCTCTAGAAGCTTCGATGTTAAACTGCTTTCTGAAGTATTTGGTTTAAATTATCTTACAATTGACAAATTGGATGTGCTTCCCAACTTCAAGTGCTGGTTTATTTAACATTAATCCTAAACGAAGATGGAGCAAATAAACAGAGGCCATTGTTCTGACTGAGTCAAACAGAACAGAATTGGGGCCAGTGTGACTCTTGCCATCCTACAGATTGTGCAGTTTTACCCCTTGGATGTTGCTTACATGCAGTGGGATGATACAAGGGAGACATGGGAGGGCACTCATGCTGTCCCCATTCTGTCCTCGGTGGGGCAGAGGGCCTTTCATCAAGCTGTAGAGCTGCAGCCCCTGGACAACTACACTGCAGGGTTCTAATTGTAGCACCTCAAAAACAGTAGAGGCCTAAAGAAGACCCACCATCACGAGGAGACAGTATTCTCTTTTGAGGTTAAAACATAAACAACAAAACCCACCAGAGATTTCCTCTTTGAAAAGATGCAGGTTGAGAGGGAATATTCCCCATGGTAGCAAAATGTAAAGATTTGGTAAAATAGATGTTTATAGTTTCATAGCGTGCCCGGGCAAGGGGACTTCCTTGGTATTTAAAGGAGATTGTTTTAGGAAGGTAAAAGGAAGTGAGAAACAAGGTGTTTGGTTTAATTTCTCATAAGAAATTTATGAAACAGAATGTTCAGAGTGGAAGTAGAATTCTGATTTTCAGGGAGATCCTATTATTTGGCTTATGATCATATATTCATTTACTACTTTATTTTATGCCATGGATCATAGTAGACATTAGTATTGGAGGCTGTGGAGATGGAAGCACTGAGAGGAAAAGCATACGTGACCCATGTGGTGTATGATATGTTTACGTTGTCTCTGTTAGGAAAGATAGGCACCCCACTCTGGGGAAGAATTCTAAAATATTCCATTCATTTTCCCTTAAAATAGTAAAATTTTTATTATCTGTGGTTCAGCCTTGTGGTCTTGGGCAGGCCATTTGATTGCATTGTTTTTGTTCCCTTGTGTGTAGGATGGAAACAGTAATTCCTGTTCCTCTTTTTATTGGAGAGGTATGTGGTAAAAGGACTCTTAAGATGAGTAGTATTTTCAACAATTTTGAAGAACATATTATGTGTACTTTATAAATTACCTAGTATATTAAGGACAGACAAAGGAGATTTTTGTTTAACAGAAAAAGGAGATTTGAACTTGAAGTCAGGACCTGGGTTCTTGTCTTGGCTCCGCTGTAAATAATCTGTGACTTTGGATGAGTAATTCATCTCTCTAAACCTCATTTTCCTTATATGTAAAATGAGGGGTCAGACTACAGGTCTCTAAGATCCTTTCTTGCTCCTAAATTCCATGATTCTCTGATTTTTTTTTTTTAAAGTAGGGACCATCCTCTTGTACTTGCCCAGTTTCCATTGACCTTCTACCTGAGGAAAACCTGAAATCCAGTGGTCTTCCGGATTCGGTAACAATCCTGGCTCCGGTAGGATGCAGGAAACCAAATCTCTTTTATCAGTGAACTGAAAAGTATCCGTTCAGTACAAGTGAGTATTTTGTACCATGCTAAATGCAGTGGAAGATAGATATGAAAGAAGGTGGCATTGAGTCTCTGCCCTTAGGAAGTGTTCATTCTACTGGGGAGATAAACTATATTATGAAAAAGAATATTTATAAAAGAGTAGACAAGGGGACAGTGGGATGATCCCTGATCTGGCAGTTCGAGGACTTGGGTGTACTATTGGAGAGGATACTTTGTGGCTTTGTGGCCTTGTGGCCCTGAACATTTGTAACATGAGCTTTGTAGACTGTCTCCAGCTCTGAAATTTGGTCATATTCTCTTTGACAGAGAGGCAGCGTCTTTGAATCAGCCTGTTAGGAGACAGCTCAAGTGACAACTGCTCAATCCAGGCCAGATTTTTTGCTCCTTTTGCATAATTGCTTGATTTACTGGATAGAAGGAAAGGGTTACTTTAATTTGCTGGAAATGCATTCAAGGGGCAACTTTTCTTCTGGAAAAGTCAAGCATGTGAGAAGGGACAAGAGACCCAAGTGTCCCGGCTTCTGGGTCAATAACTCTGAGCCCTGGATCTCATTCATTTTTCCCTTCTTAAGGCTTTCACTCCTGCCATTATTTTTTTCCTTAAATTATCATTCTCTCCTTACTGGATCATCTCTTTTAGTATGCAGACATGCCCTATATTACTGGCAGCAGTGATGATTCACCAAATGCCATTCTCTGCAGCTTCATTTCAGTAATAGGGCCCTCAGGTTTTCTCTGGCACATGGATGCCCAACTAGACTACATTTCCTAGTCTCCCTCTTACAGCTCGATGTGACCACATGATGAAGTTTGGGTAAATGGATATGACCGGAAGTGATGTGAGTGATTTCTGTGTTATGGTTGCTTTCTGCTTCCTTTCTGCCAGGAGAATGTAGTGCTGGTACGTGTTATTGAACCTTGCAGGTGAGAGCAGCACTTTAGGGGGAGATGGATCAGTAAGATGGATCCTTGGATGGTCTCGTGGATCAGAGCCACCCCACTACTGCTCATTTATCTCTGGATGGTTAAGTGAGAAAGGAATACAGTTTTGTCTTGTTGGAGCCCCTAATACCTTAACTGAATAAATCACCCCTTTTAAACCACCGTCTCCTCCACCTTATGTTTCCCTTCGGCTATTGCCCGATTTCTTTGTTCCCTTTTGCAACAGGAGAGGTTTATGTTTGCTGTGTCTACTTCCTTACCACTGATTCTCTCTTTAGCCTGATCCGTTTGAGCTCTTGTTTCTCCACTCACTGACATTGTTTTTAATCAAGGCTGCAACGACCTGTGTCTTGTCAAAGCCAGTGATCAGCAGTGTCTATGTCTTATTGACCTCTCATCAGCATTTCACATTGGCCAACTACTTTCTCTGACCTTGTAGCTACTCATTCTCTATGTCTTTTTGCAGCTTATCTCTACCCACCCCCGCACTCTAAAATTTGGAGTGTCCCTGGGCTCTCCTCGTGTGATTTCATCCATTTTCATGGTTTCAGATACCATTTATATGCTGAGGGAGCTCAGATTCCTTTCTTTTTCCCCTTGAGCTGTAGACTCATCTGACGCCACTCCTCCACTTGGATGTCTAATAGACACCTCAAATGTACCGTGAACAAAGCAGAACTATGAATTCCTCCTTCTTTCATTTACTCTTCCCTCCGCCTTTCCAGAGTCTTCATCTTCTCAAGTGAAGTGACGCCACCGTCTACCCGGTTGTGCAGAGGCCAAAACCCCTGGGGTTATCCTCCAGTTTTTTCTTCTCATCTCATATTAAAGTCCCGTCAGCTCCACCTGCAGAATACAAACTGGACATGACTACGTTTTTTAATAGTTTTTTCACCGTTAACACCTAGGCTGGCAGCCTTTCTCCTCTGGAAAACTGCCAGCAGACTTCCCTGCCTCTACTCTTGCCCTTATTTTCCTCACCCATCCTATAACAGGGGCCAAAAATAATGTTAAATGTTAATCAGATTGTATCACCTGTTTATTGGCTTTCCAGTACACTTAACACTAAAACTAAAACTTAAAGGTTTATTATGGGAACAAAATCTCCACTGTGGCCACTTACGAGGCCCTGTATCAGCGGTTTTTAATTGGGGAAGATCTTGCCCTTCGGGGACAGTTGGCAGTGTCTGGCGTCCTTTTTGGTTGTCAGGACTGGGGGACGGGTGGTAGGGGGAGTGTGCTGCTGGTACCTGGTGGGTAGAAGCCAGGGATGCTGGGCATCCGACAGTGCACAGGACAGCCCCAGCCACGATGAAAAATGTCATCCAGAATGTCTGCAGCGCGTGGTCTGGCTCCTTGCTTCCTCTGCAACCGCGTCTTTCTCTGGCTTCTCCTTTGTTCACGGGGCTGCAATCACAATGATGTGATTCTTCTTTTTTTTTCCTTAATAGACTTTTCTATTTTTTTTTTTTTTTGAGCACCTTTAGGCTCACAGCCAAGTCAAGCAGAGGGTACAGGTATTTCCCACACCCTGCCGTCCCTCACACACACAGCCTCTTCCACTGTCAACGTTCCCCACCAGAGTGGGACGTTAGTTACAGCTGATGAAGCTGTGACAACACACCATTGCCACCCAAAGTCCTCAGTGTTATTAGGGTTCATTCTTGGTGTTGTACATTCCGTGGGTTTGGACAAATGTATAATGACATACATCCACCATTATAGTGTCATACAGAGTAGTTTTCACTGCCCCCAAAACCCCCTGTGCTCCGCCTATTCATCCCTCACCTCCCCCCCACTCCCAACCCTTGGCTACTCATGATCTGTTTAATGAGTCCATAGTTTTGCCGTTTCCATGGTGTCTTATATTTGGAATCGTACAGTATGTAGCTTTTTCAGATTGGCTGCTTTCGCTTAGTAATGTGTATCTAAGTTTCTTCCATGTCTTTTCACGGTTTGATAGCTCATTTCTTTTTAGCACTGAATAATATTCCATTGTCTGGATGTACCACAGTTTATCCATTCACCTGCTAAAGGATATCTTGGTTGCTTCCAAGTTTTGGCAGTTAGGAATAAAATTGCTATAAACAATCCGTGTGCAGTTTTTTTGTGGACGTAAGTTTTCAACTCCTTCGGATAAATACCAAGGACTGTGATTGTGGGATTGTATGGTAAACGTATGTTTTGTTTTATAAGAAACTGCCAAACTGTTTTCCAAAGTGGCTGCATTGCCACCAGCAGTGAATGAGCGTTCCTTTTGTCCCACATCCTTGCTGGCACTTGGTGGTGTGAGCATTCTGGATTTAGGCCATTCTAATAGGTGTATAGTGGATGATGCTCTTTTTTTATCCCTTGAAGAAGCTAAGCATGTACCTTTTCAGGGATTTACAGTTGCTGTTCCTTTTGCTTGGAATGTACTTCCTTCAGATCTTTGTGTGACTGCCTTCTCCTACCCCAGAGAGGCCTCTGTGATTACTGTGTACATGCAGTACCCCGGTCTTTCTCTTCTATATTAGCCTATTTTATTTTCTTCATTTTAGTTTATTTATTCGCTTATGTTTTACATTTATAATCCCTTTTTCTGCAAGCTGTTTGAGGGGCATGGGCTCTGTCTAGATATGTACTGTATCCCTAGCTTTTCTATTAAAACATATTTGTTGATGCCAGAGAGGTGCCATCCATCGTGGGGATGGGAGGCAAGGTTTTCAGTGATAGTGGTAAGTTAGAGCATCCTGAGAGCAGCAGGGAAGGTTGTGATTTTCTGGAGGATGGAAAAAATCCCTTGAGACATGGCTGCTTTAGTCTTAAGTAATCAATTTTGTAGGATAGAGGAATTTACTTCGATTTTTGTGAGGAGGCAAATGACAAGAGTAAGCTGACAGCAGGGAGTTTTTAAGAGAGAAAGGTTACTTCAGGGTTTAACTTCCATTTTGCCTTGTGTCTCATGCCACTTGTCTCTGCATATAGAGCTACACATTCATATACTGCAGTTACATAGGCCTCCCGGTTATACATAGTTTTACCTTTTCCCAGTATCAGAGTTTCTTCTACATTTTCCTTGGAAGAGAAGCACATACCCTCTGCCTCTGTATTTTCAGTGACTGAAAACTCAGTTACTCACTTGACAGCCCAGTTCTTTTTTTTTTTAATTGAAGTATAGTTGATTTCCAGTGTTGTGTTAATTACTGCTGTAGAGCAGAGTGGCTCAGTTATACATATATATACACGTTCTTTTTCATATTCTTTTCCATTATGGTTTATCACAGGATATTGAATATAGTTCCCTGTGCTATGCAGTAGGACCTTGTTTTTGCCCAGTTCTTTTTAAAAGGAGTTCTTATTTTTAAAAATTCCTCATTATATTAGAGTGGAACGTACCTGCCTGCATTTCCAACACCACACAGATCTGCTCTGTTTTTCACATGATGGCCTTCAGCTGTCATGGAAAAATGGCTGGTTCTTTGATCTTCCCACCAACTTTTTCTCTTTCCAGGCTAAATGTACTTATTTTCTTCAACTGTTCCTCATAGTCCTAAGATTTTTAGCCCCTTTTCCAGGAGCTATTTACAAATTATTAATCAAGTTAACTGATACAGATGTTCCATTGCCTACCTTAACAAAGAAAACTTCATAATGACCTAACTCAGGGTCAAACAGGGAATTCTCAGATTCCTCTGAGTTCTGCTCCAGAACATGGTAAAGGGCAAAGACCCAGCCTTCAACCCAAGATTCCATTCTCCCTCCAGGTTCCTTGCATGAGGGACTTTTTGCATGTGCACATACGTGGACACTCGAATCCGTGCACCCCTGTTGACCTTTCAGACAGCAGCTCTTTGATCATCTCTTGGACCCAGCGATATAAATACCGATGGTGGGGTCATCTGCCATTGGGAGGATCAACTCACTCAGGGAAGAGACCTGAGCAAAGCCTAGAAGTAGACAGGAAATTCTGGGGTCCTTGCAAAATCAGGGCTGGGTGTGTAGGCTGCAGTTGGGCATACCTTTCAGGTCCTGAGATCAGCTGGCCCCATGCATGGTCAAGGGTGTGGTCAGGGGGAGGCCAGTGCATGGCCCTTCAAAGGTCCAGGCCTAGGACGGGGGTTTATTGCTTAGGTCCAAGGTATTACTGTTCTGTCATCATCAGACTCTACTCTTGATTCTGTTTCCCAGAGCCAGTTATTGTGGAAAAAGTTAAATTCCCTTTTACAAGTGTTCCAAATTAGACATCGCACTTTAATTAGAGCCTCCTAACCAGTGTGCCAGACAGCCCTCTGAATGTGTTACAGATAGGGCAGAAATACTGATGTCCTTGTTCCTCAGAGAGGATTATCAGTGACAGAGTGGACGAGCTTCTGCTGATCACTGTTGGCCAACAGCAGCATGGCTTACTGCTGTGTGCCTGTATCTGTACTGTCATTTTCTGTATGTGTCCTAAGTGCAAAAGGCTGAGAAACCCTGCTCTAGACTGCTGTGTGGTGACTATGCAGGTCTCACGGTATAACGTGTTTACATACAGCTTTGAGAGCATTTTTATCAACATTAATATTTGGTCTGCCTGATGATGTTGGAGGTGTCAAAGTACGTTTGCGCCCTTCTTATTAATGAGGATATAGGTCCAGGTTAAGTGGCTTAATCTAGCTACACGTTCTCACTCAAGTAGGGCAGTTGAAACTAGAACTCCATTCTTCTGACTCATCCTGGTATATTCTCTCTACTAACCCAAATTCTTTTTCTTGTACTTTTTTTTTTTTTTTTGGACAGCCTATCACTTCTGGTTTATTTAGGGCATGCAGGCAGTTACATTTTTTAGAGTTTTTCTGTCCCAACTTCTGTTATGTTGTTTCCCTTTATTGTTACTTTTTAACCTGAAGACTCAGCTTGACATTTAATCTCTATTAAATGGTATCATTTGTATAAGATTCAAACAATTCATCCAGTGTCTTGCAACTTAATTGTGTGTTATGCATTTTGATAGCTCTCTTCCCTACATTAGTGTCCTATTTAGTTGTTACAGCAACGTTTGTCTGAAATGGTCACCCTGCATTGTTTATAAAAGGTTAGATTACGTTAAAGCAGGAAAATGTGCAATACATTTTAGAAATCTTTCTTTCCTAAACCAGTTATGATTAAAAAAAAGTTCTGGCATGTAAGTGTAAATTCACTTCCCTTTTTATTTAGTACCCATTTTGTATTGATCTTTACAAAAGTTATTTTATTTAAACCTCAGTAACCTCACTTACTCATGTACCTAAGTGCTGGATTGATTCATAATTCAAATCTAGGTCTGTTTAACCTCAAAGTACCTGTGCTTTTCCTCAGTACTTTTCCTCTATAAATAATGTGAAATGATTTCTAAACATTTAACTTGAGCTGAGAAAGGGATGTTTCCCAGATTTATATTCTTACATTTGGAATAAGTAATTCTCTGTTACTCATGCACAGGACAGGCCCCCTCACCACACCCCCCGGCCCCCCATTATCTGGTCTAAATGTCAGTAGTGCCAAGTTGGGAAACCCTGCTCTAAAGGTTTTAAGTAGTCAGGGTTTTACTTTGAATATGTGTGTGTGTATTTAGCATCATGGTGATAGGTGCTAGAATGGATCAGAGATAGTTTCTCCTACTCCCTGCTTGGGAACAGGTTGTCTGTGACATTAGAGCATGATGTTTTTTTTTTTTTTTGTGGTACGCGGGCCTCTCACTGCTGTGGCCTCTCCCGTTGCGGAGCACAGGCTCCGGACGCGCAGGCTCAGCGGCCATGGCTCATGGGCCCAGCCGTTCTGCCGCATGTGGGATCTTCCTGGACCGGGGCACGAACCTGTGTCCCCTGCATCAGCAGGCGGACTCTCAACCATTGCACCACCAGGGAAGCCCAGAGCATCATGTTTTTATTCATTTCAGTTCTGTGTTGCTTCTAGAGAATCTGGGATTTAATGCTAAAGGCTTTGTGAGTTAGGAAAGGTTAGGCTTTTTATATTTTAATACTTATGTTTGTTAGAACTTTTGATGGGAAAAAACGTGAAATATATGAAACTTAGCTGGCATTTTGGTATTGACCTGCTAACCAACGTAACTTCTATGAGAAGTTGTATTTATTGGTTAAAAGCACAGATTTGAAGGGATGGTTGCTTAGCATTCTAACACCAGTTCTCTTTTCCCTTGTTTTTGAGTTGCAAGGCATGACTGGAACATCACTGTAGCACCTTTCTCAATGTCTTTACATTAATTTTCCCAGACTTGATTTTGTGTTCCTTTGTTCTAGATTGCCATACCTACCTCCTTAAACTAAAGTTTCATTCTGTTTACTCTACCTGATCAAGAACCATCAGAGGTTCTGTATTCCTCTTATACTTATTAAGTGCTCTTGCTACTACACGTACTAAACTCTCTTGCTTGATTTTCAAGGAAGGCTTTTTTTCTTTTTAATAACCCTCAATCCACGATTCAGTGTCACTAAATGATACGTATCTGTCTTTTTAATACTATCAGTAGCTACTGTTACTGCTAACATTTATTTATTATTGATATGCCAGAAGCTGTTCTAAGCCCCTTACATGTATTATCTGGTTTATTATCACAATTGCCCCATGAGGTAGTTACTCATACTATTTTTTTTTATTGTGGTAAAATTTACATAACAAAATTTACTATCTTAACCATTTTTAGGTGTCCAGTAGTTTAAAGTATATTCACATTGTTGTGAAACAGATCTCCAGAACTTTTCCATCCTGCAAAACTAACACTCTGTGCCAATTAAACATCTCATTTCTTCCTCCCTGCAGCCCCTGGTACCCACCATTCTACTTTCTGTTTTTATGAATATGACTACTTTAGATACCTCATATAAATGGAATCATACACTGCTTGTCTTTTTGTGACTGACTTATTTCACTTAGCATAATGTCCTCAAGGTTCAACCATGTTGTAGCATGTGACAAGATTTCCTTACATTTTAAGGCCAAATAATATTCCATTGTATGTATATATCACATTTTATTCATCTCTTCATCCATTGAGGGACACTTGGGTTGCTTCTGTCTCTTGGCTATTGTGAATAGTGCTGCTGTGAACATGGGTGCAAGTATTTCTTTGAGATCTTGCTTTCAATTGTTTTGTATGTATACCCAGGAGTAAAATTTCTGGGTCATATGGTAATTCTATTTTTAACTTTTTGAGGAACTACCATAATGTTTTCGACAGCAGCTGTACCATTTCACATTCCCACCAACAGTGCACAAAGGTTCTTATTTCTCCACATCCTCGTTAACATTTGTAATTTTCTGTTTTTTTTTTTTTTTGCTGGTTCCATCCTTATGGATGTGAAGTGATATCTCATTGTGGTTTTGATTTGCATTGGATTAGTGGTAGTGATATTGAGCATTGTTTTCAGAAGTTTGTTGTCAATTTTCATATCATCTTTGGATAAATGTCTATTCAAGTTCTTTGTCCATTTTTAATTTTTATTTTTTTGGCCGCACCATGCAGCATGTCGGATCTTAGTGCCCCGACCAGGGATCGAATACCTCCTGCAGTGGAAGTGCAGAGTCTTAACCACCGGACCGCTAGGGAAGTCCCTGTCCATTTTTTAAAAATCAGGTTTTTTGTTGTTGTTGACTTGTTGGAGTTCTTTATATATTCTGGATACCAATCTCTTACCATATATGTGGTTTCAGATATTTTCTTCCATTCTGTGGGTGGCCTTTTCACTCTTGTCGATGGTGTCCTGTGATGCACAACAGTGTTTAATTTTGATGAAGTCCAGCTTATCTATTTTGTCTTTTGTTGCCTGTGCTTTTGGTGTCACATTCAGTAAACCATTGCCAAATCCAGTGTCCTGAGGTTTTTCCCTTATGTTTTCTTCTAAGAGTTTTATAGTTTTAGCTCTTTTATTTGGATCTTTACTCCAGTTAGAGTTAAATTTTCTGTATCTTATAAGGGTCCAATTTTTTTTTTTTTTTTGCATGTGGATATCCAGTTTTTCCCAATACCATTGTTGAAAAGACTATCCTTTTTCAATTGAATGGTCTTGGTACACTTGTTGGAAATCATTTGCCTATATATGCAAGTACTCCTACTGATTTTATAGATGAGGTGATTGATACTGAGATGTGACTGATAGATAATACTAATACATTAAAAAAAATGTTTACCGCAAAGTAATCTATATTTGGTACAGTAAGATGAAGGAGGTTTTTAGGGTTGTGAGGTCTTTTTTTGTGTTGTAGCTTCTCCCAGGAGAATTAAGTGTCAGTAACTCAGTTACTGTGTTTGCATCCCAGTTCTGATAGGTTGCCAACTCCATGCACTAAGTCAGTGATTTTTTCAAACTTTTCTAGCAACAAAACCCTTTCTTTTTTCCCCCTCAAACAAAATCATAGGTGGACCTCCAGGGTTTTAATGATAATTAGTATTTTGTTATTATATATTCATCTAAAAAATCAGTGTATAATATTTACCTATTTTTGCTAATTGATTATAGCACAAATTCATGAATTTATGGTCTCCGCTGTGTTGAAAACATGTGCATATTATGGTTTTAAAATTTCTGCCTGTTATCGTTTTAAGAATAGGTAATGATATGGGAACACCTTCAAATCAAATGTTTGCAAAACATCTGAAGCTCTTCCATGGATGTCAGTGTGAAAAATACTAGCTTATTTAGGTATCTTTGAGGTTCAACTTGTGATTATGGAGAACCATTTTTCTCTATGCAAAGTTGGCTAGAGAGTTAATATGAGAAAGTCTTGACTTCCTTAGTGCTGAGATGTGGGGCTAATTTAATAGCCTAACAGCTGGCTCAGACCGACTTTTCATTTTTCTACTCAGGATCTAAGGGTTAGTGTCAAAAGATATCTCATTTTCCTGTGTGTCCTACAGTGGTTTAAACTTAAGGCCAATTCAGATCTTGTACTTTAAGATACTGACATTGATAAGGATACCAGAATTTGTGTAGCTAGTTGTAAGAATTTTATTCTTTGAGATTTGATTTTAAGTATGTCAGCAGCATTTGTTAAGTTTGGAAGATAGTAATTTTGAGTTTCAGCATTCTTATTAGATAAAGTAAGGTCTTCAGAAAACGAATCACTCTTTTTTTAAAAAGTTCTTTTTCCTAATGGAGTGTCTCCCATGAATTAACTGTATGTATAATGAAATATACTCTTTTCTAAAGCTGTAATCATTACTTAATTACTGTGCAATGGCATTAAGTAATTTTGCAGAGCCCAAGATGCTTGAAAATTGGTATAGCTGGTGATATTTTAAATTTAGCAACAATAAGAAATACTCCTATTCAGGCTATATAATACAAGTGTTGGAAAAGGTTTTGTTTGATTTCTTGCATTCTCTTTTTTTTAAAGCTTTCGCAGCCCCCAACTTTATTGAAATGTTGTTGACCTGTAACGTAAAAGTTTAAGATGTACAAGCTGATAATTTGATACAGTATATATTGCAAAATGATTACCACAATAAGATTAGTTAATATCTCCATCCCCACAGGCTATTACCATTTTTTCTTTTTTTTGGTGTGGTGATAACATTTAAGATCTACTCTCTTAATATCTTTCAAGTGTATAATACAGTATTGTTAAATGTAATCACCATGCTGTACATTAGATCCCCAGAAAACATATTCATTTTATAGCTGGGTGTTTGTACCCTTTGACCAACATCTCTCAGTTTCCTCCACCCCAGCCCCTGGCAACCACCATCCTACTCTCTATTTCTATGAATTACCTTTTTTTTTGGTTCCACATATAAGTGAGAACATACAGTATTTGGCAAGGTCCATTCATATTGTTACATATTGTTTCCTTCTTTTTTTTTCTTGGCTGAATAATATTCTGTTGTATATACACCGCATTTTCTTTATTCATTCATCCATTGATGGACACTTAGGTTCTTCCCATGTCTTGGCTATTGTGAATAGTGCTGCAGTTCTTTTCATATCTTCACTATTGTGAATAGTGCTGCTCTTCAAGATAGTGATTTCATTTCCTTTGGATATATACCCAAAAGTGGGATGGCTGGATCAGGTGGGAGTTCTGTTTTTAACTTTTTGAGAAATCTCCATATTGTTTTCTATTGTGGCTGTACCAAATGACATTCCACCAACAGTGCACAAGGGCTCCTTTTTCTTTACATCTTTGCCAACACTTGTTATCTCTTGTCTTTTTGAGGACAGCCATTCTAACAGGTGTGAGGTGATATTTCATTGTGGTTTTGATTTGTATTTTCCTAATGATTAGTGATGTTGAGCACCTTTTCATGTACCTGTTGGCCACTTGTTTGTCTTCTTTTGAAAAATGTCTATTCAGTCCTCTGCCCATTTTTTAATCAGATTTTAAAAAATGCTCTTTTTCTTTTTTGGTGTATTTAAAAGGTAGTGTTTAATAATTGACTTTGTTGTTGATACATTTGGGAAAACAAACAGGTTCCCATATGCATGTTCAACTGTTCTCTCCTGTAGGGATACATTCTGACCTGATATTTTAAAAACTGCCCTAAGTGTGTAAACTGTATTTTGAAATGGGTTTAAAGTAGAAGATTTAGCCAGATTTTACAGCTCTTTATTTGTAAATTTGGTTAAACTAATAACTCAGCATTCATTCAGTACATATTTACTACCTACCTATTAGAAGTGGATTTGTAGGGGATTAAAAAGTAGGGATTTTCTTTTGCTATCTATATTGTTAGAAATTAAAAAAAATAAGACAGCTAGAATAATATTGAATATAGTACAGTATAAACTTTTTCAGAAATTGAAGAAAAATTAAAAGCTCAAAAGGTATATTTTAATTCTATTTAGTTTTTGTGGCATGCTTGATTTATTCTGTCATAAGTAAATATTGTTTGTGAACATTTTGTTAGATTTCCATATTTTCTCTTAATTTGTGTGTGTGAAAGGCAGACATTTCCCTGTTTCTTTTTTAAGTAAATACATTTATTTATTTAGTTATTTTTGGCTGCCTCTGGTCTTTGTTGCTGCGCGTGGGCTTTCTCTAGTTGCGGCGAGCGGGGGCTGCTCTTTGTTGTGGTGCACAGGCTTCTCATTGCGGTGGCTTCTCGTTGTGGAGCACGGGCTCTAGGCGTACAGGCTTCAGTAGTTGTGGCTCACGGGCTCAGTAGTTGTGGCTCACAGGCTGTAGAGCGCAGACTTCAGTAGTTGTGGCTCACGGGCTCAGTAGTTGTGGCTCACAGGCTGTAGAGCGCAGGCTCAGTAGTTGTGGCTCGCAGGCTTAGCTGCTCCGTCCCGGACCAGGGCTTGAACCTGTGTCCCCTGCATTGGAAGGCGGATTCTTAACCACTGCACCACCACGGAAGTCCCCATTTTCCTGTTTATATGAAGCTCCATCTTCATTTATCATATGGTGATATGGCAACGGCTAGCCATAAACATCAATATGTTTAGTTATAAAAATCCTCAGAATTTGAATATTTTTTTCTATAGGAATTTTTATATATCATTGCTAGTAGCATATTAATTTCCTGCTAAATAAGGTTCTAATATAATCAGTTTGCCCTTTTTTTCTTTGCACCATTAATATTCTAGGAATCATTTTAGATTCCTAGACATGTTCAGAGTCTAAGTTACTTCGATAAACAGATAAACAGAACAAGTTGCTTATCAGCTCTTTGCTCCACTGTAGGAAGCAGTTTTCATGCATTTATTTGCTTAAGAGTTTTGAAAACTATTTGGTGAATTCCTCATTACCTGCTCGCTTAGCATGGGAAGAGGTGGAAACAGAAAAAAATGCTTGGTTTTTACTGGTTTTCTTTCTTTTAGCATTACTCTCTAATTGAAACAGGGGCCTGGGCTTCAGCATATGGAGAACTGAGTTCACGTAACGAGCTGATCTGTTTATATAGGCTAACCTATTGGAAGGTAGAAAGGGAAGGTCTGAAACAGGAGAAGAGGTTTAGAAAATCCTTTAGCTTAGTCTTAGCTAGATTAGTGATATGAAAAATATTATGATATTCTTAGTGTTTAGGATTAAGGACTTTAGTAGAAGTAGAAAGAAAGAAATGCTTGGTTAAGTGAGCTGATAAAGGCCCTTGTGGTTTAGAAGTGTTTCTGAGTTACTGAAGTTCATGCAACAAGATCTGGAATAACTTTTCCTTTACTTTAGACCCTCTTCCTTTGTTTAGCCCTGTCCAGAGCCACCTTATACTCCATTTCAACAATATTTCTGTATTTCTGTGATCTTTGTTATATGCAGTTCGTTCTTTTTGCTTCTTTCAGCTGTATTCCTTTCCGTTGCATGCTCATTAAAATTAAAAACATTGTGCTCTTGGACCCATTTGCTCTGAGGCGTATGGTGTTTAGCACACTGTTGGAGGCTCAGTAAGTTTTCAGAAGTATTTTCAGCCTTCCAGAGTGTTTGCCTTAGTTAGAAACAGTTCTGGAAATTTTTCTTTGTGGAGGAAACTGCCTCTTATCTTTGTACTGGCAGAGTCCTTCCAGCATCATGCTTCAGTTGATTTGTGTTCATTTAGCAGCTCTGCTGCTAAAACTTTTTTTTTTTCAAAGATTGCTTATGTAATTCCTTTTTGGATTACTTACCGGTTAACTTTTTTGGTAATTATGTTTTGATTAATTATTCAGCTATAATAAAAGTATTGTATGAGAATAGATTTTGGAGGTTGCTGTTAACACATGAAAGTAGTAGGAATTTATTTAAAAATTGGTTTAAATGGACAGTTTTAACAATTGTTTGACTTCTATGCTTAAAGAGTTGTTAAAGTATATGCATAAAGGTAAAATTACTTGTATTCTA
The DNA here is from genome assembly GCF_964165515.1 of Mesoplodon bidens. Classification (NCBI taxonomy): domain Eukaryota; kingdom Metazoa; phylum Chordata; class Mammalia; order Artiodactyla; family Ziphiidae; genus Mesoplodon; species Mesoplodon bidens. The sequence continues at coordinate 4,801,141 of NC_138164.1, forward strand.
AATTATAATACTGTATTTATACTATTTTTCAAACATATATTCTTTAGACTCTTTTATTTTAAAATAAATTTTATAACTTTGAGATTTCTTATTTAGATATATTTATTGTCACATTTTAAGAGAGAACTTTTAGATTTATAACTCTGTATAAAAGCCCGTAATAACTTTCTTTACTTTTTATCATGTGGGTATGATTTAAAATAGAGAAAGGCAACAAGGAGGAGAAAAACCCTGAAAAAGTCTTTAACAGAGGCTTTACTAAATCATGTTATAGGAAGTATGATAATTATGACAAGAAATTGTAAGACCATTACTGTCAGTGATGTTCTTTGTGTTTGGCTAGAATGAACATTCATTTATGCCCAGGTAAATAAATTATTTTATTTCACAAAAGAGATTTAATAATTTATGGCTGAAGCATAAATGAAATACTATGGCCCTTCAGTTAAGTAATGCACATGCAGGCCTCAGATGTAAAATTTCAGTCAGTGTAGTTGTTGCAGCCCATGTCATTGAAGGAATGGGGACAAAAGTTTGTTTGTAACGACCATGGGATTGAGTACAAAGACGCCAGTGACCTTTGAACTTCTGTGGCTGTGCATCTGAACAAGGAATTGTTTGAGGATGGGAAAAGCTGCCAGTAGACTTGGGATGTGCTTTTCCCTTGCTTTCTATGGAATTGTTGAGTGACCCTCCTCCAGAAAAACAAAAAAGCACAAACCCAAAAAACAAAAAGCTTAATTGGAAGAAATTCTTATTAGTCCCAGAGGAATCTCATGTCCACACAGCTAAATCTAAGTAGATGTTCATATCCCAAAGTGATAGTCTCTATAAAAATATTGTCTCCACATAGAAAAATGGCAGTGTTAATTACTACCGTTTTATGCATTGACTAATCTGGTAGATGCTCGTGGTTTCTTCCTCTGCAGTTCTTGTTATCTTCTTTGTAAAAGCTGTCCTGCAGCTCTTCTGGTCGAAAGGTCCTTCTGTATCTGGGTCACACTAATTCCTTAGCTTTCTTTTTTACATCGTTTAAAGGTTGGGCATTATTCAGTCAGTGAAACCTATAAAATATTTGTCAAATGAATGAGTGGGTTAATAAATCCACAGGAAAAGTGTTATTTTTTTGTGTGAGAAAGTAGGAATAATGGCATTTGCAGTAGTGTTTTTTTTCCTTTATCCCAAGGTGGTTAATAAAAATCTAGTAATATCTCTCAATATGAGAATACCATAAATGCAGCATCTCTTTTGCAAATATAGAGTAGCTCGGCCTTTGAGTCTTGGTTGCACTAGCCAGTGTTCAAACTGGGCTCAGATAACAAGGTTTTATTTCAAGTCTGTTGTCCTTGGAAAGACTAAGGAATCTATACTAGTATTACCATTTTGCTGAAAAGCTGCCTTTAGCTTATGTTGTTGCATATCTCTCACCCATGATTAATAAAGCAGGAGGTTTGTATTTGAAACTAATGCACTGATTCACCATTGAATAGTGCATGTGCTTTGAGGTAGTTCCTCTTTCCCATCAATAATGCATTTGTGTATTTCTTTTCATATACTTTTGGGTAGTTCTCTTTCTGATCAGTGGTCAGCACCATGGTTTGGTTTATAGGTTATGATATATGTGGTCATATTGCTTAACCGGGGCCATTGGGATTGAGTCTCTGACTTTAGGAGGAGCTTTGTCTCTGTGACTGGTAAGAGTTAAGGTGGGAAAAATGAGTATGGTAGTTATGATAACTCTTCTAAATGTCTTTATATATATATTAAAATCCTGATTTACCAGAAGTTTAACATAAATTCTTATTGCTACTTGGAGAATTTTGTTCATCACACTCTTATGGAAAGTTATCTAGGTTTAGCCTAGAGTCTTGATTTATCAGCTACTGTTATGAAATATAACAATTAAAAAAAATAAATGTATTTATTTTATTTATTTCTGGCTGCGTTGGGTCTTCATTGCTGTGTGCGGGTTTTCTCTCATTGCGGCTAGCGAGGGCTACTCTTCATTGTGGTGCACGGGCTTCTCTTTGCGGTGGCTTCTCTTGTTGTGGAGCACGGGCTCTAGGTGCGTGGGCTTCAGTAGTTGTGGCACGTGGGCTCAGTAGTCGTGGCTCGCGGGCTCTAGAGCACAGACTCAGTAGTTGTGGCACAAGGGCTTAGTTGCTCTGCAGCATGTGGGATCTTCCCAGACCAGGGCTTGAACCCATGTTCCTGGCATTGGCAGGCGGATCCTTAACCACTGCGCCACCAGGGAAGCCGGAAATATGACAATTTGCTGCCAGAAGTTCTTCAGACTCTTTTTAGGCCTGTTTAAATTGCCTAAGATGAGCACGGCCTCCAGATATTTGTTATCCTGGAGACCAGCTCCTCTGGAGGCAGAGATGTAGCACAGAGAAGACTGTGGCTGAGAACCGAAGGAAGGTAGGTGAAGAGTGGGCACTAGGGGACGGGCGGGACTGAAAAGAGAGCAGAGGAGGTACAGACAGCTGCAGGTGAGAGCCTCTGAGATCCCAGCTAAAGGGAATAAGAGAAGCTGGAGGCATCCTGTAGAGGAGAAAATCCTTAAATGTTTTGAAGATTACAAAAAATTAAGTTCAACTTCCTGGGGTTAATTGATGTATATCTTTTATTCAGTTTTGCTTTGTTTTAAAGTCTTTCCTGTGATATGTATTGAACTTAGTTTAAACTTTAATGTGATAGTTGTTTAAGAGAGAACAAGCAAACCTTTGCACAAAATAGAGAATAAATTTGATAGACGGCTCGAAAATCGCAACGTAACATTTAGTGAATTGAATATTCCCCTTTAAAAATCTTCCAGTAAATGTATTGTTACTGATTTGGATGAAAATAATTTTTTGAATAGTCCACTTTATTTTATTAAAATGGATGGTTTATTCAGGGGAAGGATAAAGAGGAGGACTAAAGAATATGGGAAATACTGGTTGAATATAGCATTATTCACATCTGTTACATCGAGAGGAAATGTTTGTGTTCTGATAACTGTATTTCAGCAGAAAAGTGCCATGTTACTTTATGAGATGGCAGATGCTAAATAAGTTAATTTGGTTGAATGGTGAATAATGCTTTAGGTCAGAAAAGGGCAGAATGAGAATTCACTGTTCATTCTGAAAAAATTTGTCAGGAAATAAATACTCTCTTTAGAATTTAAGAAGTTCTGTTTTTTTTTTTTTTTCAGATTCGTTATTAATACATCTAAGAACTGAGTATTTTAGAAAACGTCATTCAACTTTTTTGTAATTTCCGGTTTAAAAGATTAAAAGTGAAATATGAAAGGAAAACAACCTGGACATTGATCTTTAGCTGCTAGCTGGAGAAATGGTGGGTGTGCCTGGCCTTGTGATGTTACAGGGCCTGAACTTTAAGATTTCTTCCTGTGGGAAATAGTATGAAAAATGCTTCGGAAAAAGAGTTGCCAGAGCTGTACCACAGAACATTGCCTCTAGTGCCATGAGCCACAAACTTGTAAATTGCTAGATTAAAAAAGTATATTCAGTATTAGTAAAAACATCAAGTACTCATCATAGCTATGGCAGAGATTCCCTCATTGCCTATCTGATAAACATTTCCCCATGTTTCCTTTCTAATAGAACTTACAAAGCTTTGCTAGAAGCAGAAGTAGGCCTAGCTAAAAGAACTATGCATTTCTTAGCCTCCTTTCCAGCCCGAGCAGCCATGTAACATAGTTCTGGTCAGTGAGATGTAGGCAGAAATTTCTGGATGAAGTTCTTTTGAAAGCCCTTTTACCTGTTTTTTTTCCCTCCTGCGTAGAAATCAGACACCATGCCTGGGGCTAGAGCAGCATTCTAGAGGCCTTTAGAGGAAAGCCGGGAGATTTAGAGAGCTCTTCCCCCATGTATTCCTGAGCTGCCAAACCAGTGTCACCAAGTGCCTCTGTGCACTTCCATTGGATGAGAAGAGTAAACCCTTGTCTTGCTTAAACCAGTATAATTTAGGCTTCCTGTTACATGCATCGGAACATTATTCCTAACTGGTATAATTATTTCCACGCCCGTTCTGATCTGCTTCCTGGAGATTTGGGATCGTCTGATTATAGTTTAACCAGGGCTTTTATCTAACTTCAAATCCGGAAGACCTTGGGAGCTTTGGATTTCTTTCTGTCTTTTAGACTTGATGGGCCAGCTGGATACGCGGCTGGATGGGTATTGGCTACCAAGGAGGTCTGAGGGAATGTGAGGCAACAGTATAAACAGCCCAGCATCTCCCACTGTCACTTCGTCCTCTCTTTCATTGTAGTTCCTGGCTTCACCTGGCTACATAATCTGTACTGAAACTGCTGCAGCTCCCTCTGAATGGAGAGGATTTCAGGGAGTTACAGCACACTCAGGAGTCCGACTGATGACCTCATCCCCCTCCATACCAAGGTTAACTGTGGAGACCGTTTCCCTTAAAAAAAAACAACCAACTTATTCAGCTGTAATGTACATACAGGGAAAGTACACAGATCGTGCATGTACAGCCTTATGACTTTTCACACACTGAACATATCTGTGTAACCAGCATCGTGATCAAGAAACAAAGAAGTTCCTCTGTGGCCCTCGTGGATTATCAGTATCCTTCTAACAGCATACATTAGTTTTTGCCTGTGTTTGTATTGTATATACATGGAATCATACAGAATGTACTCTTTTGTGTCTGCCTTCTGTTGCTCAGCATTTCTGTGAGATTTGTCTATATTGTTATATATAATTATAGCTCATTCATTCTCATTGCTGTGTAGCATTCCATTGTGTGACTATATCCCAGCTTATTTATCTCATCAACTGTGGGTGGGCATTGGGAGTGTTGCCAGTCTTGATTTATGAATACTGCTGCTAAGAACATTCTTTTGGTAAACATACGTAAGTATTCTGTTGGGTATGTACTTTGGAATGGAATTGCTGGATCGTAGGGTATCAGTGCTTGAGAGTTATAGCTCCTCTGCCTTCTCATCAGCACTTGATATGTTATGGCTTTTAACCTAGTCATTCTGGTGGGTGTGTATTTTGTGAAGTGGTTGTTTGTCTTTTGCCCATGTTCTGTTGAGTTGTAGGTCTTTTCTTACTGTTTGTGGGAGTCCTCTTTATATTCTGGATACTAGTCCTTTGTCAGATATTTGTATTGTGGATACCTTTTCCTATTCTGTGCTTTGCTCTTTCACTCTTTGATTGTCTTTTGAGGAATAGGTCTTTATATAATCCAGTTTATTAGATTTTCTTTTATGGTTAGTGCTTTTTGGGTAATATTAAAAAGTATCTTTGCCTACTCCAACGTCACAAAGAAGATGATCTATATTTTCTTCTAAAAAACTTCATTATTTTACCTCTTATATGTAGATCTTCCCTCCATCTAGAATTGACTTTTGTCTAGATATGAGGAAGGGGGTCACAAAACATTTTTCTCCGTATGGTTATGTAGTGGAGTCAGCACCATTTGTTAAAAAGATTATTCTCTCTCCTCCACTACAGCGTTAGGTTTGTTGTAAATCAAGTAACCAGATGTGTGGCTTGTTTCTGGACACGATTCTCTTCTGTTCCATCAGTCAGTTTTTCTACCCTTGTGCAAGTAGCATACTGTTTTAATTAGTATAGCTTTATAATGGGTTTTGTTAACTGTTAGTGTTAAGTTCTTTACCATCTTTGTTCTTCTTTAAGATGGCCTTAGCTAACTGGTGATTGTCAGCCGGTTATGTGGAGTTAATATTCATTTTGTATGTTTTTTACCCTCTACCATACACATCCCTCAACCAGCTGACTGAAATACTGGCTTAATCTACTTAGCTGTCAAGAGAACCCAGTTAGGACCTCTAACCTCTTAGTGGATTTTCAGATTTATTGAGTAAACAGAAAACAATTTCTTTTCTGTTTATTGAGTAAACAGAAAATGTGATGAATTAAATTATTCATCACATTTAAACTCAGTGCTCACTTTTAGCATAAATCACTGCTGTGTGCAGTAATCAAATATTTAGTTCAAATGTGTATATTTAATTGCACTGAGGCTTAATTTTCTCATTTGTAAGTAATCAGCTGTTTTGTTTATTATGACCAACTCTGTAGATACTGTGGGATTTTTGAAGCAAAAAGATGAAACAGGAATAGTAAAATAAAAATAAGACGAATCCATCTGGAAGACTGAATCATCTGTGCCTGACATTTAAAGGCAGTGATCTTTGTTAGTCACAATGTGATATTGTCAGTTGGAAGAGATTTCTCCTCAGTATCCTGCCTTCTTTTCTCCTTCTATTTCATGTTGAATCAATTGGGGGAAATCATAAGTTTTTAAACTAAAATATTAGTTATTTTTCTTCAAAATGAGTCATTCATAACTTATTTTCTTTGGGGGCTGGAGAATGGGAAGGAGTCAGGGAAGTAGGGGCCTTCTGGTGACAGTGACTGTGCATTCCACATTCCCATATGACACACGTCATCATGTATGGTATGTCAGAGTTGACCCTTGAACAGTGCAGGTGTGAACTGTGTGGGTCCACTTACATGTGGATATTTTTCAGTAGTAAATACTACATCACTGCGTGGTCTGTGATTGGTTGAATCTGCGGATGCGGGGGTGGGAGGCGCCTATAAATTATATGCTGATTAACCCTTGCATTGTTCAAGGTCCAACTGTATTTAAAATTGAGACTGTCTTGGGAAATTGAAAATATATGAATTATTACAGTACCTTTGGGGAACTTTCTTTCTAGTTTTTAAACTCGGGGGCCAGATGATCAGAGATCTGTATACATGTGTGCTGCATGAGTTTTTAATTCCTCTCTCAATTAATAAATGGTGAGTTACAAGGGTTCATGTTTGCTTCAGCGGTTGGAATTGAACTGAATGTGAGTTAGGCACATAAGGCTCTAACCCCACCTATTTGCTTTTAATTATAAATAAAGAATATACCATTTCATTTATAATGTAATTTTAATATAATTAAGCTTGAATAGTTAAAAGTTGCATAATTATATCCTTCATGAGTTAGAATAACTAACCAACCCAAATCTGCTCAGATCCCTGGCAGCAGTCCATTTGTACCACCATGTGGTAGGCAGTTCTCCTGTGTTAGCAGGTCTGATACAGATTTTTGCCTAAAGATCTCAGTGGCAGCGTTTTTGAACAGGTACTTACTGAGTGCATATTGATTTTCAGATACTTTGTAAGCTCTGGCAATACAAAGATGAGCAAAATAGGTGTGTTACCTGCCATCACAGAAGTTTCCAGCTAGAGTTGCATAACTCTGGGTTATAATGCGGTGTGTTTGCCTACTGGTAATAAGAAATACTTTTTTTCTAGCTTTATTGAGATATAATTGACATATAATATTGTGTAAGTTTAATGTGGTGATTTGATGCACATATATATTGCAAAATGTTTACCACGTAAGGTTAGTTAACACATCCTTCACCTCTCAAAATTACGTGTTTGTTGTTGTTGTTATGGTGAGAATATATAAGATCTACTCTCTTAGCAACTTGCAAGTGTACAGTGCGGTATTGTTGACTGGAGTCAGCATGCTGCACATTAGATTCTCAGAACTAACTCATAACTGGAAGTTTGTACTGTTTGAGTAACATCTCCCCATTTCCTCTACCCCCCAGCCCCTGGAAACCACCAATCTACTCTGTTTTTATGAGTAAGTGATTTTTGATTGCCCTGTGAGTTTTCAGGCCTTCTGCTCCAGTTAACTATAAAGTTTCTAGAACAATATATTAGTATCAGACTTTTTTTTTTTTTTTTTTTGCGGTACGCGGGCCTCTCACTGTTGTGGCCTCTCCCTTTGTGGAGCATAGGCTGTGGACACACAGGCTCAGCGGCCGTGGCTCACGGGCCCAGCCGCTCCACGGCACGTGGGATCTTCCCGGACCGGGGCACGAACCCGTGTCCCCTGCATCGGCAGGCAGACTCTCAACCACTGCACCACCAGGGAAGCCCTAGTATCAGACTCTTACATACTGTGGACTATTTTTCCTCAACATGTAATCAGTTAACAGTGTATAACGTAGCTGGATTTAGCCGTTTGCACTCTGTACAGAGCATATTCTGTCTGAAAATATTAAGGCTCTGTTTCTGAGTGCTCCTGGAAACAGGCACTCAAAATTAACGTGCACTGCACGTTCTTTATGTATCACGTTTCCTTATCTACTGCTCTTTTTGCTTGGATTGGGAAATAATGAGAATGTGTATACTTACCTATCCATAGACTGTGGCCATATTTGGTATCAAGAGTATGTCCTTATTCATAGATAAGGTCTGTCTCCGTATATCACAAGTTCCTGTTTAAGAAGCAAAGTGAGGTAATGAACAGGGGGAGGGATGGATCCCTATCTGGCAGAGTTTAGGTGGCCACTCCCTAGGTGTCCAGGAGGAGGAGGGCAAGGTTCGGACGAGTCTTTTTCAGAGGTGTGTAGGTTTGGTGCCCCTTCCTGTCCTTGTTGTCTTCCTGAGATCCTCCCTCTGTCTTCTTAACTTACCCTCTGGCTCTCCAGTTCCTTCCCCCGAAGCACACCTGGATTTGATTTATCTATGTAGTTCTACTTTTACACCTTTTAGACCAAGGTCAGGTTTGTCTGCCTCTTGCCATCTCCACTGCTACATCTGGTAGATACTCTCTTTCAGTTTTTGCAGCAGCCTCCTTACTGCTCTCTCTGCCTAAAACTTTTCCATTCCAGCTCATTCTTCCTTCGTTTTGGAGCCAGAATAATTTTACTGAGATGCCCATATGGGTATTCAGGGAGTTTCCCTAGGTGCTTTTCCCTGGTTGGGCTTAGAGTCGGGCCTAGCGAGAGGCTAAAGCGTGCTGTGGTGTAGAGGGAGTAGCATTTACAGAGCTTTGATGCTTTAACTGATGGCAGTATCATTACATGAAGGAGACAGCCTCCAAGAAAGACTGCAGTTCTTTCAGACCTGATAGTCATTTACCTCTAGGCATGCTGGCAAAGTCAGGTATATTACTCACTGGTGGTATATCCTTACTTTAATTCAAGCACAGATACACTTGAACCTTGTTTCTCTTACACAGTTGGATTTGGAAGACCTGTTCTGCCATTTATATCTGAGCTTGTTCCTATTGTTTTCCTGGATATTTGATTCATGCTACTGTGTTTGTTTGGTTAAGAAGAATAACTAACTTGCAATGGTGATCAATATTTTGCCCAGTTGAGCAAACATCTTTGATGAGTTGGAATCCCCTGTTGAGGAGAGAAGTTGCCAGTTAAACTGTTAATGGAAAGCAGTGTATTAGCATAGACAGCATCCTGAAAGTGCACAGGTACCATCTATTAATTAGCTGACCATTGTTGCCTCTTAACCAGCTTGGTGACAGTATATCCTAGGGGAGTTTGTTGTTTTCCTCCATTGATAATCAGAGATTAGACATGACTACAGTTGAGAGTAAAGCTGTTAAGCTGGAAGTAGACCAATTAGTGTAAGTGATGGTAAAGGTGTTAGAGAAGATAAAAGTATACTGTAGTTGTAAAGGTAATGTCAGTTTAGAACTGCTCCTAAACTATAAATTATCTCCCTTTTCTGTGGTGGAGATAATACAAGGGTGAGGCATGTAATCACACTGGCGTGTTTGAGATAAATGTCCTGTGTTGTTGTCCTCAACCCTCCATATTTTTTGCTCTATTTCTTCCATAATATTTTAGTTATAAATATGTGTAATTAATATGTTGTTGATGTGTTTCATTCAGTAAGTTTCTGTCAAATATAATTTTAAAGTATAGTTGTATTTAAAGATTGAGCTTAAGCAAATTAGATGTTTTCTATGTTTTCATGACTACATTTACATGCATTCATATAGTCCACTTACTTTTAAAAGTTTACTGTTCTCTGCCATGTGTTTTTTACATTCAGAGGCACATTTTCTTCTTATTGAAACTGTTTCAAGATTTTGTGATGTAGGCTGGTGGAAAAATGATTCATTTGACAGTAGTGTATTCTACGGTCAGGGTTATTGGAGTACATCATATTTCATTAAGGGAGAAAAGCTTGAGAAAAGGAGAGTCTGTAAACCAGATAAAAGTAACAGTGTCTGTTAACTTCATTATCTTATCACCATCACCTTGGGAGTTACTTAGTGGTGCCTCATCAAGATAGGACCAGTCTACTTATTGTCTACTGGCTTAGAATTCTCTTAACCAATATCTAAGAAATCACAACTTGCTGGTTTAAATTATAAGGTATTTTTTGGATCTAAGCCAAATTAGAAGATGGATTTTATAGCATTCAGTGTAATTTTTTTTTAAAATTTACACTTATTTATTTATTTATTTTGGGCTGTGTTGGGTCTTCGTTGATATGCGCAGGCTTTCTGTAGCTGCGGCAAGCAGGGGCTACTCTTTGTTGCGGTGCGCAGGCTTCTCATTGCGGTGGCTTCTCTTTGTTGCGGAGCATGGGCTTTAGGCTCATGGGCTTCAGTATTTGTGGCTTCCGGGCTTTAGAGCGCAGGCTCAGTAGTTGCGGCGCATGGGCTTAGTTGCTCCGCGGGATGTGGGATCTTCCCGGACCAGGGCTCGAACCCATGTCCCCTGCATTGGCAGACGAATTCTTAACCACTGCTCCACCAGGGAAGTCCCCAGTGTAATTTTTAAACATCTGTTCTTTGAATAAATAATTCTTTAAAAGGCAAAAATAATGTAATGGAATTCATACACTGCTGTGGGTGTGTTAAATGGTGTGATTTTTCTGAAGGGCAATTTAGGAATATGTATCAAGAGCCTTGAAGCGTTACCTTTGACCTAGTAATTCCATTTCGAGGAACTTAAAGATTTAACCAAAGATACTCATTGTAGTATTATATCTATTGATGAAAATTTGGTAAATCATAATGTCCAACAAAATATAGTTATGATATATCCATACAGAAGAATGTTACTTAGCCATTATAAACTTTATTACTTAAGACTTTAATAACAAGGGAAAATCATGATGTAAAAGTGAAAAAGGTATGAAGAACTCTGTAAGAAGTTGAGCTCTATCAAACAAAAGCTAGCAGTTAAAAGCATGAGTCAGGGGACTTCTCTGGTGGCCTAGTGGTTAAGAATCCACCTGCCAACGCAGGGGATACGGGTTCGAGCCCTGGTCTGGGAAGATCCCACATGCCGCAGAGCAACTAAGCCCGTGTGCCACAACTACAGAGCCTGCGCTCTAGAGCCCATGAGCCGCAACTACTGAGCCCGCGTGCCACAACTACTGAAGCCCGCGTGCCTAGAGCCCGTGCTCCGCAGCAAGAGAAGCCACTGCAATGAGAAGCCTGCACACTGCAGCGAAGAGTAGCCCGTGCTCGCCGCAACTAGAGAAGGCCCACGCACAGCAACGAAGACCCAAGGCAGTGAAAAAAAAAAAAATTAAAAAGCATGAGTCAGCCCTGTATATAAAAGATCTGGAAAGATCATCAAGCCACATAAGATGCAGAAAAGCAAGGTATAGAATAATACACATGCACAGAAAAATAAGATGTTTATGAAAATATACTAAATGAACCATATTTAATTTGTATATAAGCATGTACAGGCATAAAGAAAAGTTTTTTTAGTAAAACTGTTAATAATGACTGGAACTGGAGATAAGAAAAGGCTTACTTTGACTCCTACTTGACTTTTAACAATGAGAGTGTATCCATATATTAATTTGTAATTTAACGTAATAATAAAAAACCCCCTGCAACTTTTCTATTTTATAAAGAAAAAAATTCAATAAGATATAAGCAGTGGTTATCTCTGGATGGTAGGAGTTCAGATAGTTATTAGTATTCTTTCTAATTTTTTGTACTTCCCAGAATTTTGGCAATGAATAGGTATTATTTTTGTAATCTGAAAAAGCAGTAAGATTTTTTAAAAAGCTGAAATCACAGGTAATAGCGTGGTCTGGAGTAAGGATTGCTGTTATTCAGATCCTGGCTGTAGCATTCTAGAGCCTTGTGACCTTGGGGCTGGGGCAGGGGGAGCTGTTTTACTTTTCTCACAGGATTTTTTGAAGATTAAATTAGGTATGACATATGTAGGTTACTTTTTATAGTGTCTGGCATGCATTTGGTGCTTAATGAACCTTAATTTCCGTCCTTCTTGTTTTTTCTCATTAATGACATAATAAACTCTTCAAAAGAGTGGAAAATACCATAAAGCTATTAACAAAAACACAAATGTATTCAATAATTAGACAGTTGAAGAGCTTACAGTGTGATAGTTTCAGAAATAATCCTGCTACAGTATACAAAGTGAGAATATGCCTTAGAGCAAAGCAAAGAACTATGGTATTTCGCTTCTGATGATAGGAAGAGGCGGGTATCAATCCTCACCATTCTGTGTGAACCAGTTGTTAGTCAGCAGTAACATTGTTGTCTAAGTATAGTTTAGAAAATTCTCCACAGGTTCAACCTGAATAGTTTTTTTAAAGCTTTGTTATAGATAAATTGCTGTTTTTTTTTGTTTTTTTTTTTTTTTTGCGGTACGTGGGCCCCTCACTGTTGTGGCCTCTCCCGTTGCGGAGCACAGGCTCCGGACGCACAGGCTCAGCGGCCATGGCTCACGGGCCCAGCCGCTCCGCGGCATGTGGGATCTTCCCAGACCGGGGCACGAACCCGTGTCCCGTGCATCGGCAGGTGGACTCTCAACCACTGCGCCACCAGGGAAGCCCAAATTGCTGTTTTTATTCATCATAGCTGTCAATATTAAGAAATAAAATTAGGATTTCAGGATAAGTCTTGTATTAGTAAATTAATATGTAAAATGAGATACCTTAATTTCAGAGGCTATATTTCAGTGACATAAGATAACTAGGGAAAATAGACATCAACATAAAATTCTCAAAGCAGTTAACGATTGTATTCTTCTTACACATTTGTTAGACATACAATAGAAAATACAGACATCTGCTTTTCCCTGTTGTGCAGAGGAGGTATCACAAGCTTAAAAAGGAAGATTGATTGATATCAGCTGGTGAGGTGGCAAAGTAGGGTCTCGTCCTAAATACATTGGACTTGAGAATCACCAACATTGCTGTCTCTGGTATTGCTGCATCTGATGTTTTCATACAAGGAAGCAATTTTTAAAAACACTAATTCAAAAAGATACATGCACCCCAGTGTTCACAACAGCGTTATGTATAATAGTCAAGGTACGGAAGCAACCCAAGTGTACATCAACAGATGATGAATGGATAAAGAAGCTGTGGTATGTATATACAATGGAATACTGCTCAGCCATAAAAAAACAATAAAATTCTGCCATTTGCAGCAACCCAGATGGACCTAGAGAGTATTATGCTTAGTGAAATAAGTCAGACAGAGAAAGGCAGATACTATATGTTATCACTTATGTGTGGAATCTAAAAAATAAAACAAATGAATGTCTGTAACAAAACAAACAGACTCACAGGTATAGAAGACAAATCAGTGGTTACCGGTGGGGAGAAAGAAAAGGGGAGGGGCAAAATAGGGGTATGGGATTAAGAGGTACAAACTAATGTGCATAAAATAGATGAGCAACAAGGATAGATTGTACAGCACAGGGAAATATAGCCATTATTTTATAATAACTAGGTGGAGTATAATCTATAAAAATACTGAACCATGATGCTGTACACCTGAAACTAATATAATACTATAAATCAATTATACTTCAATACAAAAAAGGGAACAATTTCTTTAAAGGGCTGAGAGGTTTGGATAGGTATCAGGTGTTCCTGTTAGTTCATTTGTTTCCTTATTTAGTCATATTTCTCAAAGGAATACATTTGATATCATGTATAGCTGGCTATGTTTCTTCTTACAGTCTTGCACTTAAATCGCAACCCTTCAAGAATGCCACAGAGTGAAAAACAGTTTGGGATAGATTTTTGTGTGGTAGAAAATGAGTGTGCTTTGGGAAACCACTCTGCTCATGTGACTCTGAGTCAGCAGCAGGGTCTCAGCTGGGAGCCTGCACTTATGGTTTGGCATGAGCACCTCTTTTCTTGAGTATCTACTAGTAATAAAAATTTCAATATTAATGCCAATTCAGTGCTTTTTATAAATGTATGAAATCCTTTAGAATTGAGCCCTCTGTGTTCATTTCCACTCTGATATACATATTTTCCATTATATGATCTTTTTTCTAAAAAGCTAAAAAAATATGTTGGAATATGTTGTTCTTTCATACCCGTATCTGATTTTTTACCTTGTAGATTGGTCAGTGGTCAGTGTTTTTTTTTTTGTCTCAGTAGTGTCTTTATATATATATATATATATATATTTTTTTTTTCAGTACGCAGGCCTCTCACTGCTGTGGCCTCTCCCGTTGCAGAGCACAGGCTCCGGATGCGCAGGCTCAGCGGCCATGGCTCACGGGCCCAGCCGCTCCACGGCATGTGGGATCTTCCCGGACCAGGGCACAAACCTGCGTCCCCTGCATTGGCAGGCGGACTCTCAACCACTGCACCACCAGGGAAGCCCGTGTCTTTATATTTTTAACCTTGTAGTTGTTTGACTCATTATAGGTTTTCTAGGAAATTTTCTGTTGTTTTTAATGAATTTCAGAATGGTTCTCTTTTGAGTTTGTCCCTTATCTTAATGGCATCCTATTATTTTCCTTATATAATTTAGTGTATTATTGTCATCCTTGCACCACAGCATTTGTTGTAAGAGATAATCTGAGTGGCATTGTGTTACCCTATTCTCTTGGTTGGCTAAATGACTGTGAGAGAGGCAGTGGACTCCAGGCTCCAGGAGGGCAGAGACCATGTCAGATTTACTCACCGTACACTATGTCTTGCACAGCAGATGGTACATAGTAGGCACACAGTACAGAAGTACACGAGGGTGTGTCGAAGCACAGATAGAGCAGAAGGAACCTTGGGGTCATAGGTCACTACAGCCTGAGTCATCAGCGTATTGTTTGGGGTGTGGAGCACAAGAAAAGGAGGAGAGGGAAGATTCAGCCAGGATTTTAGAAGTATGTGGAGAAACGAGTAATAGTGATAACAGTATTTTTTGTTTTTTCTTTTTTAGCATTTTAACCTTTTTTTCTTAATTTTTAAATTTTATTTTATTTATTTTTTTATACAGCAGGTTCTTATTAGTCATTAGTTTTGTACACATCTCAGTGTATACGTGTCAATCCCAATCTCCCAGTTCATTCCACCCCCACCCCCACTCCACGCCGCTTTCCCCCCTTGGTGTCCATACGTTTGTTCTTTACATCTGTGTCTCTACTTCTGCCCTGCAAACTGGTTCATCTGCACCATTTTTCTAGGTTCCACATACATGCGTTAATATACGATATTTGTTTTTCTCTTTCTGACTTACTTCACTCTGTATGACAGTCTCTAGATCCATCCACGTCTCTACAAATGACCCAATTTCATTCTTTTTTACGGCTGAGTAATATTCCATTGTATATATGTACCACATCTTCTTTATCCATTCGTCTGTCGATGGGCATTTAGGTTGCTTCCATGACCTGACTATTGTAGATAGCACTGCAGTGAACATTGGGGTGCATGTGTCTTTTTGAATTACGGTTTTCTCTGGGTATATGCCCAGTAGTGGGATTGCTGGGTCATATGGTAATTCTATTTTTAGTTTTTTAAGAAACCTCCATACTGTTCTCCATAGTGGCTGTATCAATTTACATTCCCACCAACGGTGCAAGAGGGTTCCCTTTTCTCCACACCCTCTCTAGCATTTGTTGTTTGTAGATTTTCTGTTGATACCCATTCTAACTGGTGTGAGGTGATACCTCATTGTAGTTTTGATTTGCATTTCTCTAATAGTGATGTTGAGCATCTTTTCTTGTGCTTCTTGGCCATCTGTATGTCTTCTTTGGAGAAATGTCTCTTTAGGTCTTCTGCCCATTTTTGGATTGGGTTGTTTGTTTTTTTAATATTGAGCTGCATGAGCTGTTTATATATTTTGCAGATTAATCCTTTGTCCGTTGATTCGTTTGAAAATATTTTCTCCCATTCTGAGGGTTGTCTTTTTGTCTTGTTTATGGTTTCCTTTGCTGTGCAAAAGCTTTGAAGTTTCATTAGGTGCCATTTGTTTATTTTTGTTTTTATTTCTATTACTCTAGGAGGTGGATCAAAAAAGATCTTGCTGTGATTTATGTCATAGAGTGTTCTTCCTATGTTTTCCTGTAAGAATTTTACAGTGTCTGGTCTTACATTTAGGTCTTGAATCCATTTTGAGTTTATTTTTGTGTATGGTGTTAGGGAGGGTTCTAGTTTCATTCTTTTACACGTAGCTGTCCAGTTTTCCCAGCACCACTTATTGAAGAGACTGTCTTTTCTCTGTTGTATATCCTTGCCTCCTTTGTCATAGATTAGTTGACCATAGGTGTGTGGGTTTATCTCTGGGCTTTCTATCCTGTTCCATTGACCTATGTTTCTGTTTTTGTGCCAGTACCATATTGTCTTGATTACTGTAGCTTTGTAGTACAGTCTGAAGTCTGGGAGTCTGATTCCTCCAGCTCCATTTTTTTCCCTCAAGACTGCTTTGGCTATTCGGGGTCTTTTGTGTCTCCATACAAATTTTAAGATTTTTTTGTTCTAGTTACGTAAAAAATGCCATTGGTAATTTGATAGGGATTGCATTGAATCTGTAGATTGCTTTGGGTAATATAGTCATTTTCACAACATTGATTCTTCCAATTCAGGAACATGGTATATCTCTCCATCTGTTGGTATCATCTTTAATTTCTTTCATCAGTGTCTTATAGTTTTCTGCATACAGGTCTTTTGTCTCCCTAGGTAGGTTTATTCCTAGGTATTTTATTCTTTTTGTTGCAATGGTAAATGGGAGTGTTCCCTTAATTTCTCTTTCAGATTTTTCATTATTAGTGTATAGGAATGCAAGAGATTTCTGTGCATTAATTTTGTATCCTGCAACTTTACCAAATACATTGATTAGCTTTAGTAGTTTTCTGGTGGCATCTTTAGGATTCTTTATGTGTAGTATCATGTCATCAGCAAACAGTGACAGTTTAACTTCTTCTTTTCCAATTTGGATTCCTTTTATTTCTTTTTCTTCTCTGATTGCCATGGCTAGGACTTCCAAAACTTCGTTGAATAATAGTGGCAAGAGTGGACATCCTTGTCTTGTTCCCGATCTTAGAGGAAATGCTTTCAGTTTTTCACCATTGAGAATGATGTGTGCTGTGGGTTTGTTGTATATGGCCTTTATTATGTTGAGGTAGGTTCCCTGTATGCCCACTTTCTGGAGAGTTTTTATCATAAATAGGTGTTGAATTTTGTCAAAAGCTTTTTCTCCATCTCTTGAGATGATTATATGGTTTTTATTCTTCAGTTTGTTAATATGGTGTATCACATTGATTGATCTGCGTATAATGAAGAATCCCTGCATCCCTGGGATAAATCCCACTTGATCATGGTGTATGATCCTTTTAATGTGTTGTTGGATTCCGTTTGCTAGTATTTTGTTGAGGATTTTTGCATCTATGTTCATCAGTGATATTGGTCTGTAATTCTCTTTTTTTG
This sequence comes from Mesoplodon bidens, assembly GCF_964165515.1. Taxonomy (NCBI): domain Eukaryota; kingdom Metazoa; phylum Chordata; class Mammalia; order Artiodactyla; family Ziphiidae; genus Mesoplodon; species Mesoplodon bidens. The sequence goes on from NC_138164.1 coordinate 4,818,630, forward strand.
TAGTATCTTTGTCTGGTTTTGGTATCAGGGTGATGGTGGCCTCATAGAATGAGTTTGGGAGTGTTCCTTCCTCTGCAATTTTTTGGAAGAGTTTTAGAAGGATGGGTGTTAGCTCTTCTGTAAATGTTTGATAGAATTCACCTGTGAAGCCATCTGGTCCGGGACTTTTGTTTCTTGGAAGATTTTTTTTTTTTTTTTGGTACGTGAGCCTCTCACTGCTGTGGCCTCTCCCATTGCGGAGCACAGGCTCCGGACGCGCAGGCTCAGCGGCCATGGCTCATGGGCCCAGCTGCTCCGCGGCATGTGGGATCTTCCCGGACCGGGGCACGAACCCGCGTCCCCTGCATCGACAGGCGGACTCTCTACCACTGCGCCACCAGGGAAGCCCTCTACGTATTTTTTGATTTCCTCTTTGATTTCTTCAGTGAACTCTTGGTTATTTAGTAACATATTGTTTAGCCTCCATGTGTTTGTGTTTTTTACGTTTTTTTCCCCTGTAATTCATTTCTAATCTCATAGCGTTGTGGTCAGAAGAGATGCTTGATATGATTTCACTTTTCTTAAATTTACTGAGGCTTGATTTGTGACCCAAGATGTGATCTATCCTGGAGAATGTTCCGTGAACACTTGAGAAGAAAGTGTAATCTGCTGCTTTTGGATGGAATGTCGTATAAATATCAATTAAATCTATCTGTTCTAGTATGTCACTTAAAGCTTGTGTTTCCTTATTAATTTTATGTCTGGATGATCTGTCCATTGGTGTAAGTGAGGTGTTAAAGTCCCCCACTATTATTGTGTTACAGTAGATTTCGTCTTTCATAGCTGTTAGCAGTTGCCTTATGTACTGAGGTGCTCCTATGTTGGGTGTATATATATTTATAATTGTTATATCTTCTTCTTGGATTGATCCCTTGATCATTATGTAGTGTCCTTCCTTGTGTCTTGTAACATTCTTTATTTAAAAGTTTATTTTATCTGATATGAGTATTGCTACTCCAGCTTTCTTTTGATTTCCATTTGCATGGAATATCTTTTTTTGTCCCCTCACTTTCAGTCTGTATGTGTCCCTAGGTCTGAAGTGGGTCTCTTGTAGACAGCATATATGTGGGTCTTTTTTTTGTATCCATTCAGCAATCCTGTGTCTTTTGGTTGGAGCATTTAACCACGTTACGTTTAAGGTAATTATCGATATGTATGTTCCTATGACCATTTTCTTAATTGTTTTCAGTTAGTTTTTGTAGGTCCTTTTCTTCTCTTTTGTTTCCCACTTAGAGAAGTTCCTTTAGCATTTGTTGTAGAGCTGGTTTGGTGGTGCTGAATTCTCTTAGCTTTTGCTTGTGTGTAAAGCTTTTGATTTCTCCATCAAGTCTGAATGAGATCCTTGCAGGGTAGAGTAATCTTTGTTGTAGGTTCTTCCCTTTAATCACTTTAAGTGTATCATGCCACTCCCTTCTGGCTTGTAGAGTTTCTGCTGAGAAATCAGCTGTTAACCTTATGGGAGTTCCCTTGTATGTTATTTGTCATTTTTCCCTTGCTGCCTTCAATAATTTTTCTTTGTCTTTAATTTACTATTTTCATCAATATTTACTTATTATCAGCTATGTACTGGAGCAGGCAAAATGAAAATATGAAATATTTAAGAAAAGGAGCAACTAGGGAACCATAGGATTATAATGGGATATCCAAGCAGCTTTTCGTACTTGGTGGTCTAGAGGATATAGTCTTTAGAAGTTTCTTTGCCTCCAGCTGTGAATTATCTTTCTTATGACATTGTCCATGCTAAACTTGAGGGCTGACAAAAATTGTTTGATTCTTACAAATTATTTAGTAGCTGACGGATTTTGTAACTCTCTGGTTAACAGTGTGGTCTTCATCTTGTGTGATTCTTTTCAGAAATACAATTTTTTAGGTCTTATAGTATCTAGAAGTTTTCAATCTTAAAGTGAATTTCAGCTCTAGATCTTTTTGACAAAGGTTCAAGCTCTCAGTTCTAAACATCAGAGAACTATGTTGAATTTAAATGGCTGAGTCTCCCATTCACCCAACATAATGCGTAGCATAATTACATAAAGGACTCCAAGAAATGAGAGAACTACTCATCAATAATAATAAAACACAACAGCAGTAGCAGCTAAATTTGCGTGCTTTATATATGCCACATACTACTTTAATATACATATAATTTCATTTATTTCTCACAACAACTTGAGAAAGGTACTGTTATTATCTCCATTTTACAGAAAAGAGGGTGTGCTAGTGTATGTGGACAAGTGGGATTTTATACTTGATTTATTTTGTTTGCATTGCCAGTGGAAAATTCAGTTGATTCCTTTTAGGAAGCAGTTAGCAGTGGGGAACTGGGACTTGGGGAGTAGGGAATAGGGGTGGCCAGAGATGTTAAGAATATAGATTTGTAATCATGTCTACAGAAATGGTAGATAAAGCCTGAAGTGAATGAAACTGTCATGGGAGAATGTAGGTTTGTGTGTGCTCTTAGTGGGGGTGGGTCTGGAGCTGAATACTCTTCATTTTAAGAGTCACTTTATTCCTTAAAAAAATTATATATGCCCATTGTAAAAAACCTGGTGGTATGGAGGGTATATCTAAAATCTTACTACTCAAAAGTAACTCATTAATATTCAGGAAGATCAATCTAGACTTCTTTTTATACATATTTGTAGGTAGTTAGAAATAATTTTGGAAATTACTATTTACTGAACAGTGTATTTTATTTCATACCATGACTGTCTTTAACAGTCCCAGTCCCTCAGTTGTTTGTTTGTGATATTGAGTTCCTACAACTGTAGCCCTGTATAGGGCTAGGAGGAGGTACACTCTCGGTATGTTGCAAGAGCTTGCCTGGAGGGGCAGTGATCAAGGGAGGTGACAGGAATGTGACACAGGGTGGAAGTAGTTGGCCTCAGGGTTCCAAGTAGAGCTGTGGTATGGTAGGTTAACGGTGACTGCACATTCTGTGCTGCTCTTTAAAGGAGGCATTTAAATTATACGAAGAAAAACTTTTTCCTCTCACATCATTAAAAACAGTTACTTCTGGTAGCACTTAGTGAATTTAAGTGGTGTTTCAGGGTTAGTGCATATTATTAATATTATAAAAGCTAGATTGCTACTATTGCAATTCCTGTATTTAAGGTATATTGCAAAGATATATTTTCAAGATTATATTATTCATATACAGAAAATGTAAAATTAAAATCTGTAAAGAAATACTTTATGAACTTAATGGTGTCCAATTATTTCCACTTCTATCATGCTGTTATATGCTCCCTTCAGAGTAGGGAAGAGTTTGATCTTGTTGACTAGCTATAAATGGGGAGAATGTGCTTACAGCTTAAGAATTAAACAACTTGGTTTAGGTATTGATATTTGACGGGGTTGGTTATCTGAAAGTCAAATCTTAAGATAGTAATCTCAACTAGTATAACTGGCAAGTGGAACCTGCATCTTTAAAAACTTAAGTTTTACGCCCAGAATTAATTCTACAGACATTTTATGTGCAGGTGATATGTAGGAAATGAAGATTACAAAAAACAGTCCCTGCCCTGGAATTTATATAGTCTGAGAGGTGAGAGAAGAAATTTGTACGAACAAGGTAGAATGATAGTTGCCTGAAAAACTACAAAATGCTGTGGGGTCTCCAAGAGGGAAAAATCTATTAAAAAAAAAAATTGTGTGTGTATGTCTTGTAAGTTTTTGGGAAAAAAATTTCAGGAAGTGTGGCATTTGAGTTGGATTTTAGAGAGGTGGCTTGGTGTCAACAGATTGAGGCTGGCTTGATGGATTAATGTGAGAACAACACAGGTGGAATAGTATGGAACATATTTGGAAAATGGCCAGTAGTGTGTGTTGGCAGTAATGTGGGGAATGAGGAGGATTAATTGGAGATGATGTTAGGGCTAATGTGCGAAGGAGTTTGTACTCTATTTTGTAGGCGTTTGAAAACACTTGGAGGTATTTTATTTGAGCAGGAACTGATATCATTCAATTTGTATTTTAGGAAGGTTTCCTAGATGGACTAAGAGATAGTTAATGGTAGGTAGGAGCATGAACTGTGGAGCCTTCAGTATGGGGACACCTCCTGGCTCTGTCATTCTTGGTAATCTGATCAAACACGGGTTTACTCATCTGCAAAGTGGTGGTAATGATAGTACTTAGAGAGCTGTTGTGATAAATAAATGACATTATGCAGTAGAGTGCTTACTACAGGTCTTAACACAGAGTAAATGCTCACAAAAAATATTTGCTACAGAAGAATATGATTTTGGAAAAGGGCAAAAGCTAGAGGTAGAAAGAACACACAGGAAAGAGGAAAGTCAGTGTGTACTAACCAACAAGGTATATAATATGCCGGGGCTTTTAAAAATTATGGAGATAACATTTTATTGCACTATTGAAAAGTCTTAATTGTGTTTGTTAGATATATGTGTGCATGTGTTTAAAATAAGTTCTCTGAAAAGGCAGCTGGTTATATTAAATCTCGGCTGTCTTTGTATCAGAGTGACATTAAGCCTGCATGAACGCACGGGTTAGTAACTTTTGTAGATACGTGGTGTTGGCGGAACAGGATATGATTAGTAAACCCAGCTGCCTGGGAAGTCATTGATTGAAGAAAGACCATCGCTGAAGTTTTCACTCAGTGCTTCCTCACTGTGCAGCTTTTTTTCTTACTGGGTCATGAGAAATGAGAAGAGGGTGGAAAAGAAAGGACATGAAAGGGCAAAGGCTCCATTACTTGGCTTTGTTGTTAGGAGTTATTCCTGAGAGGGTATAAAAGTTAGAAGGAAGAATCCTTTAATATAAAGGTGCTCTGTGTCCTCAAAGGGACTGTGAATAAATTCCGTGATTATTTGGCCTTAAGATGAGAGATTCAGGGTGAATTGATTTTACCTAAGCTTATGGGAAGAGTTAGGATTAGTCAGAACTGTGATTGAGAAAATTGAAAATTACCTTGAAACATCAAAGTCTTTGGGGTCAAATGTGACTCTGCTTTTTCTCCAGCTCATACCCACTATATCAGCAAACTCTGTTGTCCCTACCCTCAAAATAGATCTTGGCTTGGGGCATTTCTCACTTCCTCCATTGCTCCCACTCTAGCTCAAAATCACCATTATTTCCTTGACTAGACCAAGGCAACAGCCCTAAACTGGTCTCCTTGTTTGATTTGTGTCCAGCTCAGAACTAGTCTTTATATAGAAGCTGGGTTAAACCTCTTTAATATAAGCAAGGCCATATTCCTCTTTCACAGAAACCGTAGTAGATTCCTATTTCAGGTGTTCTTAGTACAACTTGGAAAGCCCTGCAAGGTCTGACCCTATTTCTGGAGCCTTTTCTCCTGTCATTCCACTGATACTCTATTGCACACCCTAGCCATCAAGCTGCTCTTGCCCCAGGGTCTTTGCACTTGTGGATCCCCCTGCCCAGATGGGCTTTCCACAGGTACCCACGTAATTCACTCCATTTATTCAGGTCTCTGTTCACAGGTCACCTCCTCACAGAGGCTTCTCTGGTTATCTAGTGTAAAGCAGGCATTCTCCGTTCCCTTTAACAGGCTTTATGTACTTATCGCTACCCAACAAATACATCTTTTAAGAACATTTGTCTTCCCCATTAGGATGTAAACTCCAAGAGAGCAGGGATTTTGTTTTTTGGAGTATTCCTACCAGCTAGGACTTAGTAAATGGCCAGTAAATATTAGTTTAATGGATGAGAATGATTTATAAGCAAAAGGGGATTTATATTTCTTTAAATCTTAAATTTACTATTTTCATCAACATTTACTTATTATCAGCTATGTACTGGAGCAGGCAAAATGAAAATATGAAATATTTAAGAAAAGGAACAACTAGGGAACCATAGGATTATAATGGGATATCCAAGCAGCTTTTGCTTAAGATCGTACTTGGTGGTCTAGAGGATATAGTCTTTGGAAGTTTCTTTGCCTCTAGCTGTGAATCATCTTTCTTATGACATTGTCTATGCTAAACTTGAGGGCTGACAAAAATTGTTTGATCCTTACAAATTATTTAGTAGCTGACGGATTTTGTAACTCTCTGGTTAACAGTGTGGTCTTCATCTTGTGTGATTCTTTTCAGAAATACAATTTTTTAGGTCTTATAGTATCTAGAAGTTTTCAATCTTAAAGTGAATTTCAGCTCTAGATCTTTTTGACAAAGGTTCAAGCTCTCAGTTCTAAACATCAGAGAACTATGTTGAATTTAAATGGCTAAGTGAGGGACTTCCCTGGTGGGGCAGTGGTTAAGAATCCGCCTGCCAGTGCAGGGGACACAGGTTCGAGCCCTGGTCCGGGAAGATCCCACATGCCATGGAGCAACTAAGCCTGTGCGCCACAACTACTGAGCCTGTGCTCTAGAGCCCGCGAGCCACAACTACTGAGCCCACGTGCCGCAACTACTGAAGCCTGCGTGCCTAGAGCTCATGCTCTGCGACAAGAGAAGCCCCTGCAATGAGAACTCTGCACACCACAACGAAGAGTAGCCCCTGCTCGCCGCAACTAGAGAAAGGCTGTGTGCTGTAACGAAGACCCAGCGCAGCCGAAAATAATAAAATGCATAAACTTATAAAAATAAATAAATGAATGAATGAATGGCTAAGTGAAAAACAAACGTTGCAAACACCAGAATGCTCTTTGGGATCATTAGGAAACCCAGCATGCCTTAGTGTATAAAACTAATGTAAGTCATACTTAAATTTGAATTCTTTCTTACTAGTATTATAATTTTGCACAAGTTTTTTAACCTTTCTTGAGCCTGTTTACCTAATGAGTAAAATGGGTATAAAATTATCTAGCTACCATACGGGGTAGATGTATGAATTAAGAAGATATTTGTATCATATATATAGTTTGTACATAATAAATGGTAGATAATATTATATAATAGTATATGCATGGGTTGCTGTGAGTGCATAGGTTTTTGTATTTTGATAGTTGTGATGTTTCTAATTTTCCAAAGGTATTCGACAGTATTTTTTATTTTTATTTTTTAATTTTTTAAATTAGTTTCTGCTTTATAACAAAGTGAATCAGTCATACATATACATCTGTTCCCACATCCCTTCCCTCATGCATCTCCCTCCCTCCCACCCTCCCCATCCCACCCCTCCAGGCTGTCACAGAGCACTGAGCTGATCTCCCTGTGCTCTGTGGCTGCTTCCCACTATCTATCTACCTTACGTTTGGTACTGTATATATGTCCATGCCTCTCTTTCGCTTTGGATTCGACAGTATTAACTAACATATTTTAAATCTATCCAGTTGTCATGAAATCCAGTCAATTTGTTTTACGCTTTTTATTTTAAAAAGCTCCCTGTAGGCTGCATTTTTATTTCCTCTTTTGTGTAGGGAAGTGCCTTTGTAATCCCATTTATTGCATTGATGTTTTCACCCAACTGTTGAGTTTGATACATGATGCACAGATTATTCTTGCATTTTATTGTTTAATTGTTTTTGAGATGTACAGTCTGTACATATGTCCTGAAAATGTTTTAATTCCTTTGGCATGGTTGCCATGTTGGTCAAATTTGTATAAGGCAATAAACTGCCACTAATTCTATTTTTGTTTTGTAGGTGTGGGATTATGGTTTATGTACTGAAGTTAGCATGGCTGTGCTTTTCATAATAGAATGCTAAAAACTTTGAAAATGGATCTTGGATGTCTATTATAGGAGAATTACATGCTTTCAGTGTACACGAAGGCAGCAGTTGTAGGATTCACATTCTTGTTCACTGTATATTATCTTGGAAGGCTCTTGTTAATATGTCAAACCTAATATTCTCCACAGTTAACTTTAGAGAGAATTTAGGAGAAGTCAGTTTCTGATGCAAAGGTTTCAGTTAGGCTGTGATTTGATCAAAAGTCCTTTTAGCATTCTACCTCAAAGGGACACTGTTAGTATGACTAAAATTTATTCACTAAGTTTTCCTTTTTTATTTGAAAAAATACATGACATGTAATCCTTTTCTTGAATTTTTCAGATTTCAAAGTACTATATAAAAGGAGAAATTAATGTCTAAAGCCTAGCATTCTTGCAGCAACCCTATACTGACGTGAAATTGGGAGAGGGTGGGGCAGATGAGTAGAGGAATAGATGTAAGCCTCAAGCTTCCAAAGCATTTTTATAAATGGAAAATACTTAAATTATGAAACAGCTTGACATAGTGTCCTTTTTTTAAATTGAAAACTTTTTTTATTGATAATGAAGATTGCTGTTTGAGGTTTTAAACTTAATCTAGAACAGAGAAGTATTTAAAGTAATGCTATGCTGCATTATTTAAGATTATCAGCAAATTATTTGATAGATTATTCTTATGACTTGTATTCTGATTACAGAGAAGGATCATGAGTGTGGAATAAATACTGGATTAAATCCTTTAAAAAAAATAAAATTACACTATGGATGTACCTGGTCATCTCATTGATGTTAGTGTAGGACCAGTGCACAGTATGGCTCAGTAAAATAAAATTACATATTGAAGTTTTCAAGTAGCAGATTCCAGCTTTATTAGATAATCTTTTGATGCTTCTACAAGCTTTTTATGGTTAACATTTTGTGGTGTAGTTCTATTCCTTAGATGCTTTTTTAGTCTTCCATCTCTCAGGTGAGATAACTAGCTTCATTCCATGAAATACGGATTTTAATGAACCTATAGGCAACAATAAGAAAAACATTATTTCTCCTGAGTCCTCTGAATATGAATTGAGAAGGCAATAATATGTACCTAATAGACTTATAAAAACAGTGCTGCAGTAATGACTGATTTTAAAAAATCCAGTTATATACAGTTCATTTGTTATAACAGTTCTGGCAATATTCTGGTCATTACCTATAGAATATATTTGACTTAGAAACTCCTTCTGAGTCTTCATACGCTACCCCCCTCTCCTCTCCAGCTGTGTAGAGAAATATAAAAATATATGGTTAAGCAGAGTCAGTGGGTGAGAAAATGGAATAGACACTCAGGAATTAGGCAGTTAACTTGAAAGCTGCCTTAGAATAAGCTGAATGTGCTGTGTAGCAATTTTGCAAATTGTCATTAAGATTTGTGCAAATGTACATGCAAATACTGGGTTCTTCTGATAGTTTGCTCTTTCAGGTACTGTACACGGGGGTATACTGCTGGAGGCTACTGCAACAGAAGTACCGTTTGAGCTATAGTCTTGTACAAAAATAGAGAACTGGAGAGTAGTAGCAGGGAAAGCAGTCCAGCAGGGAGCAACCAGTGTTTGCTTATAGGAAGTCATTCGACAAAACTTGGCTAAAAAACAGGTTGCAACTGCAACCCGCCTGCTTTATCTGTGTGACATGATTTATCATTCTTTTATTTGATGTCTGCATATACAAATATAAAGGTGGTCTGTCACCAGTGGTCACCTGTTCTCCATAGCAACTTACAGATTGTGTGTGAATGTCAGCAGTTATTCACCAGGCAGCGGCATGAAAAGGCTGGACTCAAAGGTGTCATCTTTAAAGGAACCTCAGGTAGTAAGCATGGAAACTTTGTCCATTATAGCAAATCAGCAAAAGGTTATATTATTTTTTCAATTTGTGCATTAATACCTGCTGAATATTACATACACTGTACTGTCAAGTACAATAAATAAATGTCATCACCATTTAGTGGTAATTCAAACCTAGCAAGAACTGATAACCAAAATCAGGAATATTTTGAAATACACTAGCCATTTTAGTTGATCTGTTATCTTAACTGCTTTCAAATTAAATGCATATTTCTGGGAGAAAAAAAGAATAAGGATCTGTAAGTAGAACCCTGTTTTATTATTTGTATACATTTTTACTGAACTGGAATAAAACCAGCGATGGTAGGTTAGTAAGTCACAAACACTCTGTCGAGGTACAGCTGATGTCAGATGTGAGTTAAGTAGCTCTAAATGTCTTCGAAATTTCATATCTGTCTTAAGAATTCACATGACTTTTGCAATGCCCACACCATAATATATTTATGTTTATATAAATATAACAATGTTTAAAATTACCCCTCCCCCGAAGATGTGCCGTTTTAACTTTTTGTATTCCTTGGCACTTGTTATAGTACTTCCATTTTGAAAAGTAATGTGAAGATGGTAGGTTTTTGATTTAATTATCTGTTTTAAAATTTATTAGTTTGAAATGTCCCACACGAGGAAGTACAATCACCATTTCACTTTTGAAGTCTGTGGTTGGGTGTACAGGCAGATACAGGTCATTTTAGATAAAAATACTCTTATCTAACACTAAAGAAAAACCCCACAATTATTATCAAAAAAGAAAATAAGGCCAGTTTTTAATATCCAGTTAGAAAGGTGAACTATCTTACTAGTGATTCAAAAGATGGACATGAATTGATACTGGTTGTTGCTACACTTTTGGTAATAATAGATATAAATCTTTTTCAAGCAGAAGAAAATGTAAATAAAAGGAGAAATAAGCCAATCTTATTTATATGTAGGTAAGATATATAGCATTCAGGGAACTTCCCTGGTGGCCCAGTGGCTAAGACTCTGCATTCCCAGTGCAGGGGGCCTGGGTTTGATCCCTGGTCAGGGAGCTAGATCCCACATGCTGCAACTAAAGATCCCGCGTGCCGCAACTGAGACCCGGTGCAGCCAAATAAATAAATTAATAAGTATTAAAAAAAAAGTTATATAGCATTCAGAACATGAAAAGAGTTGTTAAAAAGAGCTTCAAATAAGATCTGTCAGAACCACTGAACAGTGCACTCTTTGTGAACGATATTTTCATCATCCGGATTGCGAGTGTACACAGTTAAGATAAGAATAGCTATCTTGGAGTAGTTTCTCTTTGAAAAATGCCAGTGCTCTTCAGAATGTATTTGTTTTCCATTATAGTCTTCTTCTATGGTTTTAAAATTTTAGAATTTATTTTTTGAATAACACATTCAGATGTTCAAAATTGAAAGGAAATAGCAGAGTTTATAATAATATTCACTCCTTGTGTCTCCATCTAGAGATATTTTAAGCATCTGCAAGTATGAGTATAGTTATTTTACATGTATGTGTTTTTCTTCTCCCTCCTTTAAGCAGAAATTCTAACCTACTGTATGTATTGTTCTGTACCTTGAAAACTTTTTTTTTTTTTTTTTACATAATTCTGTATCATTATGTAAAGTGTCTCCCTCATGGTTCTTTTCTTAGGACTGCCTGGTATTTTCTTGAATGGCTGTATCCCATTTTTTTTAACCAGCGCCTGTTGTTATACTTTCAGATTGTTGCCTTATTGTCTTGACTCCATAAATATTTTAGTGTTGAAAATCATTTGTTTTGTACTTACAGGCAGAAATGTTTCGGAGTTATGAAAAGAATAAAGACTATTGGGAGCTGGGTGAGGAAGGGTGGTCCTCAGCTAGTATTTGATTGTTAAAGAGTTCATTTAAGGACTTTTAAAATCTGCTTTCATTCATGTCTGTACATAAATGATAGCATTCTACAGAAAGGGCTTAAAAAAAACTTGAACAGCCCCAGGCAACATTCAGGCATCCACTGGGAGAACCTTGTGTCATATAGAGCTAGAGATCTGGGTTTTTATTTCCATTAAATTGGGACTGTGGGCAAGCCCGAAATTCTGAACTGACTCTATCTTTTTTACTTTACTTTCTTTATATTGTTTTGTAATAATAATAATAATAAACCCCTAGTTGTAAACAGTTTAGGCAGTGGTTCCTATATTCATTCTCTTGCTTTCCTTTTAATATAGTTTTATTGCATCTATATATTCCTAAGAATATTTTATTTTTAAAAACCTAGCTTTAAATTTTATAAAACGATTATGATGCTCTGTCTAATCTCTAGAATTTCTTCCATTTAATATTACATTGCTAAAATTCATCTATATTATTGTCACTAAAATGTATCCATCTTATAATGTATGTATGTCTCATTCTATGATTATGACTACAATTTATTTATCCAGTTTTCTGTTTGTGGACATTTGAGTTGTTTTCCCAGACTTTGTTATTGTGAACCGTGCTTCTAAGAATATTTTTGTACTTGTTTTCTGTTGTGCTTGTGCAAGAGTTTCTCTCAGGTATAGAAACTAGGTATGTGTATAGCTAGGAAATTAGGAAATCCTCAGGTATGTACCTAGGACATCAGTTGCTAGGCATATGTGAATGTTCCACTTCAGGAAGTAATGCCAGACTGTTTACCAAAGTGCTTGTGCTGCATGCAACAATTAAGTTCCTATTTCTGAGCTGTGCGTACAAATTGGGTTCCTGCTCTCACGGGAATTATGTTCTAGTTAAATAAGTACAAGAAGATAATTTCAGAATTGGTTCAGTCTCATGCAAAGGATAGATAGTGTTGGGAGCTGGGCGATGGATGGCCTTGAGCCAGTTTCTAATCATTAGGAGCAGAGTGATGGCAAGTGATTAGGAGGGTTTGTTTTAGCCGCGGAAGGCCTGGGGTGGGGTGGTCATTTGAGGTGAGACCTGGCTGAGGCGGCAGCTGGGTCCAAATCAGGGACCCCACGAGCAGAGAGTGCAGAGGCACTGGGGAAGGGACGAACAGGGTATGCAGCAGGTGCAGAAACGCTACTCTGGTTGGAAAGCAGTGGACCAGGAGGGAAGTGAGAGGTCAGCAGGGCCGGAGCATGAGAGGGCAGTGAAGAGCCAGTAGAAATTTAAATAGATGAGTGATGTGAGCTTATTTAGATTAAAAATATATATATATTTATTTATATTTATTTTGGCTGCTCCGGGTCTTAGTTGTGGCACGCTGGATCTTTTAGTTGCGGCATGCAGACTTCTTGGTTGCAGCATGCGAACTCTTAGTTGTGGCATGCATGCGGGATCTAGTTCCCCGACCAGGGATCGAACCTGGAACCCCTGCATTGGGAGTGTGGAGTCTTACCCACTGGACCGCCAGGGAAGTCCCGCTTATTTATATTTTGAAAATATTACTCTCACTACCATTTTGGTAATGAATACCAGATCATGATGTGCAGGAATGGAAAAAGAGAGATGGATTAGAAGCAACTGCTCGTCCAGTTGAAAGATGATGATGGCTTAGACTAAGGTAGCAGTGTAGAGGAGAGAAATAGTGAGATTCAGGATATGTCTTACAGATAAAGTGACAGTATTTGCTGATAAATTAGTTTTGGATTTTTAGGGAGATATAAGCTTTTAATTTCTAAAACATGGTCTTTAAAACCAGTATGTTATTAATTTAGAAGCTTTGTCTCTGCTCTAAATAACATACTCAATGGTTTTAGTAGAGTTAATTGATTTTCACTCATCACTTGAATCTGTTTTCTGGGATGTTGCAAATGTTTGCTGCACAGATGTTAAAACTGGTTCCTGGGTCTAGCTCCAGACCTTTCCTGTACACTTCTATCACTGCAGTCCCTTTTCTGGCCTCTATCTGGGGACATCTGTCCTTGTTCCACCAGCCATTTCTTGTTCTCTGTTCTGCATTCTTTTTTTTTTAAATTTTTAAATTTTTGTCTGTGTTGGGTCTTCGTTGCTGTGCCCAGGCTTTCTCTAGTTGCATCGAGTGGGGGCTGCTCTTTGTTCCGGTGTGTGGGCTTCTCATTGTGGTGGCTTCTCTTGTGGAGCATGGGCTCTAGGCACGCGGGCTCAGTAGTCATGGCTCGTGGGCTCGAGAGCGCAGTCTCAGTAGTTGTGGCGCACGGGCTTAGTTGCTCCGCGGCATGTGGGATCTTCCCAGATCAGGGCTTGAACCATGTCCCCTGCGTTGGCAGGCGGATTCTTTTTTTTTTTTTTTTTTTTTTGCGGTACGCGGGTCTCTCACTGTTGTGGCCTCCCTCGTTGCGGAGCACAGGCTCCGGACGCGCAGGCTTAGCGGCCATGGCTCACGGGCCCAGCCGCTCCGCAGCATGTGGGATCCTCCCGGACCGGGGCACGAACCCGTGTCCCCTGCATCGGCAGGCAGACTCTCAACCACCGCGCCACCAGGGAAGCCCCGGCAGGCGGATTCTTAACCACTGCGCCACCAGGGAAGCCCCTGTTCTGCATTCTTGCTGTCACACTTACTTTGCAGGGATATGCAGAAGCTGCATCATTTGGATTAGGGCCATGACATCCAAACCTGAAACTGTGGTTGGTAGGTTGGGTCAGAACAGCCTGAGGCCTTGGAGATTTGGACTGAGGAAAGTAGTTGAGTCTTAACTGTCAGAATTTCTGCAGAATCCAATTACTTTTGTTTCTGTGAAATTAGAATTGATAAGATACAGCTGATTTGATGTTAGGTTCAAACACATCTTTTAATGTAGCCTTTACATTTTAATCAGATTAGTTTTTGTAAATCACATCATGTTGTACTTATGCTCAGAAATTCTGTAATTGTTTGTGACTGGAGACTCTGTACTCCGATAATATCACTTATTCCTGCTTCTCTTTTTATATTATTACCACACAGGGCTGGTTTTCTCTTATTTGAAGACCAAGTTCAATGGTACTTTTTACCCACACACCTGCATTTGTGTCCATGGTGCCCTGTCACTTTACCAGTCCTTTAATTCCAGCTGATAACAGCAAAAGTGGTACAGACCTACTTTTGCTACAGATGATGGAAGTTTCAGAATAGGTTATATATATCTACACATATAGCATCTAAGGGTAGGGGCTCAAGCAAGAGCTCAGGGAGGGGCACAGGAAATGTGGACTGAGATTCTACAGAGCAAGGAAAGTCATGGCAGGTACCATGTTGGGTAGCTAGTTGAATTGGTAGGGGAATGTCTGGAAGGGGAGATTGTATTGGTGTCTGGTGGCTGCTGTAACAAATGACCACAAACCTGGTGGCTTAGAGCTGTAGAAATTTATTCCCTCACGGTTCTAGAGGGTAGAAGTCTGAAATCAAGGTGGCAACAGGGTCACACTCCCTCCACAGGTTGTAGGATCCTTTAGCTCTTCCAGGTTTTGGTAGCTCCAGGCTTCCTTGGCTTGTGGCCACATCACTCTTGTCACTGCCTCCATCTTTACGTGGTCTTCTCCTTTGTGTCTTAATCTCTTCTGTCTCAGAAGGAAACTTATAACAGGATTTAGGGCCCACTGGAAATACAGGATGATTTCATCTCAAGATCTTTAACTTCAAAGGTCTTTTTTCTAAATGATGCAACATTCACTGCATGTGAATATTAGGACATGAACATATCTTTTTGGGGACCACCATTCAACCCACTACAGTGATCAAAACCTGTGAAGTCCTACTTTAAACCTAGAAAACTAAGGTAATGATCAAGTGGGGAATCAAAGATAGAAACAACTACCTTTGGGTTTTGTTTGTTTGTTTTTCCTAGAACACAGTTATCCTGACAGAGCCTCCCCTTTAAAGAAGCATAAAATTCATAAAGCATAAAGTTCATATGCTGAGTAGGTCTCCCCATTCTACTCCGGAGAGGGGGTTTAGTTTGTATAAAAGTGGCCAGATTCATTCAGGTAGAAGATTAAAAATAAATGTTTTTCTTTTTTGAACAGCTAGTATGGAGATCTTTGGGAAGAATTTCCTAGAATACTGTATATGTATATATATGTATATACATATTATATATTTACCATTCTTTCTGCAGATATTTCAATTATATTTATTTTTCTCCACTTCGTAAAAGGTTTCAAAACATAAAGTACAGAGAATCACAGCACTTATGTGCCCATCATCTAAACTTAATAAAATTTTGCATTTTGCCATATTTACTTTGGATATATATTTTTAAGAAGAATAATGTAGATATAGTACGCTATTCATCTTACATATGTATTTTATAATCTTAAAATTTTTCGGCACAATGCTTTGACTACATTTTTGGGTTTAGTTATTCATAATTCATATTTTGTAATATGTGTTATTAGTGTTGTCAGCAGGACTTCTTTTAAATCAGTATTTAACTGTGGGTATTTTGAAGTGAGATAGTTTATAGTTCTGAAATAGTATGTAATATTTGAAATTGGTTAAATTGATTCTTTAAAAGAAAATATTATTTGAAAACTTTAATGTTAGGTAACTTGTCAGTTGTCAAGTAGTAAACTCTCTTGAACTCTTGCAGTAGCTTTACAGTTTTTTGTTTCGTGTTTTCCAAAAATTTCGAAATGTTTCAAACAAACAGGAAAGAATAGAGAGAAACATAAACCAATATACCAGCTTCATTAATTCCTTATATTTTACCAACTTGCTTGACATTAAAAAAAATAAAAATAAAACATTACATATATAGTTGAACCCTTGATGTTATTTTCCTTCTTACCTAGAATTAACCATTAACCTGAATTTGGTACACTATCATACTCATTCATGATACCCTTTCTATTAAGTACATACATCTAGCCATAAATAATATGTACCATTTCTTGGTACATATTACAACTATACAACAAGTATCATATTTATTACTCTGCAGCTTTTTTCTCATTTTAAAAATAAATTTATTTACGCGTTACGCGGGCCCCTCACTGCTGTGGCCTCTCCCGTTGTGGAGCACAGGCTCCGGACGCGCAGGCTCAGCGGCCATGGCTCACGGGCCAGACGCTCCGCGGCATATGGGATCTTCCCGGACCGGGGCACGAACCCTTGTCCCCTGCATCGGCAGGCAGACTCTCAACCACTGCGCCACCAGAGAAGCCCGAGCGGGAGCTACTCTTCCTTGCGGTGCATGGGCTTCTATTGCGGTGTCTTCTCTTGTTGCGGAGTACGGTACGGGCTCAAGGCACATGGGCTCAGTAGTTGTGGCTCACGGGCTCTAGAGTGCAGGCTCAGTAGTTGTGGCGCCCGGGCTTAGTTGCTCCGCGGCATGTGGGATCTTTCCGGACCAGGGCTTGAACCCGTGTCCCCTGCACTGGCAGGCGGATTCTTAACCACTGCACCACCAGGGAAGCCCCCTCATCATTTTTTGATAGTCATGCAGTTATATGAAGATACAGTTCATTTTAACTATTGTGTATATTTTCACTGTGTGAGTATTCCACAATTACTTCATCTATTATCTCAGAGATATTTAGATTATTGCAAATTTTTTGCTGACTCCACTGCATGGAACAGCCTTGAACGTTTACTTGTGCGTGAGTTTGTTATGGTGTCCTAAAAGTGAGTTGCTGGGTTGAAGAGCATGCGTAGCATTAGGTTTAGTAGGTTTAAACAAATTGATCTCTAAAGGGGTTGTACCCATTTGTACTCAGACCAATTACGTATTAGAATTCCTGTTGTTTTGTATTCACTGCCAAGAATAGGTTAGTTCAAATATCTTTTTATTATGGACATTTTCAAATATGTACAAAAGTAGAGAGTAAATATAATGAATTCCCACAGACCCCTCACCTAGCTTCAACAGTTTTTAATATATGGCCAATTTTGCTTTATCCACAAAGCCACTCCCACCACCCAGGATTGTTTAGAAGCAAATCTCTGCCGTCGTATCATTTCATCAGTAACTATTTTCATACACAATGCCTGTCTTCAGAAGGTAAGGACTCTTTTTAGTAGCATTGCTATTTATGTAGCATATATCTTTTTAGATGGAAGTATAACTTTTATATAGTAAAATGCATGTCTTAGGTGTACAGTTCTCTGTTTTGATAAATGGATATATTTGAGTAATTCATAGCCCAGTCCAGAGCAAGTCCATCCCTCCAGCTGGAAGAGATCTGTGCAGATCTGACCTCTGTGAGGGAGACAGAAGTAAAGGAAGGTGGGTAGGAAAAGCCCCAGACTGTGGCATAGTTTTCAGAGTTTTGGCAAAGCCAGTGGGGAACCATTGAGCCAAGGTTACCTGTCAGGGGAGCCACATGGTTCCCAGGGACAGGCTTGCCTTTATATCCCTGTGGCACTCAGTCCTTGTCTGGGGGCAGCCCGTGAGAAGACTGGTGGACAGAATTCCAAAGACAGCCCCCAGGATTCCTGTCCCCTGGCTGTTCTGTCAAACACTGATCTAGGTACTGTTGTGAAGGGATTTTTACAGATGTAATTAAAGTCCAAGTCAGTTGACTTTAAGTTATGGAAATGACATAGGCCCTTTAAAAGAGAGTTTTCTCAGGTTGGTGACAGGAGGGGAAGTCAGAGAGATTTGAAGGCAAGAAGGATTAGGTGTGCCAGTGCCGGCCCAGAGGTAGAAGGCGCACAGGTGAGGAAGAATGTGAGTGTCCTCTAGAAGCTGAGGGTGACCCTTGGCTGACCGCCAGCAAGGAAGCAGGAACTTCAGTCCTGCAACTGCAGGGAACTGAATTTGGCCAACAACCTGAATGAGCTTGGGAGCAAATTCTTCCTAGAGCTGACAGCTGAGAGTCAAGCCTGGCTGACACCTTGATTTTGGCCTTGTGCGAACATTTATTAATCTTATCACTGATCTCATCAGAAAAGCTATCAAGCTCACGGTGTCAGATACAAATTTTTCCAAAAATCTAACTTTACTTGAAAGTTCAGATTTTATCATTTGCCACAAACACTGACAATTATTTTCCCTGAAGTGAGAGACTTGCTTCATTTCTGAGAAAATTCCTGACAAATAGGGTTTGAGTAACCGTAATTGGTTCTTCTTTCAAATAAAAATGTCATTCAGTGAAAATGGAGCTAGTTCATCCCTTATTTCAGTCACTCGAGTGATTTCCTCGGACATCTCAGTCTGTTGTGTATTGAAGCCTGAAGTGCTTTATGGGTACTTCCCATGTGTCATCACACAGAATATTAAAGAGATACATCGATTCAAGGGTCACAATTGAATACAATTAATAATTTTTGCTGCTTCAAATGTATTTTAAATGAAAGTAGATTTTGCTTTTTGGAATTGTGAGTGCATGTTAGTGAAAAATACGATGACTTGCTATAGTTTATTGCACTGCCTTTGTTCATGGTTACACCAATATTTTTATCTATCTGCTTTTACACCATCACGCAACACAGTGACAAGGTGATAAGTTATTATGAAAATAGTTTTACCGTGCCAGACCCCTGAAAGGATTTTGGGGATTGTTAGCTATACAGGTACACCTTGTTTTATGGTGCTTTGCTTTATTGTGCTTCACAGATAACGGGGTGTTTTCAGATTGAAGGTTTGTGGCAACCCTGTATCAAGCAAGTCTGTTGGTACCAGTTTTCCAATGGGATTTGCCCACTTTGTGCTTCTGTGTCAGATTTTGGTAATTCTCACAATATTTCAGACTTTTTTGTTATGGTGATCTGTGATCAGTGATCTTTGGTGTTGCTGTTGCAAAAAGATTATGACTTGCTGAAGGCCCAAATGATGGTTAGCATTTTTTAGCAACAAAATTGATATTAAATTGATCAGATATTAGTTAATTACATTTTTTTAAGACACAATGCTATTGTGCTCTCACTAGACTGCAGTTTAGCGTAAACATAACTTTTATATGCACCAGGAAGCAAAAAACGTTTGTGTGACTTGCTCTACTGCAGTGGTCTGGAACTGAACCCGCAATATCTCTGAGGTGCCTGTATGTTGAGAAATGCTGCCCTACATCTTTTTGTCTTGTCAGTTCTTCAGTTTTAACCATCGAGTGGGTGTACAATTGTATCTCGTTGTGGTTTTAATTTTCATTTCTTTCATGACTAATGAGCATTGAGTACCTTTTTATGTGCTTACTGGGCACTTGGATATCTTCTTTGTCGAGGGCCTGTTGTCTTTGAAATGCCTCTTCTGGACCCTATGATGGAGGTAGACAACCTTGGAAAGCCCGCTTTTAGACCCAGCACACTTAACATTTTTACTGGGCATCTGCAGGTCAATTAGGAAAAAAAAGTCATTTATTCAGTACTATGTAGTTTGTAATTTTTTTTGTTTTTAAAACTTTTTATTGAAGTATTAACATGAATTCAGCAACATGCTTTTCACATTTATTAATCTTTTGGTTTTTTAAGTTACTGATTTTCTGTTTTCTATCTCATTTATTTTTGCTTATCTGCATTATTTCTTTCTACCTATTTCGTCCTAGGTTATGAGTGGCAATTTAGATGATTGGTTTCAAGTCATCTTCTTTTCTAATTTAAGCATTTAATGCTATAAATTTCCCTCTAACCACTGCTTTAACTGGATTTTACAAGTTTTGATGTAGTGTATTTTCTGTATTGTTAAATTATGAAATATTTAAAATTTCCTTTTAATATATTCTTTGACCCATTGGCTATGTATATGTTGCTTAATTTCCAAATATCAATATTTGAATCTTTTCTAGATATCTTATTACCGATTTCTAATTTAATTATGTTACCAGAAATTTTACTCTGTAAACTAAATCTTTTGAAATTTGAGCCCTGGTTTATAGCACAGCATGTACTCCATCTCAGTGTTATGTTCCACATGCATTTGAAAAAATGTGTATTCTCTGTTTGAGTGTAGTGTTCTATTAATGTCACTTAAAGCAAGTTGATTTAATAGTATATTATCCAATTTTTCTATATCCTTATTATTTTTTTGTCTAGGATTTTCTAGGGAGGAAGAGAGGTGTTAAATTTTCTAATTATGGTATGGATATCTGTTTTTCCCTTTATTTCTGCAGACGTACCTCAGGTTTTGTGGGTTCGCTAGACCACCATAATAAAGCGAATATTACATAAAGTGAGTCACATGAAGCTTTTGGTTTCCCAGTGCATATAAAATTTATGTTGACACTAAACTGTAGTCTATAAGTGTCTAATAGCATTATGTCTAAAAAAACAATGTACAGACCTTCATTAAAAAATAATGCTGTTGGGGCTTCCCTGGTGGTGCACTGGTTGAGAGTCCACCTGCCGATGCAGGGAACACGGGTTCGTGCCTCGGTCCGGGAAGATCCCACATGCCGCGGAGCGGCTGGGCCCGTGAGCCATGGCCGCTGAGCCTGCGCGTCCGGAGCCTGTTCTCCGCAACACGGAGAGGCCACAACAGTGAGAGGTCCGTGTACCACAAAAATAAATAAATAAATAATGCTGTTGAAAAAATGGCTTGGATATATCGACTTGCTCCATGCAGGGTTGCCACAAACCTTCAATTTGTTAAAAACACAGTATCTGCAAAGCACAATACAGGGAAGTGCAATAAGATGAGGTATGCCCATATTGCTGTTTACTTCATGTATTTTGAAGTTTTGTTATATGGAGCATACACATTTATGATTAAGTTTTCCTGATGAGTTGACTTTTCTTATATTATTTGCAAAAGTCCCATTTTACCTCTGCTAATACATATTTTCTTGAAAAGTGATTATATTAATATAGTCAAGCCAGCTTTTCTTGGGCTTATTATGTTGATGGTTTATCTTTTTCTGTTTTTATTCTCAACCTATCTTTGTCTTTTTTATTGAAGAATAGTTGATTTACAGTGTTGTGTTAATTTCTTCTGTATAGCAAAGTGACCCAGTTATACACATATATACATTATTTTTTATATTCTTTCCCATTATGTCTTTATTTTTAAGGTGTATTGCTTGTCACTAGTATATAATTGGGCCTTGCTTTTTTATCCAGCCTGACAACCTCTGTATTTTAATTAGAATATTTACTCTATTTATATTTAAACTACCTGCTAATTCCAATATCTCAGTCATTCCATGGTTTGTTTCTGTTGACAGCCTTTTCTCTTTACAGCGGCCTAGTAATTTTCTGTTGTACCCTAATCATTATGGATGATTGTTGTAGAGAGTCTGTCTTTTCTGTTTTCTTTCTCTGAGTATCAATTTGGTTTTAGTAGGCAGTAAAATGACTGGGTGATCACACTGAACCTTTGGTACCTTAGTTTTGTAGTGTACCAGGGTGGGCTGGTTTTGCCCTAGTTCAAGAGGACCCCTTTAATCCTGGGGCATAGCCTTTACTCTTCAGGAAGGAGCCTCAGTGTGAAGCCTGAGGTTTTTACCCAGCGGTCTCTAGGCTTGGCTGAAGTCCTGTTTCCTCTGGGGTGGCAGCAGCTGAGATGCCGTCTCAGCCTCTTTCAACCTTCCAGCTGTTGCTCTCTGGTGGGCTCCACGGAGTCTTTCTTGCACATGTGAGTTAATGGGTCAGCCACGAATTTGAAATGAGCTTATTTTTAGAGTATAGGTTTCCTCTGCAGCCCTCTCCTTTCTGGAATTTCTACATTCAAATTTACACTCACTTTGATGACCCCAAACTCTGTCGTTGGACACCTCCAGCAAATAAGACTGTGGCTTTCTGCTGGAATTTTGGTTCCTCCCACACTGTGGGAACTGGGGTGTGCTCTCGGGAAGAGCTTAGATATGTGGACCTTACCCACGAGTGTGGTTGTTTAAGTGGTTGAATCCCTGATAGTTTTGCTGGTGTTTGGTTTCTGTTGTAGGTTGGGTTCCTTTGGGAAGTAAACTCTGTGGGGCAGAGAGAGATGTGAAGGAAGTTTATTAGTATGTTACTGGTATTGACACTTGAGGAAAAAGGGGGAAGAGAAGGGAAGGAAGAAATGGGTAGAGGGAGAAGGTGGGCTGTGATGCATTTTTAGAAAGGCCATAGCTGACTCTGTAGGGGGTTCTGAAATGCGATGGCCCTTCAGAGTTTATATCCATTCATTAGATATTCTTCTTCTGTCTTTTCAAGTACTTGTCTTATATTTTGTTCACAGTTGATAGTCCTTAACCTGTTGGAGATAGACAATATGGTGGAAAAATATAAGCTGTTATACCATTACCAGAACCAAGATTTCCCTAGGTTTTAAAATTGAAAGTTATTTGATTTTCTGGTAGTGTATCATGCTTACATTTGACAGTGTGAAGACACTCCAGGTGGTTTTCATTTAGTTTGAAATACTTGCTTGTTAGTGTATTTAACTTAATAAGAAAATGCTACTCTCCTGAGCTTCCATCTATAATCAGAAAACATAATTGTTTGCCACATGTTTAATAGCTGTCAAAAATAGGGCAGGGCTTCCCTGGTGGCACAGTGGTTGAGAGTCCGCCTGCCGATGCAGGGGACACGGGTTCGTGCCCCGGACCGGGAAGATCCCACATGCCGCGGAGCGGCTGGGCCCGTGAGCCATGGCCGCTGAGCCTGCGCATCCGGAGCCTGTGCTCTGCAACGGGAGAGGCCACGACAGTGAGAGGCCTGCGTACCGCAAAAAAAATATAATAATGAAATAAAATAAAATGTTACATAATTCATCGCATATTAAAAAAAAAATAGGGCAGTATTACTCAGCCATAAAAAACGAAATTGAGTTGTTTGTAGTGAGGTGGATGGACCTAGAGTCTGTCATACAGAGAAGTAAGTCAGAAAGAGAAAAAAGAGAAAAACAAATACTGTATGCTAACACATATATATGGAATCTAAGGAAAAAAAAAAGGTCATGAAGAACCTAGGGGTGAGATGGGAATAAAGACACAGACCTACTAGAGAATGGACTTGAGGATATGGGGAGGGGGAAGGGTAAGCTGTGACAAAGCGAGAGAGTGGCATGGACATATATACACTACCAAACGTAAAATAGATAGCTAGTGGGAAGCAGCCGCCTGGCACAGGGAGATCAGCTCGGTGCTTTGTGACCCCCTAGAGGGGTGGGATAGGGAGGGTGGGAGGGAGACGCAAGAGGGAGGAGATATGGGGATGTATGTATACGTATAGCTGATTCACTTTGTTACACAGCAGAAACTAACACACCATTGTAAAGCAATTATACTCCAATAAAGATGTAAAAAAAGCTAGGGCAGGATTTCTTAACCTAAAACACCAACATGAACACAACAGAGTAGATATTTGCACAAGAACCATAAAGTATGTGCTGTGTAAGTACGGAAAGTTATTTTATATATTGAGTACTATATGAAATTTTCGGCTCTTGTTTGCTAGATTTTTCCGTTGCGACTGTGAGCCAATCATTGAATTGGTTTGATGTGAAATTTGGTCCAAAGCTGTTTCAGTCTTTAGAAGGGTTTACTGTCAGGTCTCTGAGTTGTGAAATAGTACTTGTGAGGAATTTCACGTACAAAGCATATCCTGGTTTAACGTGATGGCCCACAGTTAGCCTGGAGAAGACAAACATACCTAAACACTTGTTTTCTTCCCTGCCATATCCCAACCAAAATGCTTTACCTTAAGATGTTTTGTAACCAGATTAAAGAAAAAAAAAGTAACTCGAACAAACTAGGAAATATGCTATGGACTACAGTTGCATCACTCATTATATGTTTTACTTGCATCCTCACTGTAAATTTAAATGAGAGAGATTAGGGAGGGTGAAGATGAAAGCTCCTTGACCTTTGTCTGGGCCCAAAAAGAAGGACTTTTTTCACTAGCATCTGAAGCATTTCGTCAAAGATGCGGATTGTGTATTCGGAAAAAAATTAAGTAGTTTCTTTTGAAGTATGTTTTATAAAAGAATCTGGATTGGCCAAGGAGTGTAATGTTAAACTTGAGGTTCATGTTCTTAGCCTGTGTACCATTGTTACCATAATTATTTCTTTTGCAAGAGTGCCACCTGACGTTCCAGTTCTTCAGTAGCAGCTAACTGCGTATTTTCATTTAGCAGCGTAGACATAATTTTGTTGCTTGCTATCTGGCCATGTTAATGTTATATATATATATATATATATATATATATATATATAATTATGCAGACTTTGTCCCAGTTAAGGTGATAATTAAAATCCTGAAGTAACTTAATTTTAAAAATTGACTCATTTTAAGGGATTCAGTTATGTGATTCTTTTCCTGTGTCCCCAAACCGTGCTGAGCCTCTCCATATCTTACTTTTTGTTGCCCTTGCAACCTCTACAGACTTCCAACCCTCAGCTTGGTCCCTGAGTCATATCAAATAAAGATAGCTGTACAAGTGGGGTATTCTAGGGAGGTACCAGGTAGGTCCCTATATTGAGAATTCCTTGAGAACGAAGCTTTCAAGCAGCTCCAAACCTCTGGTGTCTGCCAGGTTGCTGGTTTTCATGGGTTGTAGGTTGTTGGTTTTCAAGGCTACCATGGAAATGCGAGGCAGGGGTGGGATTAGGTCAAGTTAAAGCAACACAAAACTCACTGTTTCTACTGAGATTCAGTCATTTGTATTGGGGAAAAAATGCTCCCTGGATTGCTGCAAGCCTTTGGTTAATTTTCAGAATTTTTTTAAAAACTGAGAAGAGGGGCTTCCCTGGTGGCTCAGTGGTTGAGAGTCTGCCTGCTGATGCAGGGGACACGGGTTCGTGCCCCAGTCCGGGAAGATCCCACATGCCGCGGAGTGGCTGGGCCCGTGAGCCATGGCCGCTGAGCCTGCGTGTCCGGAGCCTGTGCTCCGCAAGGGGAGAGGCCACAACAGTGAGAGGCCCGCGTACCGCAAAAAAAACCCCAAAAAACCAAAAAACAAAAACTGAGGAGAGAATTTTCAGAGGTTCTTTCTTCACCATTTTCACTGGTATAACTCTCTTGGCTGGTATTTAAACCTCAATAAATGTGGGTTCCTCTCTTGTACTCTCTTTGGTTTGAATTACTAAGTTTTTAATACATAACCATTCTGTTGTAGAGCTTTTGTAATTTGAATGCAGGGACTAGAGCCTTCTAAAAGTTTGAATCTCTTGCCACATCTTCTAGGATAATTCTGAGAGTTCTGCAGTGATGGCAGGGTGTGGATGCTGTAGTCCCCAGAATGGGGGCTCCGCCATCTGTTTGCCACTTTTCTTGTGGATGTAAAATTTCAGTGAGTGATAATAGTGCAGTTGGTTCCTCTGTTTTCTTGGTTGGCATTTTATTATTTCACCATCACCATGGAGCCTGTGAGCTCATCACCAGTATTCAAAATGAAGGCCAGTAAATGGACTTGGCGTCTTTTTATTTCTACACAGAAATTTCTGGTATTGGTTCTTTTTATACTTACTTCAAGACAGTACCACAGTGTGATTTGGTTCAAGTGGCATATGTGTGGGCAGGTGTCCAGCTGATTCTTTCTTTGCCTGAGACTTCAGTTCTGGTGAGCATGGTAGACCTTGTTTACTTAGTTCTTTAATTTTCTCTTGTTCTTTGTGGAATCCTGGTATATAGAAACTTGTTTTTGGAAAGTTGAATTTACTTTTCATTTTGTCCGCTTTTACTCCTTTCCCTGTTTTTGAAATGAATGTTCGATATTTAAATCTTTATTTCAGATTTTTAAAAATGTCAGCAAAAAGTCTGAATTCATAAAAGCAAGCAGATATCTTTTTCATTTTGTTTCCTGAATTATGCCAAGATTACATTTAAAAATATCATCGATTCTGCTTTTCCTATTAGCATTCCTAGTGTTACTCAGCCTTCCACCTTTTCTTTCCCTATAGTGTGAGTATTTGACTAATTGTTAGGTCCTTCCTGTGCTTTAGCACTCAGTCATGGATTGTCTGGCAGCCTGGGTAAAAGGAAAATGTAAAAAACAAACAAATAAACAATCTGCTATTCCGCTGATACCACAGATTAATAGCTAAGCCTCGATAGTTGGCTAATGAGAAATTCTCAAGCATTCAAACATGCTAAGCAAGCTAGAGGTACAGAGTAGCCAGAATTCAATAATATACTGGGTCTGTTCTGTTCAAAATATAGCCACTAGCCATTTGTGGTTATTGAGCTCTTGGGATATGGCTGTTCTGAATTGACATGTACTGTAAGTGGAAAATTCATATGGGATTTCAAGGGCTTAGTATGATGAAAGAATGTAAAATAGATAATTGATTTTTAAATATTGAATACATGTTGAACTGATAATGGCTTGGATATATTAGAGTAAATAAAATATATTATGAAAATTAATTTTACCTGTTTTAATAAGTTTTATTACTGGGCTATTAAGAAATTCAATATGTATGTCACTTACATTATTTCTATAGGGGAACTCACCATTGCACTAGACTCTTGCTAATGGATGTGTCTGAAACGTCAGTGTTCTCAGTTTCTAGAAGTTATTTTTTCCTTTTTAATTTCTATACACCTTTTTCCCCCTAATCAGAATGTAGAGCATCATCTGAGTCAGTGATTTTTAAACCTGGCCTCACATCAGAATTACCTAGGAGACTTTTAATAAATACTGATGCCCTCACCTTATCCTTAGAGAACTTGATTTGGTTGATGGGTCTCAGGCTTTGGAAAGTATTAAAAAAGCTCCTTAGACAATTCTAATGTATCGTTAGGTTTGAGAACTGTTGTACCATTTGGTTCAATTCTATTTGTTAAATAGTTTGTAGAAATGAATAGGTATAAGTTGGAGCAAAGGTATTATTACCATTATGGATTCTGCACCAGAACAATGACCAGGCTTTAACCTGTGAAGGGATTGCCTAGAGTTGTTAACAATGCAGAGTTCTGAGTCGTGCTCACGGAACCGTTGCAGGGTTGATCCTGGAAATCTGCCTTTATAATGGCCTTGCAGGTGATCGTGATGCAGGTGGGTCACCATCCATTGAGTGAAGCCGGGCTGGATCCCAATCAGAGGACATATAGAGGACATATGTTTACTGAGGAATTGACGTCCCTTCATGTTGGGAAAACCTGACTCTGGCAAGGCAGACGTTTAAGTGTGTGTTCTCCTTTCACCTTTTCTGTGTTGGGACAACTTGTTTTTTTAATCTAGGTTGCTGTAGTGATTTCTGTATATATTGATTATTAAAAAAACATGCAGCTGTTGGAGAAGTTGATAACATTTGTGCTGTTTGCATTAAAAAGGAGTGTGTGTGAAAGACGTTGGCAGGGCTACGTTTTGGCTATAATTCACAATTTCATTTTAATTGAATATTTGCAGTATGCAGTAGGCTCATTTGGACTGGAGAGTAACTTTACTGCAGCTTTTGCCATATACCTGCTTTTGAAAATGACCCTCCAGCATTCTGCTGTAACACTCAGTTTAAAGCCTTTATTGGGCATAAGATATGTTCTCTGCTAGTAAGCAAAAAGTAGTAAGAGTGACATTTGGGCTTCCCAGTTCTGCAAGCTGTCTACATTTTTGAGTTAATAACCCCCTGATAAAAGTGGCATTTTTCGTTTTGTCTAGAAGTGAAAGGTGACCTTTGGTTTTCCGTTGTATTGTTGCACTAGGGCTAAAATAATTTTTTCCTTTCCCTCTTGCTCCCAAAGCTTATTCACATTCACTTATTCTTTATTGTTAGTCACAGTCTCTTTTACTCCAAGTCCTTTGCCATATACAAATCCTTTCTTTTGCCTTAAAATTCACCTCCAGTTTTAAAATCTTTTTTCCTTGTTTTGTCTATTCTGTGCTTTCCTGGATGCTCCAGATGGTGAATGAACATATTATAGGGACTTAAGCCACAGTATTTCAGTTAATGATATTCTGGTTTTAAAAAAGTTAACTCATCTTAGAGAATGTTCCAGTTAAAGGAAAAGCATATTCGTTGTTAGATGACCTGCTCTGCCTGATCCAGCTTTCTTAAGCAATTTATGCAAGTGCTGTCCTATTAAAACCCCCATTTACCCAGAGTATAATTCCTTTTCATTGTTTGTCTATGAGCTTTATAAAAAAGAGATGTGTTTGGAAATGGGATCGCCAGGATTTGTTTTTTTCATGACAAAGTGGTTATGGATCCCTCTGTTTGAGGCGGACTAAATTGTGTGGGATTGAGAATGAGCACTGTGTATGTGTGGGTGGGTAGTTAATGTGAGTATTACTAATCTCTGGATTTTAGATACTTTTTATTTGCAAGTAGGAGCACGTCTCTATCTTCCATTTTCAGTCTGGGAGAAAGAATATTAATAATTGTATGGCAGAAAAATCAAGTTGTGGTCTGACCTGAGAAAGTTTGAGGCAAGTCTTAGTAATTATCTTTACAAGTAATGTTAATGTTTTTGAAATTATCAAAATATTAGAAAGGTTTGAAAATTACTGGAGAAATTATATTTCTGGGCGAGAAAAATAGAGATTTTGGCCAGCTAGTCTGAGAGACTGCCTAAGAACTTGTGTGAGATTGTAATTCTCTGCTCTCTTGTGCTTCCTAAGTAAAGCATAGTTTGCGTGACAGACCTTAGAAACATTCAGCTGAAAAACAGGTTTAAGCTTTCTTGGGTATCATTTGGAGGAGAGGAATAATAGAAAAGTTACAGGAAAGGTTCCTCAGCCTGAACTCAATAAAACAATAGGAGCAGAAGGAAAAGATATGCTTTGTTTGTAAATCTTTAACCATTTTTATATTTGATAATTATAACTACCGAAACATCGTGGAGAAAGTAAGAGAAAACAGTTTTTGTATATGTATTCCTTACGTACACATAACTGAAATTTGCATTTTCTGGTAGGATAAAAGTACAGCTTTCAAAATAAAGCTATTTCTATTTGAACTAATGCCCCAACTAAAAGGTGAAAAGGATTTTGAAAATTCAGCTATCAAGTTCTCAAAGAGCATAATCTGAATTTGAAACCTAGCTGGTGTGTGTTGGTGAATTTAGCGCCCCTTCCCAGTGTGGCCCAAAGACTGGTTGATATAGGATCTAAAGGGCCCTCTTGCCCCTCCTCAGTTTTGGGGGCCATGTCAGTGCTCCCAATGGGATTGGCGTTGACTGTCATTAGGTCTGCAGTGCAGGCCAGCTTCTCTCTTTGCTGAGTGTTGTTGCTTCTCCTCCTCACCACAGATGTTGATCCCTCTGGTACTTCCTAATAAAGAGTCTACATGCTCCCATCACCTGGAAATTAAAACTCTGTAAATAATTTTTGGATCAAAGAGGAAATTTTAAAATGTAGAAAATGGCAAAATATATTAGACAGAATATATTAGAACCTATGGGATCTAGCTAAAACCATATTCTCATTTTATTGCACTTCACTTTATTGTGCTTTGCAGATACTGCATTTTTACAAATTGAAGGTTTGTGGCAACCCTGTGTTGTCAGATGATGGTTAGCATTATTTAACAATAAGGTATTTTTAAATTAAGGTATGTGCATTGCTTTTTTAAACATAATGCTATTGCACATTTAATAGACTGCAGTATAGTGAAAACATAACTTGTATATGTACCAGGAAACCAAAAAATTCACGTGACTTAATAAGATATTTGCTTTATTGCAGTGGTCTGGAACAGACCCATAATATATCCAAGGTATGCTTGTGTAGGAAGATTATTTGTCTTAAATATGCATATAATAAGCAAGAAAGAATTAATGAATTATCCATCTAACTCAAGGAGAGAGAAAACATCATAAAATAAATCCAAAGAGAGCAAAGGAAGAAATGAATAAAGACTGGTGGGCATGAATAATGCCCTCTTAAATATGTCCCTGTCCAAACCCCAGAACTGTGAATGTGTTGCTTTGCATGATGTATTAGTTTAGCATGGCTGCTCCAACAAATTACCACCAACCTGGTAGCTAAAACAATGTAAAGCTGTTCTCTCAGTTTCGGAGGCCAGAAGGCTGAAATCAAGGTGTTGGCAGAGCCATGCTTCCTCCAGAGGCTACAGGGGAGAATTGGTTCCTCACTTCTTCTTGCTTCTGGTGGCTGCTAGGATTACTGTGCTTGTGTGCTTCACTCCAGTCTCTGCCGCTGTCCTCACATCACTTTTCCCTCTTCTGTGTGTCTAATCTCCCATTGCCTCTTTCTTATAAGGATACTTGTGATGGCATTTAGGGACCACCTAGATAATCCAGGGTTATTTAATTATCTCAAGATCCTTAATCATATCTGCACAAATCCTTTTCCTAGGCATTGGGACATGGACAAGTCTTTGGGACTCATACCAGATTACCACACCTCGGCAAAAGGGACTTTGAGATGTGATTAAATTAAGAACTTTTGCGTGGGGAGATTATCTTGGATATCTGGGTAGCCCAAGCGGTCCTTAAAAGTGAGAAGCAGGAGAATCACTGTGAGTAGCAGAGGTGATGACGGGAGCAAAAGGTTGGAGTGATGTGTGGAAGGGTCCGTGAGCCAAGGAGTACAAGTGGCCTCTAGAAGCTGTAAAAGGTGAGGAACAGATTCTCCTCTCTCCCCAGGGGACCAGTCCTGCTGACACTTGGACTTTAGCCCAGCGAGACTGATTTTGGACTTCTGATCTCCTGAACTTTAAGATAGTACATTTATGTTGTGTTAAGCCACTAAGTTTGGGGTGATTTGTTCCAGCAGCAGTTGAAAATGAATTCAGAGATCAAAGCAGAAATGAATACATAACAGAATGCATTGAGTGCTAGGGTGTGTTCTAGGCAATTTGCATATATGAGCTCATTTTGTTCTCACAATAACCTTATGAAACAGGAACTTTTATTGATAAACTGAGGCACTGAAAAGTTACATAACATTTTCAGTAAGGTGATAGATCTACTTAGAGAAATTGAAGAACTGTTTTGTTTTAGAAAACAATGAAATAACTAATCTGTTAAGTTTCATTTGGAAATGAACATAGGTACAGAAGGAATTTAAAGAATCATTGGATTTGCTCAACTCTGATGAAACAAATATGAGAAACTGAATGAATTGGACGATTTTTCTAGGAAAGTTGTTGTAACAACCAAGCTTACCCTAGAAGATAGAGAAAATGGAAACAGAGTAATTACCATAGAAGAAAGAGAAAAACTTGTTAAAGAGAAACCCTCCTTTTTCGCATCCTAATCTACCAGACTTGGGTGATACTGGAGGGGAAATCTACCATAGCTTTATGAACTGGATAATACCAGTGCCGTTTAAACTGGTGGAGAGAAAAGAAAAAGAAGGAACAGTTTCAAAAATTTTAAAAGATGCTAGCGAAACTTGGCAAAGATTGTACATTGGAAACTTGATCAATCTCACAAATGAATATCAGTGTAAAAATCCTATAAATATTAGCAGAATCAAAGCTCATTAAGGAGTAATACACCGTGGTCAGATATGATTATTTACTAACCCCAGGAATGCGAAGATAGTTCCTTTTGTAAATCACCATATGAATAAATCAAATCAAAAGTCTGATTTCATCACTTACGTAGATTTTGAAAAGTTTGTTAAAGGAATAGATGGCTGTTTGCTCCAAAATGATTAAATCTGTGTGTGTGTGTGTGTGTGTGTGTGTGTATGTGTCTGTATCCAAAAGCCAGCATCATGATTACTGAGCCAACACCGGAAATGTTACCATTAACCAGAATAAAACAGTGATAATCAGTGGCAAGAAAGACTTCAAGAGGAAAGTGTTGTTTACCAAGTGAATGAGTGAAAGCCTATTCAAAGGAAGGGGCTAAGCAGTACAAACATAGTCATGGCGGTGTGAAAAAATGGGTGAGTTCAGGGAAGTAATTTTCAGGTATGATTTGAGTGGAATTGATAAAGGGAAGTAGTCATCCCTTTGTATCTGCGGGCTTGGCATCGGTGGATTCAACCAACTGCAGATCAAAAATATTCAAGAAAAAAAGTCACAGAAAGTTCCAAAAAAGCAAAACTTGGATTTGTTGCAACTATTGACATAGCATTTACATTGTATTTACAACTATTTACATAGCACTTGTATTAGGTATTATAAGTAATCTACAGATGATTTAAAGTAAATGGGTTATATATGTTATATGCAAATACTCCATTTTATATGAGGGACTTGAGCATCCTTGGAATTTGGCATCCCTGGGGGGTCCTGGAACTGATCCCTCAAGGATACAGAAGGATGACTAATTTTATTTATTTATTTATTTTTGGCTGTGTTGGGTCTTCGTTGCTGCACGCGGGCTTTCTCTAGTTGCGGCGAGCGGGGGCTACTCTTCGTTGTGGTGCGCGGGCTCCTCATTGCGGTGGCTTCTCTTGTTGCGGAGCACGGGCTCTAGGCGTGCACGCAGGCTCAGTAGTTGTGGCTCACGGGCTCTAGAGTGCAGGCTTAGTAGTTGTGGGTCATGGGCTTAGTTGCTCCACAGTATGTGGGATCTTGCCGGACCAGGGCTCGAACCTGTGTCCCCTGCATTGCATTGGCAGGGGGATTCTTAACCTCTTTGCCACCAGGGAAGCCCAGGGATGACTAATTTTTAAAAAGACTTTCATATTGATTTTTAAAATCAGTATATAGTGTTACCTGGAGAAAACCATAATTCAGAAAGATACATGCACCCCAGTGTTCATCGTAGCACTATTTACAATAGCCAGGACATGGACGCCACCTAAATGTCTGTCAACAGAGGAATGGATAAGGAAGATGTGGTACATATATACAATGAAATATTACTCAGCCATAAAATAGAATGAAATAATGCCATTTGCAGCAACATGGATGGACCTAGGGATTGTCATACTGAGTGAAGTAAGGCAGACACAGAAAGACAAATATATCGCTTATATGTGGAATCGAAGAAAAATGGTACAAATGAACTTATTTACAAAACAGAAGTAGAGTCACAGATGTAGAAAACAAACTTATGGTTACCAAGGGATGGCGGGGGAGGGATAAATTGGGAGATTGGGATTGACATATACACACTACTATATATAAAATAGACAACTAATAAGAACCTGCTGTATAGCAGAGGGAACTCTACTCAATACTCTGTAATGGCCTATATGGGCGAAGAATCTAAAAAAAAAAGTGTGTATATGTATAACTGATTCACTTTGCTGTACACCTAAAACTAACACAATATTATAAATCAACTATAATAAAAATAAAAAAAATAAAATCATTATATAGTGTTGATTAGAGGAACTAATTGGACTTAAGCAAGTTTCCATTGTCCTTGTAAGCTTTAAGAATATATTTTTTGGAAACTCTGATTGCTTGCTTCAGTATCCATGAGCTGCACTTTATCCATGGGTTAGTTCTGAAGTCAGTGGGCAAGGTGACAGGAATGCCTAGTTAAAAGTATCCTTGGGCTTCCCTGGTGGCGCAGTGGTTGAGAGTCCGCCTGCCGATGCAGGGGACGCAGGTTCGTGCCCCGGTCCGGGAAGATCCCACATGCCGCGAAGCGGCTGGGCCCGTGAGCCATGGCCGCTGAGCCTGCGCGTCCGGAGCCTGTGCTTCGCAATGGGAGAGGCCACAACAGTGAGAGGCCCGTGTACCGCAAAAAAAAAAAAGTATCCTTGAAAACCCTTTAAATTTGCTGTAAAGAACAGAATAAAAACATATTGTTGTCACTAAATTCATTGTAGTTTTTTCCCAGCAATGAAACAGGTTTGCTATTTTTCTCTTAATTGAGCACCAAGTGAAATATATTGTCAGATTTTTTAAGAAGCTCTGTTGTATTAAAAATGCATGTCTTGGGCCTCCCTGGTGGCGCAGTGGTTGAGAGTCCGCCTGCCGATGCAGGGGATACGGGTTCGTGCCCCGGTCTGGGAGGATCCCATGTGCCGCGGAGCGGCTGGGCCCGTGAGCCATGGCCGCTGGGCCTGCGCGTCCGGAGCCTGTGCTCCGCAACGGGAGAGGCCACAACAGTGAGAGGCCCGCATACCGCAAAAAGAAAAAAAAAAAATGCATGTCTTTAAATTACTTGGAATCAAACCCAGTGCTGAATAGTATTGTTGAATTTGCATAAATTAGTCACAGGTGAAACTCTGCCACTCTAGCTCTTGTACATAGAGGTTGTACTACGTACTTGTTTTCTCCTCCCTCCCTCCCTCCCTTCCTCTCTCTCTCCCCCTCCCTCTCTCTCTTTCTTCCTCTGTCCCTCCCTCCCTCTCTCCCGCCTTCCCTCTCTCTCTCCCTCCCTCTCTCTCCCTTTTTCTCTCTCCCTCCCTCCCGCCCGCCCTTTCTCTACCTCTCTCTCCCCCGCAACCTCCCTCCCTCCCTCTCTCCCTTTTTCTCTCTCCCCCTCCCTCTCTCTCTCTCCCCTCTCCCCACCTCCCACCCTCCCTCCTTCCCTCTCTCTCTCTCTCTCTCTCTCTCTCTCTCTCTCTCTCTCTCTCTCTCTGTCTCTTTCTCTCACTTGCTCACACACTGACTTTCTCACTCCCTTTTTGAAATAGCCCTTGATTTTGGTTTGGGAGTCGTTTCTTGCCCCAATCTTGGTTCCTTAGGGACCAAGCTGGACTCCACCTTCCTGTTGCAATGATAAAGTCCGTGACTCAAGCCCAGGCCAGTCAGCAGTCTCTTTGCGACAAAGTGATCTGTTCAGAAGTGGGTAGGAAATCTTAAGATGGCCCAATTAAATGGACTGTGTGGTGCTACTGGAGGAGGAGGTGGTGTGGGAGTGTGGCCCCCTGTGGTTAGGGCTGAGGAGGCTGGTCAGAAATCAGATGGAAGTGGTAACAGCACACGTGGCTGGGCGTGGCTCCTTGTCCTAGGGAGTTGTGCGCTGTCTCTGTGTTCCTAAGCGTTTTGGTTCAGCTGGGTGCAGCTTTCTGCATTCGCTTAGTACCTGGTTGTTTCAGTAAATAAATTGTATTGGAAAGCATCCGTGCCCATTCATTTACTCTTGTCTACGGCTGCTTTTCTTCTACAAAGGTGGAGTTGAGTAGTTGTGACAGAGACCATATGGTTCACAAAACCTAAAATATTTATTATCTGGCCCTTTACAGAAGAAGTTTGCTGGCTCGTAACCTAGTGCTTCTGGCAGATGAAATCATGTATAAGCAAATGCAAAATTCATTCTGTGTGTAAATTGTTCCCTAATATAACAATAACGTTGGAACAAATTTGCCTTTTCTAAGCAAGTGTTGTAGCAGAACTGTCTGTACATGGAACCTAAGACTGTAGCCAACATCTGGAGAGACACCTTCCTGATGCCATTTGAACCCTCTGAATGTCTCTGTACCTAAAGTGAGAGCAACCTTTAGGTATTTTCAGTCATATGATCCAACAAATTTCTTTTATGTTTAATCCAGTTTCAGTTGCATTTCCTATCCCTTATAATAGAGTTCTCTAGAAAATATTTTTTTGGAGTAGTTTTAGATTTACCAAAAAGTTGCAGATAGTATAGAGTTCCCATTTATCCCATTCCAATTTCCCCTTTTGTTAACATCTTACATTCGTATAGCACATTTGTCACATATAACGAACCAATATTGACACATAATTATTATCTAAGGTTCATATTTTATTTGAAGCTTGGTTTCTACCTAATGTTCTTTTTCTGTTCCAGGATACCAGATACCCTTAGTCATCATTTCTTCTTGGGCTCTTCTTGGTTTTGACAGTTCTCAGACTTTCCGCAGTTTTGATGACTGTGACAGTTTTGATTAGTACTGGTAGGTTATTTTGTAGAGTGTCCTCACTTTGAGTTTGTCTGACTTTTTCTTCATGGTTAGACTGGGGTTATGGGATTTTTGGGGGAGTACTCCTGCAGTTCCCTTTTAAAAATTGCTTCTTGAGCAACAAGCATGGACAAGATAAGATAAATATGAGTTATTGTTCTTCCCTTCAAGATTTTTTTAATTTTTATTATTAAAAAAATATTTAAAACATACCTACCTTCCTCCTATAAAACTAGAGTTTGTAGTCTCCTTCCCTATCTTTTCCTGCCCTCATTTAATGCCTCATTTATCATTCCTATAGCATCTTCATGTAAGATTTGTCATTTTAGCTATGCAAAGCACTGTGTCTATTTGAAGTAAATCTGCTTTTAAATGACTTATGTAGGGTTATGAAAATGTTGCACTATTAAAATGTTATCTTTAACATAAAAATTTAATTCAAGATAAGGGAACCTGTCACATTTTTAGGAGCTTTGGTTTGATATTTATATTTGCATAATGCAGAATTCACCTAATGCAGCTGAAATAGGGCACACTATTTTTGGAATGTCTAGCAGTACGTTACCTAATGTGGGTTACAGGGTGCTGGGGTGATGTCTCAGGTTCTCACATCCGTCACTTTTCTCCATTACTGTTACCTGCTGCCAATTGCAGGAAATTTCAGTATATTATTAACATTCTGTCATTTGCCTTTGGCAAGTAGTTCTGACAAATGGAAGATTAAAACTTAGCTGCTATAGGTTTGAACCACATCCTTTGTGTCAATAATACCCAATACCTCCTTGGGTATTTTTCTGGTTTACCTGAAGCAGTGATTTTGTCCATTTTCAATGAAATGGGAGTTTCATTGAGCTTCACAGTGTGGTTCTGCCTTGGAGACATCTCTTGATTACCCTGTATCTCAATTTACATCATTTAAGTTTCAAATAGCAGCACTTCCAAAGTGAGTCAGAACATTTGAGGCTTAGACAAATGAAAACTCATTGATTCTTTTTTTTTTTTTAAGATTTTAATTTAAAAAAGAGTTTTTAATTTTTAGTTTTGGCTGTGTTGGGTCTTTGATGTGGTGCACAGACTTCTCCTTGTCGGGTCTTCTCTTGTTGCGGAGCACAGGCTCTATGCGTACGGGCTTCAGTAGTTGTGGCGCGCGGGCTCAGTAATTGTGGCTCGCAGGCTCTAGAGTGCAGCCTCAGTAGTTGTGGCACAAGGGCTTAGTTGCTCTGTGGCATGTGGGATCTTCCTGGACCAGGGATAGAACCCATGTCCCCTGCATTGGCAGGCGGATTCTTACCCACTGCACCACCAGGGAAGTCTCACTCATTGATTCTTTATACTATATTTTATTTGAAATGTGCAGTTATGAAATATAAACCTTTGATGTGGTTTAGAGAATAAAATTCAGATATCATATATATTTTGGGGACAACTAGGTAAAGGCCAGATAAAAATACAATTTGAGATCCAAATCAGTCATGTTTGGTGGTCCAAATAAGGTTTGTTTATATGTAAAATGAGCAATTTTTTTGCCCCCAAACTAAAACTTTTTGCCTTTTTGTAAGTATCCTGGATCACAAATATTCAACTACAATTACTTAAGTACATAACATGTTATAAAGTTTCCTAGAACACTGTATATAAGCATACTTTGCTCTAATTGCCATCTAGAATGTTTACAGTTGTACTACCTTATCTACTGTAGTAGCTGTAAGATTCTACCAACTGTGGTGGATTCATACGAGCATTTAAATAAGAAATGTTAATGGAGAACTAGTGTACATTATGTTGAGGCAAATTAAGCAGTATGGTTAGTAATGGTTAGTATAGTAGTATTGGTTAGCCTTAACGAGAATAATTTGCCTCAATAGATAGAACTCCAAAATAAAAAAGTCCAAAGGTTGTCAGAGCTCTGAGCTAAGAAATGACAACTTCCTACCTGTCATATATTACAGATACCATGTTTTTCCTTCCATTTCCCACAGTGAGGGACTTATTTATATATCAGGCAACTGGTTAGAGGGTATAGTTGATAGTTATGTTACTATTTCACTCATTTTCCAGCCTCTCAGTAACCACATACATCTCATGAACAGCCCTTCATATTTGAATTGAAATATTCTGAGTTACAGGATTAAAAAGTGGTATTCATACAGTTTTAATACTCTTCATTTAGGAATGCTGTTTCTTTAACTTGGATTATTGACCATTGCAGAAAGTAAAAGCATATCATTTGGGGGGCTTGATTTTTGTTCTTATTGCTCTCTTATGTGAGTACCTGATCGTTACACAGCTGGTCTGTCGGATAAATAGAATCAACTGAAGAACTTCAAATGCAAATTCTAGAATTTGGTCTCCAGAAATACAGTAGGTCTGTGTGTGTGTGGGGGAAACCTGTCTTTTTTTAAGCTACTCATGTAATTCTGATGCCTAGTGGTACATGTTTGTGTAGTTCTCTTACGTACCTTCTGAGGAGCGCCTGCATTTGGTTTATATGGAAGGCACTGAGATGGGTAGGGAATGAATAACTGTTCTGTTGTGTTAGGTGTCCAGTAGTTGTGATGGTAGCAGTTTTATTTTGTAGTAAAACTCTAATGGGCCATAACGGAGTATGTAGTAAATATAGTAAATATTGATACCGTTTTTTTTTTTTTTTTGCGGTACACGGGCCTCTCACTGTTGTGGCCTCTCCCATGGCGGAGCACAGGCTCCGGACGCGCAGGCTCAGCGGCCATGGCTCACGGGCCCAGCCACTCCGCAGCATGTGGAACCCTCTGGACCGGGGCACGAACCCGTGTCCCCTGCATTGGCAGGCGGACTCTGAACCACTGCGCCACCAGGGAAGTCCTGATACCATTTTTAAAACATTATTTTTTATACAGTGTTTTTGCAGTAATGTGTAAAAATACGGTTGCACAAATCACTCAAAATCTATACAGCTTTGTATCCAGAGCACTAATAAAAGCAATAACGATCCTAATAATAGCACAGTTAAGAAGATATGTCAAATTTTGAATAAGTAAAGAAATATTACAGTTAAGTTAGGATTTTACCTTTTGATTAATTAATTAAAAAATTTTTTGAGCTGTGCCACGTGGCATGTGGGATCTTAGTTCCCCAACCAGGGGCCAACCCATGCCCTCTGCAGTGGAAGCGCAGAGTCCCAACCAGTGGACCACCAGGGAAGTCCTCGGATTTTACCTTTCAAATAGGGTGATGTCCAGGAAGCCTACACAACCTACTGAAACAACCTTAGCCACTGGGGTCAGACACCAAAAACAACGGGAACTACGAATCTGCAGCCGGCAAAAAGGAGACCCCAAACACAGTAACATAAGCAAAATGAGAAGGCAGAAAAACACACAGCAGGTGAAGGAGCAAGATAAACACCTACCAGACCTAACAAATGAAGAGGTAATAGGCAGTCTACCTGAAAAAGAATTCAGAATAATGATAGTAAAGCTGATCCAAGATTCTATTTCCATGATCCATAATCTTGGAAATAGAATAGACAACATGCAAGAAACAGTTAACAAGGACCTAGAAGAACTAAAGATGAATCAAGCATCGATTAAAAACACAATAAATGAAATGAAAAATACTCTAGATGGGATCAATAGCAGAATAACTGAGGCAGAAGAACGGATAAGTGAGGTGGAAGATAAAATAGTGGAAATAACTGATGCAGAGCAAAATAAAGAAAAAAGAATGAAAAGAACAGAGGAGAGTCTCAGAGACCTCTGGGACAACATTAAACGCACCAACATTCGAATTATAGGGGTTCCAGAAGAAGAAGAGAAAAAGAAAGGGACTGAGAAAATATTTGAAGAGATTATAGTTGAAAACTTCCCCAATATGGGAAAG
This sequence comes from Mesoplodon bidens, assembly GCF_964165515.1. Taxonomy (NCBI): domain Eukaryota; kingdom Metazoa; phylum Chordata; class Mammalia; order Artiodactyla; family Ziphiidae; genus Mesoplodon; species Mesoplodon bidens. The sequence continues at coordinate 4,858,491 of NC_138164.1, forward strand.
GAAATAGTTAATCAAGTCCAGGAGGCACAGAGAGTCCCATACAGAATAAATCCAAGGAGAAATACACCAAGACACATATTAATCAAACTGTCAAAAATTAAACACAAAGAAATCATATTAAAAGCAGCAAGGCAAAAACAACAAATAACACACAAGGGAATCCCCATCAGGTTAACAGCTGATCTCTCAGCAGAAACCCTACAAGCCAGAAGGGAGTGGCAGGACATAATTAAAGTGATGAAGGAGAGAAACCTGCAACCTAGATTACTCTACCCAGCAAGGATCTCATTCAGATTTGATGGAGAAATTAAAACCTTTACAGACAAGCAAAAGCTGAGAGAGTTCAGCACCACCAAACCAGCTTTACAACAAATGCTAAAGGAACTTCTCTAGGCAAGAAACACAACAGAAGGAATATATCTACAATAACGAACCCAAAGCAATTAAGGAAATGGGAATAGGAACATACATATCAATAATTACCTTAAATGTAAATGGACTAAATGCTCCCACCAAAAGACACAGAGTGGCTGAATGGATACAAAAACAAGACCCATATATATGCTGTCTACAAGAGACACACTTCAGACCTAGAGACACATACAGATTGAAAGTAAAGGGATGGAAAAAGATATTCCATGCAAATGGAAATCAAAAGAAAGCTGGAGTAGCAATTCTTATATCAGACAAAATAGACTTTAAAATAAAGACTATTAGAAGAGACAAGGAAGGACACTACATAACGATAAAGGGATCGATCCAAGAAGAAGATATAACAATTGTAAATATTTATGCACCCAACATAGGAGCACCTCAATACATAAGGCAAATACTAACAGCCATAAAAGGGGAAATCGACAGTAACACAATCATAGTAGGGGACTTTAACACCCCACTTTCACCAATGGACAGATCATCCAAAATGAAAATAAATAAGGAAACACAAGCTTTAAATGATACATTAAACGAGATGGACTTAGTTGATATTTATAGGACATTCCATCCAAAAACAACAGAATACACATTTTTCTCAAGTGCTCATGGAACATTCTCCAGGATAGATCATATCTTGGGTCACAAATCAAGCCTCGGTAATTTTAAGAAAATTGAAATTGTATCAAGTATCTTCTCCGACCACAATGCTATGAGACTAGACATCAATTACAGGAAAAGATGTGTAAAAAATACAAACACATGGAGGCTAAACAATACACTACTCAATAACGAAGTGATCACTGAAGAAATCAAAGAGGAAATTAAAAAATACCTAGAAACAAATGACAATGGAGACACGACGACCCAAAACCTATGGGACGCAGCAAAAGCAGTTCTAAGGGGGAAGTTTATAGCAATACAATCCCACCTTAAGAAACAGGAAGCATTTCGAGTAAACAACCTGACCCTGCACCTAAAGCAATTAGAGAAAGAAGAACAAAAATACCCCAAAGCTAGCAGAAGGAAAGAAATCATAAAGATCAGATCAGAAATAAATGAAAAAGAATTGAAGGAAACGATAGCAAAGATCAACCAAACTAAAAGCTGGTTCTTTGAGAAGATAAACAAAATTGACAAACCATTAGCCAGACTCATCAAGAAAAAAAGGGAGAAGACTCAAATCAATAGAATTAGAAATGAAAAAGGAGAAGTAACAACTGACACTGCAGAAATACAAAAGATTATGAGAGATTACTATAAGCAACTCTATTCCAATAAAATGGACAACCTGGAAGAAATGGACACATTCTTAGAAATGCACAACCTGCCAAGACTGACTCAGGAAGAAATAGAAAATATGAATAGACCAACCACAAGCACTGAAATTGAAACTGTGATTAAAAATCTTCCATCAAACAAAAGCCCAGGACCAGATGGCTTCACAGGTGAATTCTATCAAACATTTAGAGAAGAGCTAACACCTATCCTTCTCAAACTCTTCCAAAATATAGCAGAGGGAGGAACACTCCCAAACTCATTCTACGAGGCCGACATCACCTTGATACCAAAACCAGGCAAGGATGTCACAAAGAAAGAAAACTACAGGCCAATATCACTGATGAACATAGATGCAAAAATCCTCAACAAAATACTAGCAAACAGAATCCAACAGCACATTAAAAGGATCATACACCATGATCAAGTGGGGTTTATCCCAGGAATGCAAGGATTCTTCAATATACGCAAATCAATCAATGTAATACACCATATTAACAAGTTGAAGGAGAAAAACCATATGATCATCTCAATAGATGCAGAGAAAGCTTTCGACAAAATTCAACACCCATTTATGATAAAAACCCTGCAGAAAGTAGGTATAGAGGGATCTTTCCTCAACATCATAAAGGCCATATATGACAAACCCACAGCCAACATTGTCCTCAATGGTGAAAAACTGAAACCATTTCCACTAAGATCAGGAACAAGACAAGGCTGCCCACTCTCACCACTCTTATTCAACATAGTTTTGGAAGTTTTAGCCACAGCAATCAGAGAAGAAAAGGAAATAAAAGGAATCCAAATTGGAAAAGAAGAAGTAAAGCTGTCACTGTTTGCAGATGACATGATACTATACATAGAGAATCCTAAAGATGCTACCGAAAAACTACTAGAGCTAATCAATGAATTTGGTAAAGTAGCAGGATATAAAATTAATGTACAGAAATCTCTGGCATTCCTGTACACTAATGATGAAAAATCTGAAAATGAAATCAAGAAAACACTCCCATTTACCATTGCAACAAAAAGAATAAAATATCTAGGAATAAACCTACCTAAGGAGACAAAAGACCTGTATGCAGAAAACTATAAGACACTGATGAAAGAAATTAAAGATGATACAAATAGATGGAGAGATATACCATGCTCCTGGATTGGAAGAATCAATATTGTGAAAATGACTCTACTACCGAAAGCAATCTACAGATTCAATGCAATCCCTATCAAACTACCAATGGCATTTTTCACAGAACTAGAACAAAAAATTTCAAAATTTGTTTGGAAAAACAAAAGGCCCCGAATAGCTAAAGCAATCTTGAGAACGAAAAACGGAGCTGGAGGAATCAGGCTCCCTGACTTCAGACTATACTACAAAGCTACAGTAATTAAGACAGTCTGGTACTGGCATAAAAACAGAAAGATAGATCAGTGGATCAGGATAGAAAGCCCAGAGATAAACCCACGCACATATGGCCAACTTATCTTTGATAAAGGAGGCAGGAATGTACAGTGGAGAAAGGACAGCCTCTTCAATAAGTGGTGCTGGGAAAACTGGACAGGGACATGTAAAAGTTTGAGATTAGATCATTCCCTAGCACCATACACAAAAATAAGCTCAAAATGGATGAAAGACTTAAATGTAAGGCCAGAAACTATCAAACTCTTAGAGGAAAACATAGGTAGAACACTCTATGACATAAATCACAGCAAGATCCTTTTGGACCCACCTCCTAGAGAAATGGAAATAAAAACAAAGATAAACAAATGGGACCTAATGAAACTTCAAAGCTTTTGCACAGCAAAGGAAACCATAAAGAAGACCAAAAGACAACCCTCAGAATGGGAGAAAATATTTGCAAATGAAGCAACTGACAAAGGATTAATCTCCAAAATTTATAAACAGCTCATGCAGCTCAATAGCAAAAAAACAGACAACCCAATCCAAAAATGGGCAGAAGACTTAAATAGGCATTTCTCCAAAGAAGATATACAGACTGCCAACAAACACATGAAAGAATGCTCAACATCATTAATCATTAGAGAAATGCAAATCAAAACTACAATGAGATATCATCTCACACCAGTCAGAATGGCCATCATCAAGGAATCTAGAAACAATAAATGCTGGAGAGGGTGTGGAGAAAAGGGAACACTCTTGCACTGCTGGTGGGAATGTGAATTGGTACAGCCACTATGGAGAACGGTATGGAGGTTCCTTAAAAAACTACAAATAGAACTACCATATGACCCAGCAATCCCACTACTGGGCATATACCCTGAGAAAACCATAATTCAAAAAGAGACATGTACCAAAATGTTCATTGCAGCTCTATTCACAATAGCCCGGAGCTGGAAACAACCTAAGTGTCCATCATCGGATGAATGGATAAAGAAGATGTGGCACATATATACAATGGAATATTACTCAGCCATAAAAAGAAACGAAACTGAGCTATTTGTAATGAGGTGGATAGACCTAGAGTCTGTCATACAGAGTGAAGTTAGTCAGAAAGAGAAAGACAAATACCGTATGCTAACACATATATACGGAATTAAAAAAAAAAATGTCATGAAGAACCTAGGGGCAAAACGGGAATAAAGACACAGACCTACTTGAGAATGGACTTGAGGATATGGGGAGGGGGAAGGGTAAGCTGTGACAAAGCGAAAGAGAGGCATGGACATATATACACTACCAAACGTAAGGTAGATAGCTAGTGGGAAGTAGCCGCAGAGCACAGGGAGATCAGCTCGGTGCTTTGTGACCGCCTGGAGGGGTGGGATGGGGAGGGTGGGAGGGAGGGAGATGCATGAGGGAAGGGATGTGGGAACAGATGTATATGTATGACTGATTCACTTTGTTATAAAGCAGAAACTAATTAAAAAAATAAATAAATAAACTTAAAAAAAAATAGGGTGATGGTTGCTTGATAGAAAGCGGTGGAATGAAGGGTTGAGACTGCTGATAACAGAGACAAAGGCCAAGTACACCAAAAGGAGGAAGCACTGTGCAAAAAGCCCAAGACATAGGATGGGACCAAACTGAACCAGCAACAAAGTGGTACGAGTGGGCATCATGTGCAGTCCACTGATCCCTGTATTTTGCTGCCACATTCACCTGTGCAGAGAACTTTGTGTTAGACTGGACGTACCTGGCTGAAAACATAATGTGTGGGAAAAATTGTCACATATAATCTGAGTTATGTTGACACATTCCCCTACTTACCAACCTCATATGAACTAATTCGTGTTACAGAAATGTGTTGTAGCAGAAGAGATCATACTTGGTGACCATTTGGGGGGCATGACTTCGTGGTTAAGTGCATAACCTCAGGCTCCCTCCACCCTGGTGTCCCTTGGGCGAATCACTTTACCTCTTTATGCCTGTTTCTCTTGTATTTTTAAAGTATTTTGAAAGTGTTTTTGAAAGTGTTATGGTAAAGCAGAAAGGAGAATACTTTGGATTGGGAACTAATTTGAAAATTTCTTGGTGGAGGAGATGTTTTACCTCTTCCTTCTCAAATAACCCAAGAGGTTAATACCACTTATAAATTGTGTGACTTTGGGCAAGCCTCAGTTTCCTCATATGTAATTCAGAGACAGTGTTCTGATCACACCATCTCATCAGAATTAATATGAGATACTATGTGAAAACTTACCATATAGTTGAAAGGTAGAAAAAGGAAACATGCATTTCTGGAGTTAAGTTTACTAACTGACTTCAGAGTAGATGGTCTTCAAGATTTCTTCTAGCTTTGCAAGTACTGGAGTCCCTGAAACTTCTTTAAGTTCTAATAGTTGTTTCCAGTTCCCTGGGTTCTCTGACACAAATGTTTCTCTGGCCCTTCATCCTTTTCAGCCTTAAGTAGCCACTGGCCAAATTCTTCTTTACTATCATGTCATAGACTAGACATTTGCACCAGATACTCATTCAGGTGAATGTTCCTAATTTCAGAGAAGATTGCCTAAGAAAAATATCAATAACAGCATAAGAATTACCCGCATATTGATTCACAACTTGTGTCAATACAGTTAAGCCTCTGTCACTTGGCTGTCATTTGCAGAACGTTTTGAGGAAGGGTATTGATACCCTTACTGATAGCCCCAGATATTCTGGTTAATGATTTACATCTCTTTCATCCGTTAATTTTTAAGGAATTAAGACAGAGTTTACTTTTTGCCTTCCTCCTTTTTGCCCTCATATTGCCTTAGCTGATCAGAGACTTCATTTCATCCAGCTCTTCCTCCCTCCCTCCCCCTCTTTAAAACTAATATTTTTGTGCGTGTTGCTGATTTCAAGTAAATTAAGTTCTTATTAAAATAATTTTCACCTTAAGGTTTGAATGCTCAACACGCTTGACCCTGTCAAAGATAATTTGCTTTTCAAATGGTTGTTCATCAAAATAAATCTCTAAATTGTTTATGAGTCATTGTTCCTAATGAGTGTGTGCATATCCTTGAACTGTTTTGGGGCAGAAAAAAGGATTGAGAATCCTCTGTTTTAAAGCCACACTTGGAGAAATAGCCTCAGTTTTTTCCTTGGAAAACAATGCTGTAAGTGACCATACTTTCCTGTTTGTTTATTTCCTGTGTTGCACCTGTTTTTATTATTAAGCTCTTTAATGTTAGACTATACAGTTATTGAAAGATTATAATGTATAAATTCACTTCTCAGTGCTTTTTCTTATAAATTTAGTTTTCTAAAATCTGTTATTTCAGATGTAAAATTCCCACCCTTCACTTGGTTTAGTTTCTTTTAGTCACTTGTTATTTGCTTCGAAATACGTCAGAGTGCTTTGAAAACAGTAAACTACTGTAATAGTCTAAGGTGGTAGTTTTGTTTTGCTGGTATCTACTTTGTATTTTATATTTGAAATGACAGAATGGTTGATGATACTCACTGGCTGGTTGTTCAACTGGCAGAAGAACCAGTGCATGGTGAATTGTCTTTTCCGTTTGTTCACTTAAGAATGCCCTGTTAGTTTGTGGATATAGTGCTATTTGTAGAATCTTTCACTGTTTTAGTAGTTCTTTGACTTGGAGATTCTGATAGACTGGCCAAATAGTTAACAATGTTTTCTTGGGGGGCAGGGAATGGGGAGGAGATTTGTCTAGTTCTCCTTGGCAAATCTGTGTTACTTGATACTAACAGGTTGGATTTCCAAGCTCATGAAGGTTTATTAATGTTTACCCCTCTGTGTTACATTATATCATGAATCCATGTTTTCTCAGATATGCAGCCTGTTATGGATATATCTTTGATCTCTTGATTCCTGCTAATCATTTAATATCAAATGTTTGAGTTGATGAACTAGGTTTAATATACTAGAGTGGGATAAGTCCTGCATTTCACCTGTTTTCATGTAATTGATCATTTATTCCAGTATATCAATTGTTCCTTTTCCTGCTCAAAGAGGAGTGATTATAATGTTTCTGTCCTTTAAGAATATTTCATAGTTCACACAGCTTTTGTGTTGTCCTAAAATATAGAAACTAATTAGTGACAGACATACTGGGTAAAGTCTTGGTATTAGTCATAGATTGTTCAGGTGTGTGCAGGTATTGCCATTGTCCTTAGCAGATTGTGTAGGAGGACATAAAAATGTCATAGATGATAGCAGAGGATGCAAGAGCCCTTTTAGGTTAGAAGTTAAACAACACTTGAAACTTCTGAATGTGCTGTACCTTGGATAGCTACCCCACTATGCCTGGTTAAGTCATGCAAGGATATATTATCTGTGGCCCTTTGGTTACTTTTGTCTTTGCATTTTGTATCATTTTACCATTTTGCTGTTCATTTGATTAATGTTTATTTTAGAAGGCTGGTAGGTAAGGCAAAAAACATGAAACTAAAGCATTCAATGTAGCTTTTAGGAATTAATGCCTGTAAAGGAAATAAGAGAGCTAGAGGAACCGGTAGAACAACACTGTTGGGATAGATATAATCAACAAGGCATGGAATGCTAGAGGTTATACAGGACCTGATTTCTTCAACAAATATGTGGAAAAGAAAGGAGGAGAGGCAGCCCTTAAATCTCAAGATTATTAACTAAATTATTAACAAAAACTTACTAACTAAAATGTCATGTGTGGGCTTTCTGCTTCACACCAACCAACTGTTTAAAAAACAGGTTTGTAACAATTGGAAAACTTTGTACACTGAACTGGGTATTTGTGATATTTCTTCGGGTGAGATAGTGATAGTTTAGTAATTTATAGAGGAGCCCTTATGAGAATTTTGATTTCTCTTCTGAAGGAGTTTAACATATTTTTAGTAGATCCTAAACCTAGATTCATGAAACATCTTTCTTTTAAGTATACCTTCCATTTTTTTTAGCATCTTTTATTTACAAATGTTGTGTTCCATAGATGCTTTATGTATACTGTTTCATCTAATCACTTTGATTGCAATATGATTGGGCATGTTTATTTTGTTCAGATGAGGAAATTGCACTTCAGAGATCTTAAGTAAATTGCCCAAGTTCATATAGGTAATAAGTGGCATGGAAGGAATTTGAATTATCTGAGCTTCATTAAATTAAAAAAATCCAACATTATTTCTAAAATGGAAACCATGGACTCAAAAGTAGTACTGTTGTTTTCAGTTGCTTTGTATATTTAACTTGAATACTACTTGTAATAGTGAAACAGTAGCTTAATGAATTGTGTATCAGTAAGCACCAAGTTAATTGAGTTTCTAAACATACTTATCTTACCACAAAGGTATAGTGATATAATTTGAGGATTCTGAATTGACACTTAAAAACAGCTTTATTGGGCTTCCCTGGTGGCGCAGTGGTTGAGAATCTGCCTGCCAATGCAGGGGACATGGGTTCAAGCCCTGGTCCAGGAAGATCCCACATGCCGCGGAGCAACTAAGCCCGTGCGTCACAACTACTGAGCCTGCGCGCCTAGAGCCCATGCTCCGCAAAACAGAAGCCACCACAATGAGAAGCCCGCGCACCGCAACGAAGAGTGGCCCCTGCTCGCCACAACTAGAGAAAGCCTGCGTGCAGCAACAAAGACCCAGCGCAGCCAAAAATAAATAAATACATGCATTAAAAAAATTAAAAAGAAGCTTTATTATTTTGCAAGTACTGCTTGAGACATCATAAAATGTACTTTGTATTCATTATATCTTTTGAAAATATCATGTGAAAAGCACCACAGATTATAATATTAATGTCTGGTTCTAGCAAAAACAGAAGAAATAGGCAAATAGTCAATTCTTAATGTATCATTCAAATTTAAATATAAATCTGTATCTTTTAAAGAACTACCTATATTAAGTTCATTTTGCTTTTCTATTATATTTTACTCTTTAAGAGATTCACTTTATTGTTATTGCAAAATTTAGCAGGACAAATTTCTATAACAAAGGATAATGGGAAAAATGCCTGTTTCCTGAAATAAATTTAAATGAGCAGGTAGGAACTTAGTTCTCCTTTCTAGGAAAATAAAGTTGAAGAATTATTGATATCTGATTTAAAGTAAGTATATTTATTTAAAATCAGAGTAATGTATCTCAGGTTAATATTTAGAAATGTGGGTTTAACATCTATTACTTGAGGATAGGATGATTGTGACTTGAGCGTACAGGCTTATAATTTTATAAGCAGTTAAATGTTCTGTAATACTCGTCATTGTTGACTCCCACCTTTATTCTTGCCATCCTCTCTGGGTGATAGCACTGGAGAAGGCAGAATAAGATAAGTAGCAGGCTGCTAAAATTACTTGTCTCATATCAGCATATAGTAGAGTGATCTGTTCAGGTTAGAATACCAGGAGGTAAACAGTAGATTGAAGACATTTGATTTGTTGGCATTTTTTCAATGTAGTTTGGTGGGAGAATCTCTAATAAGTTAATGCAATACCCTGAGCTTTGCAAGTATGCAGGCTTAGTATAACTCTTTTCTTGGGGGGTGGGTATAGCCCTAATTTTTCCTCCTAGACATTTTATCCTAGTACCTTCTAGACTTCCCCAGACCTTCCTTGGAGATGGAGATCATTTGCTTTCTCCCCTGATTATTATTCATTAAATGTACATGTAGCATTTTTCTTTTTGCAATATTGTTAACATTAGGAGGAAGTCTAGTTCAGCAGTAACCAGATGTATTGTACAGACAGTTTGTTTTTTGACAAGACCACAATTTTCTAGAGCCCTAAATTTGTAAAAGTGATATGGCCTTCTTGTTCTGTATCTCGCTGACTATGGCATATTCAGTAAAAATTCTAGCTCAAGAAATATTTCCTTTAATTCACCATTATGTTAAAGAATACGAAACTTTCATTATCTTTACAAAACCTTTTTACCAAATCAGTTGTGGCATAATTAATCCTTAATCCATAATTAATCCTATACTTTTACGTGAATTAACTGTGGTCCACTCCTTCCTTTAGTCCTATAGATTTTCTCAGATGGAAATACTGTTTTACTATCCAGTGGTCATTTAAAAAGATGATTGATTCTGTATATTCCTTTAACCACTACATGCAGTTGTTGTATTTTAGTGACCTTTAGCTTGTTGCTAGAAGAATTATACCTTGTTTCAGACTTTATTGTTAACAATTATACAGTTTTGATTTATTTTATCTATAGATTAAAAAAAAAATGAGTAGTCCCTCAGACCAGTGAGATGGTTGCTTAGCCAGTGAGGATTTCCTGAGATCCTTAGCTTTTAACATGTCTCATAAAGCAAGTGTTTTGTTATTTATTGAGTCAGCCAGTGGAATGCTTAAGTTTAGTGCAGCTTGCTTGTCCTGTGTGCCAGTGTCAAGGTAGATGCAGAGTTCTCTGCAGCCTCTGACTAATTTCACTTGCTAGAATATGTTAATCCTGCTACCATGGGTTTTTTGTTTTGTTTTTTTTCTTTTTTTTCTTTTTCTTTGAGCAAGAGCACCTGGAGCTCTTGAGTATTGGAACAAGGTATTCCTGGGTTGGATTTTGTGAATTTTTGAAAAGGGAAATGAAGTGAAACGAAGTGGTTTATGAATTTGATACAGTCTTTACACTTATAGTACGGGCATTAGATTTCTTTGATGGAGTGCAAGTACCATGGATTTTGGTTCTTCATAGGTTGGGATAGGAAATATATTTATACAGGAGGGATTAAATTTATATTAACTCCTGATGTGCAGGTTTATTTCATGATTCTCAGATCCTGATATGTAAAGAATCTCTGTTTAATATTCTTAGTTATTTAGGCAAGATACTTGTTTTTGCTTTTCTCCTTTGCTATTTTTCTTGTTTTCTTTCTCCACTTTAGATTTATCTTGGTCTGTATAACAGTGTGGCCTTATTTATGCACATTGCCTTTATATTCCCTATGCTAGGGACCTAAGCTTTTCAGTCATTCACTCATATGTATTTATTCAATTAACATCATTGATTTCTATGGTATATTGAGATGGGAACTTAGCATTCACCTATTCAAGGGAAGAAACTGGATTAGATCTTTTAATTCATGAAGTTAATTTCTTTAAAACTAAAAAATGAAATAGCGAATATATTTTTATATTAAAAATTAAAAATTGTAGACAAATTTAAAGATGAAAGTAAGAATTGCCCACAGTTTTTTTTTTTTTTTTTTTTTTTTTTTGCGGTACGCGGGCCTCTCACTGTTGTGGCCTCTCCCGTTGCGGAGCACAGGCTCCGGACGCGCAGGCTCAGCGGCCATGGCTCACGGGCCCAGCCGCTCCGTGACATGTGGGATCTTCCCAGACGAGGGCATGAACCTGTGTCCCCTGCATCGGCAGGCGGACTGTAAACTAATGCGCCACCAGGGAAGCCCGCCCACAGTTTTTTGTTGTATAGTTTTATAAGCTTTTTTTCTATATGTGTCTATTGAAAAATACTATTTTTCTTATAATGTAATCACATTAAATTTTTTTTTGTAGTTACTAATACCAAACAAACACAGTGGTTAAAAATTGTGTTGAGGGAGTCCAGTTAGGTAGTCTGTCATAGTATTTTTCTTCAACCAGTATTATTTATATGAGATGATGATTCTAGAATGTGTAATAATTGATGGTAGGTAGTGATTCAGTGAAAGCATAGCCCAAGATTATATTTATTGAAAGAAGTTTTCTACATTTATAATAAACATTATATGTATTTTAAACTTGAATACCAAGTTTAAATCTTTGCTTATTTGGGTAAAGATGTAGAACTTAATTTAAAACGATAGACCATTTCAGTTGAGTTTTGAGAGAGCTTATTCATATACTTGTGAAATTTCCACCTAATATAACTTACTAAGAAGATTGGAAATGTCATGCCGAATTGACTTATGATCTAATTTTATATGCACTTTGCAATCCCTGTATTAATGTGATGAGGGGATATGAACTTTTAGTTCTTTTTTTTTTTTTTTTTTTTTGGCTGTACGCGGGCCTCTCACTGCTGTGGCCTCTCCCATTGCGGAGCACAGGCTCCGGACGCGCAGACTCAGCGGCCATGGTTCATGGGCCCAGCCACTCCGCGGCATGTGGGATCCTCCCGGACCGGGGCACGAACCCATGTCCCCTGCATCGGCAGGCGGACTCTCAACCACTGCGCCACCAGGGAAGCCCTAGTTCTAATTTTTGATTTTGCATCCTTCACATTCATAAAAGGGATTCAAGTAATTAGAAAACAGCCTCTTAATTTAGTTGAGATTGGTTTCTTTTTATTTATTAGATTACTACTCTCTTCTTAATAATGGTAAAAATTACAGAGTGATAAGCCAAACATTTGCAGATTAAAATATTTTATTCCTCAGTTTTTATATAATCACAACAACAAAAACATTTTATGGCTTCAGTGATGATGATGAGGATGATGGCTGTCATTTCTGGGAGGGTCTCATCTATACTGTGCAATATGATAATTACATGCATCATTTCTAATCTGTACACTAACCTTACAAGGTTGTTATTCCTCTTTTAGAGATTACCAAACTGAGATGCAATTTAAGTTACTTGCCCCAAACCATACTATCTATAAACAGTATAGTTGAGGTTTGAGCCCATGTCTGTTTGACTTCAAAATACTTGCACTTCTATTGAAAACTGTTTTTCCCCCCAGGTTTTATAAACAGCTTTTTGAAATGGAACTTTTTATTTCATGAATATATTCTTGTGATAGGGATGACATATTCAGATAGCCATTTTTTGGGGAAATTTTATTGAGTTCTTTTGAATAGTTCAGAGTTAGAGCTGTCCTTGAATACAAGTTTCTAATGAAGCAAAATCTTCTCTAACATCAAATGTTCCATTTTCTAGCCAAGTAGACCAAGCTTGTCCACAGAATGCTTCACAGCTATGACTCTACACATAGACATACCAAATGGACTCTTCAGAAAATTATGTATTCTAAACATGAATAATGTGTGTCTGAGTATAATGTATACATGTGTATCAAATAATTGTATCAGAAAAATTAAGCAAGAATACTTCTAGGGCTTCCCTGGTGGCTCAGTGGTTGAGAGTCCGCCTGCCGATGCAGAGGATACAGGTTCGTGCCCCGGTCCGGGAGGATCCCACGTGCTGCGGAGCGGCTGGGCCCGTGAGCCATGGCCGCTGGGCCTGCGCATCCGGAGCCTGTGCTCCGCAGCGGAGAGGCCACAGCAGTGAGAGGCCCGCGTGCCACAAGAAAGAAAAAAAAAAGAATCCTTCTAAAATATTTCCAGTGACTGAAGATTTTCCTCAAATGTTCAAATGTCATCCATCATTAACCATTCTTACACTATGTATTCATTCTAAATTTTAGTGGGTTTATATCTTTAAATTGTTTTTCTCTTGGAAAAAAAATGCATTCTACTTTGGGACTCTTCAACTGTTGCTAAGAATGCTTTTCCTCTTCCTGCAGGGATTAGGAACTTCTCTTTCCCTCAGCTTCCTTACCTCTTGTTCAGTAGAAGATGAAGAATCAACTGGTTCTAAACTACTGATGATGACTCCCCGGGTTTAGGTCAGAGACTTGTGCTCTGAGAAGCTTGTTGTGGAAGTGGAGTCTGGTCAGGTTTTAAGCCAATCAGGAAAAAGGGTTAAAGCCACCCTGTGGTCTGCAGGAATGGCCAGTCCCTCGCTCAGCTTCTGGTGACCTTGGGACTGACTCTGCTTGGTTCCTGTCCTGCCTCCCTGCTATTCATTATCTTTTGTTTTTTCTACATTTCCATAAGCTATCAAAGAAGGGAACAGAAAAAAGAACACATGTTGATTCTGAAGTTAAAAACATTTTTTTAAAACTTCTAATAGCAAGTCAAAACTGTGAGAACAAGTGTTGGGAGGTCTGCTTGGTGTATAAGCCAGGTTGGGAGGGGAGGAGGCTCTCGTTGCAGCAGGGGTCGTGGCAGCAGAACTAGAAGAGGCTGCCTGAGTGATCTGACGTTAGGCTGCCCATCGTGTGCTGTGTACAAACACTGCTTACAGGTCACTTTTTCATGTTTGAAAGGGCTTGAGGAAGGGAGGTAATCAACCATGAGAGTGAAAGAGCAAAAGAAGTGATTAAAAGGAAAGGTAAGTAGGATTCATGAAAACACAGGATTTTTTTGCCAGACTGCCCTACATAGAGGTTATACCAATGTATATTTCCACCAACAGTGTATATTTATTTTCCCACATCTTCCAAACAGCTTGTTAAAACTTTAAAAAATCTTTGCCTGATAGATAAAAAAAACGTATTGTGTTTTTTTGCATTTTTATTATGAGTGAAGTTAAATACTTTTTTTTGTTTTAAGATTCTTTCATATTTTTCTGTTATTATTCTGTTTATGCCCTTTGCCTAGTTATCTTTTGGGTTGTTGGGTTTTAAAGAGTTATAGGCACTTTTAAAAAATATATTAAGGAAATTAACCCATTGTGATATGTTCCAAATATCTTTTCTTAATTAATTACATTTTACTTTATTCACAATTAAAAACTTTTTTTTTGGTTAGGGAAGATTTTAAAATTTGTATGTAGTAAAATGTATCAGTCTTTTGTGGTTTCAGGGCTTCTTAAAATTATACTTAGAAAGGACTTCCTAGCTGTGAGGTGATAAAAGCTTTCCCATGATTTTCTTTTATGGTTTTCTCTTTACATTTAAATCTTTGATCCATTGGGAATTTATTTCAGTGGATGGAATGAGGAAGGGATTACATTTAATTCCACCTCTTTGGAATCTTTGGAAAATGATAGGGGATTTATGGTATAGAGAGATCTCAATAATCCTTTAATTTTTTTTTATAGTTATTCAGGCCAAAATTTCTCTGGATTTGTCTTGAGTGAAAATCATTAGACTAGTTTGCAAGATATCTCTGTATAAATTGTTCAGGAGTTTTTCCAGTGTAGCTGCTCTCAAGAACAGTTTGTTTTCCAGATTTGTTCCCAGACCTGATAGCAAATTTCAGTTTCTAGCAGGAATATATGTAATGACCACACAGTCCATGGATTAAAACTGTATAATTTTTGAAGCAACAAGATTAAAACAGTAACACATAATGTAAATTGCAGTTTTGTAGAAAGGAAAAAGTATCATATAAACAAAGTCAGCTAGAGGGTTAATTTCCCTTATTTTCAAATATGAAAATTCAAGGGTATCCCAGTGGATGCCTTTTAAAATTTCATCTGGTCAGATTTAATGTAAAACCAGGCTTGGTAAAGGGCAGACGCCCATGCATGGGTGACATGTCAGTGGTTGGTACCAGCATGCCTGTTTTTTAAGTAACAGTTATGTTGTTGCCAGTGTTGTAGATGCTATACTTTTCACTCATTTCCCAGTGAGTCATTTTATTGTTGCTCTAGGCATCTGCAGTTTAAGTTGTATGTAAAAATGTTGCATGCTTTTATTTGCTGTAATTGTCAGCATCAGTTAACGATATTTACTTTTTTCTTCTTTAGAAAGCCATGGACAAGCCTGGCTGCTGTGTCCCACTTTGGTTACTTGAGCAAAGGTGTATATGGCAGTTATTATTGTGGGGAAGGAAAGATGGATGTAATACTAGAAGGCACGAAGTTGGGCAGGTCCCTAGACCATGCTTATCTTCTCTATGAATTGTGATCCTCCCTACCTCTGAGATCTATAACTGTGCCTCCCATTGTGCTTGGCCCAGGAGACCTTTTCATGCAGTGTTATCCTTCCTAGTGTTTAGTTGACCTTTCTTAAGTCTGAGATAGAGCTTTTAAGTTTAATTAGGTCCCATTTGTTTATTTTTGTTTTTATTTTGATTACTCTAGGAGACGGGTCTAAAAAGATGTTGCTGCGATTTATGCCAGAGAGTGTTCTGCCTATGTTTTCCTCTAAGGGTTTTATAGTATCTGGTCTTACATTTAGGTCTTTAATCCATTTTGAGTTTATTTTTGTATGTGGTGTTAGAGAATGTTCTAATTTCATTCTCTACATGTAGCTGTCCAGTTTTCCCAGCACCACTTATTGAAGAGACTGTATCTTCTCCATTGTATATTCTTGTCTCCTTTGAGGAAATCATAAACAAAACAAAAAGACAACCTACAAAATAGGAGAAAATATTTGCAAATGCTGCATCCGGCAAGGGATTAATTTCCAAAATACACAAATAGCTCATACAGCTCAATATCAAACAACAAAAAAAACCCAATCAAAAAATGGGCAGAAGACCTAAATAGACATTTCTCTGAAGAGGACATACAGATGGCCAAGAGGCAAATGAAAAAAATGCTCAACATCACTAATTATTAGAGAAATACAGATCAAAACTACAATGAGTTGTAACCTCACTCTGGTCAGAATGGCCATCATCAGAAAGTCTACAGATAATAAATGCTGGAGATGATGTGGAGAAAAAGGAACCCTCCTGCACTGTTGGTGGGAATGTAAATTGGTGCAGTCACTGTGGAGAACAGTATGGAGGTTCCTTAAAAAATCAAAAACAGAGTTACCGTATGATCCTGTAGTCCCACTTCTGGGCATATATCTGGAGAAAACTATAATTCAAAAAGATACATGCACCCCAGTGTTCAGAGCAGCACTATTTACAATAGCCAAGACATGGAAGCAACCTAAATATCCATTGACAGATGAATGGCTAAAGATGTGGTACATATATACAATGAAATATTACTCAGCCATTAAAAAAGAACAAAATAATGCCATTTGCAGCAACATGGATGGACCTAGAGATTGTCATACTGAGTGAAGTAAGTCAGACAGAGACAAATATCATATGATGTCCCTTATATGTGGAATCTAAAAAAAAAAAAAGGAGGGCTTCCCTGGTAACGCAGTGGTTGAGAGTCTGACTGCCGATGCAGGGGACACGGGTTCGTGCCCTGGTCTGGGAAGATCCCACATGCCGCGGAGCGGCTGGGCCTGTGAGCCATGGTCACTGGGCCTGCGCGTCCGGAGTCTGTGCTCCACAACGGGAGAGGCCACAACAATAAGAGGCCGCGTACCGCAAAAAAACCAAAAACCAAAACAAAACAAAACAAAAAAGGATACAAATGAACTTATTTACAAAAGAGAAATAGACCCACAGACATAGAAAACAAATTTATGGTTACCAAAGGGGAAAGAGCAGGGGGAGGGATAAATTAGGAGGTTGGGATTAACATACACACACTATTATATATAAAACAGATAACCAACAAGGACCTACTGTGTAGCACCAGGAGCTATTCTCAATAATTTTGTAATAACCTATAAGAGAAAAGAATCTGAAAAAGACTACACACACAGACACACAGACACACACACACACACACACACACACACACACCTGAATCACTGTGCTGTATACCTGAAACTAACACAGCATTGTAAATCAACTATACTTCAATTAAAAAAAAAAGTCTGAGAGAAAAAAGGATATACATAAGAGAAGTCTGCATCTTGAAAACTTCTACTTTTTAACTTATTAGCTGGAAAGTGTGAGAAGAGAGAAATAGTTATTAAATGAATAATAATTAGTGAAAACTCACCTTCATTTGGGTTCTGCATTTGGTTATGTAGGTCACAGAGCCTAAGGCAGTGGGAGGGGTCCGGTATCACAGGTGTAGCAGTCTGACACAGTGAGGGTGCTTCATGGGATTTCCTGTCTTTGCCTCACCTGCAATTAACGTAGCACATAATAAACTTCGGCCCAGCAGGATCACACAGCACTGGTGCCTCAGCTGCACACCTGTATGTACATCAGTAGAGCTGAGCAGCCTCAGCACTGCTGCTGTTCTTTAGTCCATGCCTTGAGGTTGAAATTTTTGAAGTACAAGATGGAGACAGAAAGTGAGAGTAGCCCTTCAGGAGATGACAGTGTCTTTTTGTTGGATTCAGAAGTTATAACCCAGGTGACTGACACTGAGGAGGGCGAAGGGGAAGAACTTTTCAGGTAATTATGGAATTTGCTGTCAGTTCTCCCTCTCTCACCTTTGTCCCTCTGTCCACATCCTTCACTTGTGCTCCCCAGCCCTCCCATCCTCTCTGTTTTCATCTCCTTTCCAGTAAGACTTCTTTTCTCTGGGGGAAGGCTTGGAGCTGAAGAGGACAGGTTTCTAGTTGTACGTAGCGCTCTTCATTCCACAGCTTGTCCTGAGCTTGTAGAAGGCATTGTCAATGACTTGTTAGGACACCAGGGAGAGAAGGTGTGAGACAGGTTTTGTAGTAGCAGTTCCGGAATTTCAGGTAGAGACTGAACCACTGCCCCTTCGTATATCTGATTTGTACCTAACGTGTGATTTGGATTTGAATCTAATAGAGTTTTCTTCTTCTTTTTCTTGGAATATGTTCCTCTGTGTGTGTGTGTGTGTGTGTGTGTGTGTGTGTGTGTCTGTATGTATGGCTGCTTTTGTTGCCTTATTCATGTGTATGAAACATTTTGATTAAGTACAAATTAATTGTTTCATGAGTCAAAGCCTCTGACCTTATATCTCACTCCCCTTATATCTCCCCTGCCCCCCACCCTAGCAAATCTCTCTTGGTTTGATCTCTAGCTGTAACTTCAAAATTGAAGTGTTTGAGAGTGCCTCCTGATTAAGCAGCTTTCCAAGTTCCTTTCATTGGTGAAGAAAGAGGTCTCACCCAGCTTGTAGACACAGTGCCATTTGTGTGTTAATTGTGTTGTGCTGTTACAAATTTTAGGAGGCTTTATTCTGGCTTTTCTTTCTCAACAGGGTTAGCAAATTAATTCTTTTGGAGGTATTAAAAAAACCTCGAAGTTTGTACTGCATATTATCACTGGCAGCCACATGGGCAATTAAACGTCTTTTACAGTCTTACCTATGAGTAATTGGGTAGGAGAACAGATCATTATTTTCATCAGATCTTGTCTTTATGTTTAGTGTTCAAAGAGTCTTTCCTTTCTCAAGTTAAAGGATTTCTTTATCCACAGATTTTATTTTTGAAGTCTAGGTTAAATGACAGAAGAGATTGAATATTAGGAACTCTTGATAACCCACATTAAATTTGTTAATCAGTGGTTAAAATGAATAAGAAGTATGTTTTACATTTTAAAGAATAATTCAGTGTTCAAAGTATGAAAATGAACTATTTTATTAGCATATGAAATTCTTTTTTTTGTGTCAGCCTTCTCATTCTCTCCATAATTTTATTTTAGCCTCTCTTTTTTTAAAAAATATTTATTTATTTGGCTGCTCCAGGTCTTCGTTGCGGCACACGGGATCTTTTAGTTGTAGCATGCAGGCTCTTAGTTGTGGCATGCGGGATCTGGTTCCCTGACCAGGGATTGAACCTGGGCCTTCTGCATTGGGAGCTCGGAGTCTTAACTGCTGGACCACGAGGGAAGTCCCTAGCCTTTCTTATTTGAGTAAGCTACTTCTCTCCCAAGGTGTGCTGATGCTTCACATATTGCATAGTTATGGTCATAAATATGGTCAGTGTGTCATGAACAATTAGTAGGAATGAGGTATTTATTATGTTTGTGTTAAAACTGTTTGGCCTGGTGTTAAAATTGTGGAAGTTATTTTGACATATTTGTCAAAGGAAGAAACAACCTGGACTTTGTTGTTGTGATAGATTTGGTACTGTGATCCTCCATTTACTCGTGAGGCAACAGGAGGCTGTCTGGGATTTTCTTCTGACAGTTCAATTTAAAAGCAAATCTGTGTAAGATTGAGCTTTTCTTTTCCTTAGGACTATGTGACCACGTTTTCATCCTGAGAAACTGAGCTAGTGTATGCATTGTTTTAGGAAACTGTGATACTTTAGGGCATTTGTCTGTTTACGGTATTATTTCATAGCTGATGCCACCATGACTCTCCCAAACCAAATATGTCTTTGAGATTTGATCTTATTTTATTTATAAGTGCAACAAAGAGATCAAGGTAAGACCACATTCCATGTAGTGTTTCTCACCTCTTCAGCCGTCAGACAGAAGGAACTGTGGCAGCACAGTGCTTGCACAATGTTCACAGTGGCGTTCCAGCTGAAACGCCTTGCAGAAAAACGTGTGTGGGGGTGTCGAAGGTGGCGAGGGGTGGATAGTGGGAGTTGCAGCTGTAACCTTGGGAGAACCAATTATAGATTCAGTGCTGTATGTGAGAGTTGTTTCTGTAAAATCAATTTGATAGTTAAACATATATATAGAAAAGTTTTATGTGTTTCTTTAAAACCTGTGCTAATACACATTAACCAAACTGTCATTATGGTTACATACTCATTACTTTCCATGCGTGCACACACACACAATAAGGGCAGAAGATGGAGTGCTCTTGTGTTTCTCTGGATAGCTTCTGAGCTGGGTTTTAAATTCATTCTTAAAAGAATAGCACTGTGTCATTTGAGGCACCATGGCTAAGAGGGGGAAGTCATAGCTCCCTGAAGTGTAGGTTTCTGGTGCTGCCAGTCATCCTCTGCTTTGGGAGGAGGTGCTCACAGAGGAGCACTGTGTCCGGTAGCTTTTGGAATAACTTTTATTGTTGGACTTGGTTGGAGTAAGGGGTATCTTTTCTTAACGTTATAGCTCTGTGGGAAGTTGGTCAGTCTCCCTTCATGGCAATAGTTCTAACCTGCCTACCACTGACTCACAAATCTCTCATTTTCTGATTTCTAATTTTGTAAAGTTAATATGTATCATACCATTATGGTAAAAGAGTTCTTAGACTAGAATATTTCGAGATCCCCAGAGTCCTTAGAGTAGAATAATCCTTAGGGATCATTAGAAGAATGCTTCTGTAAATATGAAAGGGGAATATAAGGCAGAAAGGAAAAACAAAAATGTTTTCTTTTAAGAGAGAAAAATTTATTTAGGAGTTATATGCAGTGTACTAAGCCAAATATGATATAGTATATCAGTTATATGTTTATTAATCCTGTAAAGTAGGTATTATTATTTCCTATCTTCCAGATGCAGAAATTGTAGCTCAGAAAACCACATACACCATGTTGTCAGTATATGGTAGAGCAAAATCTTGAACCCCAGTGTAACTGATGTTAAAAGTAAAAGACTTCAGTTTTATAAAAAATTTTGATATATCTGCTGCTAAATGTTATTTTCTAGTAAGTAATAACTTTTAAGAGGCTACAGCTTATATCTCAGTTCTGAAATTCCTTCTTTGAGGAGTTTTTGAGCACCAGTGATGTATAAATTATGCAGCCAACATAAAAGTGAAGTAGTGCATACAGTAACGTGACCTTTTAAAAATATGACCTCGAGGACATCTGGGAATTATTACTAACTCACAATCATGAGAGGTTCTAGTTCTTTGGCATTTGAGAGTAGAAATGTTTATCTTATGATCTTGTTTAATGTTCTCTGGTATCTCGTTGGCAGATTCATAGCCTAGTATGTATGACAAACAATGACATATAGTTTGAAATGTTTATGGAGATAATGCATAATTAAACCACATTTCTAGAACTTGTATACCTTTAAAATTTAGAGTCTACAGATGCCCAGATCTCTCAGTCAGATCTTCACTTGTATCTCCATTATAAGACAATTGATTTTAAGTGAGAAGAGAAGCTTCTGATTTTACTTAAACCAGATAATTTGGTGTACATATTTCAATTTTTTTGCAATGTATTTATTGGTTTATAGCATCATAGAACTAATAATAATGGCTCATGCATTTGATTGGTTGGTTAGTTGCTTGCTTTATTCATTCTCTGCCTTATTTGAAATGAGGCCATGAGTTAGAAGATACTGCAGCAGTCCACATAGGTAACAAGGGCTTGGAATGTGGTATTTCTTCTAGGTTCTTGCGATTCTTTCAGATCTGGGATGGCTATTTTAATGGCTAAATTCCTCTGGAAGCCCATAAAGCTATTTCACAGTTCTCTGCTTTTAATACCCTGACTGTTATTTTGTCTTCTACAGAAATTCCTCATTTTAGGATTCCTAGGATAGAGAGGTAGCATTAACAGCTTACCAGTGACAGATATATCAATGTCACACCCAGGCCTATTTTATACTCTGTGACTTTTCATAGTCATCACACCCTTAATTATCTGTTATGTACAATACCAAAAAAGATGTGTATTTTGCATTAAAAAAAAGATATTTCTATTACTGTGTAACTTTGGATGTGTGATCTGGAGTATAGTTTAGCTCCTAAAATGTTCTTTCAATATAAAATATAATTATCACCCAATATACTCTCATTAGTGTTACAAAAATAATAAATTTAATGATAATCAGGAGAGTCTGATGTGAACGTTGCTTAATCTCAGAAAATTTTATTCAGTATTGGAGTCTAGCCATTAGGCTGTCTTTGTAATTAACCATGAAGCATGCTCCTACAAGACTTTCTTGGTATTTCACTAATTAAACTCTTTGGGATGGAATCCAAGGTATGTTTGTATGAGTTTTATGATGTACAAGAAGGGCCTTAGAGCACAGAAACTGTATAAAACTATGTAGAAGTTCCTGGTTATTAAGTTGTTTATTTAAAGTTAAAATTTTAACTTTCTATTTCTCCTTAAGCTTTGGATTCAACTTAACATTAAACCCTTGTAAACATTCAATTGCATGTTCAAACTTAGTAAATGAAAATCCCTGAAACACTTAAAGCTCTGTTTATAAATGTAATATAGTCAATTTCCTTTTAAAAAAAAATACATAAAGTGACAAACCTGGGAAGATTACAATCAGAACAAGTAAAACCTTTCTAGATACTTAATTTTAGAAGTTCTGCTATACTTTTACTTTCTGTTAGTGATTAGCTTCCCTTTTCCATGCTGTCATATGCAGATATGCATTTTCTCTATTATAATTTGCAAATCAAACAGTTTCTTTAACTTAGGTAGGCTGTTTTTTCCCCTCTTGGTGCTCTCTTTTGTTCCCTATTTCCCTTGCTCTCTTTTGTTCCCTATTTCCCTTCCTTTTAAGATAAGGTCTTTAGAATACTTATTTCAGTCCCCTTCTCTCTGGATGAGACTTTTGGTACTCTTCTGTTTAACACCATTCTCCCTTCACCCCCAGGCCTAGTGTTTTGCTGTAATGGTTTACTATTTTTTATCATTCAGTTAGATTCAGTTACATGTGTCGTTGTTTGCTCTCCTTTTTATCATACTACATCTTAATGTATCTGTTCTAGTTCATTTATTATTTGGTTGATATTTTCTTATGTATTTTGTTCAGATAAGTTCTATGAGTGATGTACTCTGATTTCTTGCATATACTCAGTGCTGTTTTTGTTTTTTTTTTTGCGGTACGTGGGCCTCTCAGTGCTGTGGCCTCTCCTGTTGCAGAGCACAGGCTCCAGACGCGCAGGCTCAGCGGCCATGGCTCACGGGCCCAGCCGCTCCGCAGCATGTGGGATCTTCCCGGACTGGGGCACGAACCCGTGTTCCCTGCATCGGCAGGCGGACTCTCAACCACTGCACCACCAGGGAAGCCCAATGCTGTTTTTTTTCTTTTCCTTTGTAGGCAACTTATTCTTTCTGAATGCGTGTAGGATTTTCTTTTTATTCGTAGTTATGTGTATTTTTCATCAAGTCTTCAGCTTGGAGCTCAGTGACTTTCAATCTAGAGATTCAAGTCTTCATATTAGGAAAGATTTTTAAATGTTATCTATTATTAATTTAATGATTACCTCTTTTATCTGTAATAATTTTCTCCTTGTAGAGTCTACTTATTGCATATTTGGTCGCCTTATTCTTTTTTTCATGATGTATTTATCTTTACATTTTGATTTTGTGATTTGAGATATTTCTTGTACTTGTTCTTTAGGCCAGGGGTCCCCAACCCCCAGGCCGTGTACCATTAGGTACTGGTCTGTGGCTTGTGAGGAACCGGGCCGCACCGAAGGAGGTGAGCAGGCTGGTGCGCGAGTGAGCAAAGCTTCATCTGCCGCTCCCCACTGTTCACGTTAAGGCCTGAACCATCCCCCCGCCCCCTCCCCCTGCCCCGTCCCCATCCGTGGAAAAATTGTCTTCCATGAAACTGGTCCCTGGTGCCAAAAAGGTTGGGGACCGCTCTTTAGACCACTGATTTCGTCCTTTTCTTTACTCTTTCAGATTCAATTTGAGTAGAGAAGTAATTTCTAAGCATTCTTCTTCATGTATAGATATAACATATCCACTGACATAATATTTATACAGTGATAAATTTAGATTATTGTCTTTCTTCAGCTTTGCAGCTTGATTCATTCAATGTACATGTTCTGTTTGTTCTGACTGAACAGAATTGAAGCTTTTACTGCTAAGCTAAATATTGCCCTTCTTTGTTTCCTCCCCCTACACTGTTTTCTCCAGCAGTCCCATGATGTGTATAGCATCTGCCTTCTCTTAGGTGCAAACACCCACATTAGGAGCCCTAGTCCTCCTAATTGATTGTTAAATTTATTTACAGAGTAATTTTCTAGTTTTGACTAATTCCTTGGGAGCAAGTACCTCTTTTGTTGTGGAGAGAAGTGGGAGTGTAGCCTCCTTGAACCTCTGTTTTTCTCTGCTGGTTTACCAGTCAGTATGATCCCATTTGCTTTTTTGTCTTCCAGAAGTTGATCGAGATTTCTGGCCTGCTGATCCCACCCATATTAATCTCTTAAGGAGTTATTTCCTTTTATTTGGCTTACTGGCTTTTCAGAGACTTGGAGAAGGAGAGCTCTGTTTCTCAACATATATGCAGTCTTGAATTGGAAGTCCACTGGTAGTTATTTTCATGGCTTTTGAGAGGAAACTTCTGAAGGGGGCATTCAGCGAGGCAGAATCTTGGTGTCTGTCACCTAGTCTAGTGGGTCTCCAGAGGTGAGAATGGCTTGTTTTAGTGTCCTCTTCAGGCTGGGAAGTGGGAACTTCTAGGAGAAAATGGTCTATCTCATCTGGAGTGACTGAGATGTGCTAATATATTTCAGTTTTCCCATCTTCAAAATAAGGCTAATAACAGTGTATCAAACAGGAACCAGTTAGAAGATATAATGGAAGAAAAGGTGCCATTTTTAAGAGCACCAAAGAAGATAAAATACTCAGAAATAAACTTAATAAGGAACTCTAAAACCTATATGAAGAAATTTTAAAACATCACTGAAGGCCATAAAAGACGTTTGGAACAAATGAAAAGATATACCTTGTTCATAACAAAATATTCAACATCATAAAGATGTCAGTTTATTATAAATTTAATGTGATAATAAGAATCCTTGTAAAAACCTAGGTAAATTGGTTTTGAAAGAAATTGACCTTGACCAAATAATTTAGCAAAGAAACTTTGGGGAAAAGAAAAAAGCAAGGATGTTGGATAGAGGATTAGTGTGAGCAGACATTGCTATAAAGTGTCAATAGTTAAAACTTGTGGTACCGGTATGAATAGAGGACATAAGGGAGTAAAATGGAAAGCCTAGAAATACACCCTAATACATAGGAAGATATGGCAAAGATGGCTTCTCAAAAACCAACAGAGACATTATGGTTTTTTTTTAAATTTATTTATTTTTGGCTGCATTGGGTCTTCATTGCTGTGTGTGCGCTTTCTCTAGTTGCGACAGGTGGGGGCTACTCTTCGTTAAGGTGCGCAGGCTTGTTGCAGTGGCTTCTCTTGTTGTGAAGCATGGGCTCTAGGCGCATGGGCTTCAGTAGTTGTGTCACGTGGTCTAAGTAGTTGTGGCTCAGGGGCTTAGTTGCTCTGTGGCATGTGGGATCTTCCCAGAACAGGGCTCGAACCTGTGTCCCCTGCATTGGCAAGCAGATTCTTAACCACTGGGCCACCAGCAAAGTATTGAGGAAATAGTTTGGGGGAAACTGCATATGCATCTGTGGAAAATAAAACTGGAGATCTGCCTCATACCAGGGATAATTTCCAAATGGTTGAAGATATAATGTATTAAAGGAAACCATGAAATATCCAAAAGAAAACATGGGAAATTAAAAAAAATTGTTTTAAATCAGGAAAGGCATTTTGAACTGACTTAAAATGCAAAACTCCCCGTAGAGCTCCATCAGCTTCTGGTCCGTCAGGAAGTCTAAGCTCTGCTCTGAGGCTGACGTGGCCGACTGCAGGGAGCTCTGCAACCCTTTGGTACCAGACCACACCCCTTGAACATCTGTGTGGCTGACAGGGTCTTGATGCTGTGGGTGGGTGTCAGGCCTGAGCCTCTGAGGTGGGAGAAATGAGTTTAGGACACTGGACCAACAAAGACTTCCTGGCCCCACGTAATATCAGTTGATGAGAGTTCTCCCAGAGATCCCCATCTCAACGCTAAGACCCAGCTCCACTCAACGACAAGCCAATTCCAATGCTGGACACCCCATGCCAAACAACCAGCGAGACAGGAATACAACCCCACCCATTAACAGAGAGGCTGCCTAAAATCATAAGAAGTTCACAGACACCCTGAGACAATCCACCGGATGTGGTCCTGCCCACCAGAAAGACAAGATCGAGCCTCATCCACCATAACACAGGCATCAGTGCCCTCCACCAAGAAGCCTACACAACCCACTGAAGCAACCTTACCCACTGGGGGAAGACACCAAAAACAGCGGGAACTACGAATCTGCAGCCTGTGAATGGAGACCCCAAACACAGTAAGTTAAGCAAAATGAGAAGACAGAGAAATACACAGCAGATGAAGGAGCAAGGTAAAAACCCACCAGCCCAAACAAATGAAGAGGAAATAGGCAGTCCACCTGAAAAAGAATTCAGAGTAATGATAGTAAAGATCCAAAATCTTGGAAATAGAATGGAGAAAATACAAGAAACATTTAGCAAGGACCTAGAAGAACTAAAGAGCAAACAAACAAGGATGAACAACACAATGAATGAAAATTCTCTAGAAGGAATCAATAACAGAATAACTGAGGCAGAAGAGCGGGTAAATGACCGGAAAGGTAAAATAGTGGAAATAACTACCACAGAGCAGAATAAAGAAAAAAGAGTGAAAAGAATTGAGGACAGTCTCAGAGAGCTCTGGGACAGCAAAAACGCACCAACATTTGAATTATAGTGGTCCCAGAAGAAGAAGAGAAAAGAAAGGGACTGAGAAAATATTTGAAGAGATTATAGTTGGAAACATCCCTACTATGGGAAAGGAAATAGTCAAGTCCAGGATGTGCAGAGAGTCCCATACAGGAGAAATCCAAGGAGAAACACGCCAAGACACATATTAATCAAACTATCAAAAATTAAATACAAAGAAAAATATTAAAAGCAACAAGGGAAATGCAACAAATAACATACAAGGGAATCCCCATAAGGTTAACAGCTGATCTTTCAGCAGAAACTCTGCAAGCCAGAAGGGAGTGGCAGGACATATTTAAAGTGATGAAAGGGAAAAACCTAGAACCAAGATTACCCAGCAAGGATCTCATTCAGATTTGACAGAGAAATTAAAACCTTAAAAGACAAACAAAAGCTAAGAGAATTCAGCACCACCAGACCAGCTTTACAACAAATGCTAAGTAAAGGAATTTCTCTAGGCAGCAAACACAAGAGAAGGAAAAGACCTACAATAACAAACCCAAAACAATTAAGAAAATGGTGATAGGAATACACATATCGATAATTACCTTAAATGTAAATGGATTAAATTTACTCCAATCAAAAGACACAGACTGACTGAATGGATACAAAATAAGACCCATATATATGCTGTCTACAAGAGACCCACTTCAAACCTAGAGACACATACAGACTGAAAGTGAGGGGATGGAAAAAGATATTCCATGCAAATGGAAATTAAAAGAAAGCTACGTTAGCAATTCTCATATCAGACAAAATAGATTTTAAAATAAAGACTATTGCCAGAGGCAAAGAAGGACACTACATAATGTTCAAGGGATCAATCCAAGAAGAAGATATAACAACTGTAAATATTTATGCACCCAGCATAGGAGCATCTCAATACATAAGGCAAATGCTAACAGCCATAAAGGGGGAAATCGACAGTAACACAATAATAGTAGGGGGCTTTAACACCCCACTTTCACCAATGGACATATCAACCAAAATGAAAATAAATAAGGAAACAAAAGCTTTAAATGACACATTAAACAAGATGGTCTTAATTGATATTTATAGGACATTCCATCCAAAAACAACACAATACACTTTCTTCTCAAGTGCTCATGGAACATTCTCCAGGATAGATCATACCATGGGTCACAAATCAGCCTTGGTAAATTTAAGAAAACTGAAATCGTATTTTTTCTAACACAACACTATGAGACTAGATATCAATTACAGGAAAAAAATCTGTAAAAAATACAGACACATTGAGGCTAAGCAATACACTGCTAAGTAACCAACAGATCACCGAAGAAATCAAAGAGGAAACCAAAAAATACCTAGAAACAAATGGCAATGAAAACACGATGACCCAAAACCTATGGGATGCAGCAAAAGCAGTTCTAAGAGGGAAGCTATAGCAATACAAACCTACCTCAAGAAACAAGAAACATCTCAAATAAAGAACCTAACTTTACACCTAAAGCAATTACACAAAGAAGAACAAAAATACCCAAAAGTTAGCAGGAGGAAAGAAATCATAAAAATCAGATCAGAAATAAATGAAAAAGAAATGAAGGAAATGATAACAAAGATCAATACAACTAAAAGCTGGTTCTCTGAGAAGATAAACAAAATTGATAAACTAGCAGCCAGACTCATCAAGACAAAAAGGGAGAAGATTCAAATCAACAGAATTAGAAATGATAAAGCAGAAGTAACAAGTGACACTGCAGAAATACAAAGGATCATAAGAGAGTACCACAATCAACTCTATGCCAATAAAATGGACAACCTGGAAGAATTGGACAAATTCTTAGAAAAGCACAACCTTCTGAGACTGAACCAGGAAGAAATAGAAAATACAAACAGTCACAAGCACTGAAATTGAAACTGTGATTGAAAATCTTCCAACAAACAAAAGCCCAGGACCAGATGGCTTCACAGACGAATTCTATTAAACACTTAGAGAAGAGCTAATCCCTATCCTTCTCAAACTCTTCCAAAATATAGCAAAGGGAGGAACACTCCCAAACTCATTCTACAAGACTACCATCACCCTGATACCAAAACCAGACAAAGATGTCACAAAAGAAGAAAACTCCAGGCCAATATCACTGATGAACATAGATTCAAAAATCGTCAACAAAATGCGAGCAAACAGAATCCAGAAGCACATTAAAAGGATCACACGCCATGATCAAGTGGGGTTTATCCCAGGAATGCAAGGATTCTTCAATATATGCAAATCAATCAATGTGATACACCATATTAACAAATTGAAGGATTAAAAACCATATGATAATCTCAATAGATGCAGAAAAAGCTTTCGCAAATTTCAGCACCCATTTGTGATAAAAACCCTCCAGAAAGCAGGCATAGAGGGAACTTACCTCAACATAATAAAGGCCATATATGACAAACTCAGAGCCAGTGTCGTTCTGAATGGTGAAAAACCATTTCCACTAAGATCAGGAACAAGACAAGATTTTCCATCTCACTGCTGTTGTTCAACATAGTTTTGGAAGTTTTAGCCCCAGCAATCAGAGACAAAAAAGAAATAAAAGGAATCCAAATTGGAAAATAAGAAGTAAAAGTGTCACTGTTTGTGGATGACATGATACTATACATAGAGAACCCTAAAGGTGCTACCAGAAAACTACATAGAGAACCCTAAAGATGCTACCAGAAAACTACTAGAGCTAATCAATGAATTTGGTAAAGTAGCAGGATACAAAATTAATGCACAGAAATCTCTTGCATTCCTATACTCTAATGATGAAATATCTGAAAGAAATTAAGGAAACACTCCCATTTACCGTTGCAATGAAAAAAAATACCTAGGAATAAACCTACCTAAGGAGATAGAAGACTTGTATGCAGAAAACCATGACACTGATGAAAGAAATTAAAAATGATACAGACAGATGTAGAGATATATCATGTTCTTGGATCAGAAGAATCAACACTGTGAAGGTGACTGTACTACCCAAAGCAATCTACAGATTCAGTGCAATCCCTATCAGACTACCAATGGCATTTTTCACAGAATTAAACAAAAAATTTCACAGTTAGTATAGAATCATAAAAGACCCTGAATAGCCAAAGCAATCTTGAGAAAGCAAAATGGAGCTGGAGGAATCAAGCTCCGTGACTTCAGATTATACTACAGAGCTACAGTAATCAAGACAGTATGGTACTGGCACAAAAACAGAAATATAGATCAATGGAAGAGGATAGAAAGCCCAGAGATAAACCTATGCACATATGGTCACCTTATCTTTGGTAAAGGAGGCAAGAATATACAATGGAGAAAAGACAGCCTCCTTAATAAGTGGTGCTGGGAAAACTGGACAGCTACATGTGAAAGAATGAAATTAGAACACTTCGTAATGCCATACATAAAAATAAACTCAAAATGGATTAAAGACCTAAATGTTAGGCCAGACACTATAAAACTCTTAGAGGAAAACATAGGCAGAATACTCTATGACATAAATCACAGCAAGATCCTTTTTGACCCACCTCCTAGAGAAATGGAAATAAAAACAAAGATAAACAAATGGGACCTAATGGAACTTAAAAGCTTTTGCACAGCAAAGGAAACCATAAACAAGACAAAAAGACAACCCTCAGAATGGGAGAAAATATTTGCAAAGGAATTAATGGACAAAGGATTAATCTCCAAAATATACAAGCATCTGATGCAGCTCAACATCAAAAAAACAACGCAATCCAAAAATGGGCAGAAGACCTAAATAGACATTTCTCCAAAGAAGTTATACAGATTGACAACAAACCCATGAAAGAATGCTCAACATCACTAATCATTAGAGAAATGCAAATCAAAACTACACTGAGGTATCACCTCAAACTGGTCAGAATGGCCATCATAAAAAATCTACAAGCAATAAATGCTGGAGAGGGTGTGGAGAAAAGAGAACCCTCTTGCACCGTTGGTGGGAATGTAAATTGATATAGCCACTATGGAGGTTCCTTGAAAAACTAAAAGTAGAACTCCCAAACGACCCAGCAATCTCACTACTGGGCATATACCCTGAGACAACCGTAATTCAAAAAGAGTCATGTACCACAGTGTTCATTGCAGCACTATTTACAATAGCCGGGACATGGAAGCAATCTAAGTGTCCATCA
The DNA here is from genome assembly GCF_964165515.1 of Mesoplodon bidens. Classification (NCBI taxonomy): domain Eukaryota; kingdom Metazoa; phylum Chordata; class Mammalia; order Artiodactyla; family Ziphiidae; genus Mesoplodon; species Mesoplodon bidens. Next base: position 4,889,687 of record NC_138164.1, read on the forward strand.
ACAGATGAATGGATAAAGAAGATGTGGCACATATATACAATGGAATATTACCCATAAAAAGAAATGAGATTGAGTTATTTGTAGTGAGGGGTATGGACCTAGAGTCTGTCATATAGAGTGAAGTAAGTCAGAAAGAGAAAAACAAATACCATATGCTAACACATATATATGGAATCTAAAAAAAAAAAAGGTTCTGAAGAACCTAGGGATAGGAGAGGAATAAAGACGCAGATGTAGAGAATGGATTTGAGGACACGGGGAGCAGGAAGGGTAAGTTAGGATGAAGTGAGAGAGTGTCATGGACATATATATACTACCAAATGTAAAATAGCTCGTGGGAAGCAGCCACAAAAGCACAGGGAGATCGGCTTGGTGCTTTCTGTCCACCTAGAGGGGTAGAATAGGGAGGGTGTGAGGGAGATGCAAGAGGGAGGAGATATGGGGATATATGAATATGTATCACTGATTCACTTTGTTATTCAGCAGCAACTGACACAACAGTGTATAGCAATTATACTCCAATAAAGATGTTAAAAAAATGCAAAACTCCTAAAAGAAAGGGTTCTGAAATTCAACTACAGAAAACATAAAACATCTGCATTATAGAAAACAATAAGCAAGGACCAATGACAGCCTTTAAATAATACTTGGAATTCATAATACAAATGAAGGACTAATCTCTTTAGTATATAAAGAACTAAAAAGATATAAGAAAAAGACCAAGAACCCAACAGAAAAGTGGGCTAGTGTATAAAAAGAATTTTTTTTTTTTTTTTTTTTTGCGGTACACGGGCCTCTCACTGTCGTGGCCTCTCCCGTTGCGGAGCACAGGCTCCGGACACGCAGGCTCAGCGGCCATGGCTCACGGGTCCAGCCACTCCGCGGCATGTGGAATCCCCCCGGACCGGGGCACGAACCCGTGTCCCCTGCATCGGCAGGCGGACTCCCAACCACTGCGCCACCAGGGAAGCCCTAAAAAGAATTTTTTACACTGTATTGTATTTGTCGTTCAGGTATACGTGAACATATATAAAAATGACATTTACAAATTTGTAGCATAGTTAGTAATAGCAAAAGTTTGGAAATAATTCAAGAATTCATTAGTAGGGGATTGTTTCAATAAATTATGGAATATCTACACAGTGGACTGTTACACAGTTGTAAAAACAGTGAAGAAGCTCTTTGTATACTGATATGGAAAGTTCTGCAGGAAATATTAGAGAACTGCACAACAGTGTGTAAACATACTTTTTATGTAAAAAGTGGGGTGGAGATGGAGGAATAAAACTGTTCTAATTTTTTACGCAAAGAGTAGCATATTTACACATTGTTTTTTTACTTTGCTTTTTGTGGGTATATTCTTTAATATATATGCAAAAATTACATAAGTAAATATATATATTCATAAAGTCTGGAAGAGTATATAAAGTGGGAAATTTAATGGGTAGGAATTGGGCAGACTGGAGACAGGAAAGGGAGGAAGATTTTTCAGTATATACATTTTGATACTCTTTTCATTTTTGCATGATAAAGTTATACCTGCTAAGAATTATAGTATATCAGGCATTTTCAGTTGGAAATCACTAGGACTCTATTCCTCTGCCTTCAGTAAACCTCCATTCTGTTTTCACCACCAACATAGCTAACCCTGTTATGTTAGAAGTTCAGTTTCCTTATTTTCTGGGAATTCTAGGAATATTAGACATTTGTAAGCACTTAATAATCTGTATAAACGAACCAGAACAGAGCTCCAATATTTTAAGGTGCTTTATAATCTAATTTATTAATATCCTCTGAAGGTAGGAAAATATATTACTGTCTATGATGACAGGTAATAACTCTTATCATTTACAGACACACACAGCCACCTTGTAGCTTCAGTTTTACAACTTAAACAGAGAACACCAAACTCACCAGTTTAGGTATATCTCAACGAGATGTTCTCTTCAGTAGAATTTAAATATATTCTTTCACAAACAGACAGACATAAATAGACTAAAACCCATTTCTCTGACAGAGAATAGGCGCCTTTCTCTATCTGTCAAATATCACCACATGGTCAGACCGTAAGAAAACTTCCCAGTCATTCCCTATACCAATGGGGAGTAACTCAGTGGCCACCAGTGTCACAGAACCATACCCAGCTGGGCAAAGAACCAGAAACAAACAAAAAACAAAGATTGGGGGATAAAAGGAAAGAAGTTCTATTGCTGCTTGGAATTCACTCCGGGGATCAAGGGAAGATATCCCTGGGAGCAAGCAGTCCCTTAGGCGATGTGTCACTTGGGCTTCTCTGTGGAACTTCAACTCCGTCAAGTATGAGTTTTCATGTCATGAACAAGAAGCTCATAAAATATAAAGTGAGTGTGTGTCAGAGATTCAGATAATTTTGTAATTAGGGAAGCAGCAAGATGGTAAGGCTAGTTCCCACAATTTGAAGAAAGTGTTGTTCTCTGTTCTTTTTCCTTTTGATTGAAAATATCCAGGTTCAAGTCTGGAGATGTTTTACACAAAACTCTTGTAAATATAGCATTAGATTCTTTAGGTTTTATGGTTAGTAATCTTAACACTTTGTCCTTTCTGTTAGATATGCAGCTATAATTAATCACTTTAAGGGTAAAATTTGTCTATAATTTTAAAAGCATAGAAGAAAATAGTCTATTAAATAGATACTAAGTTTTTGTGGAGTTGATTCATTGTTATACGACACAAAATGTATATAAACAATTTTTATACATTTTATGATAATGTGTAACATTTGCCAATATATATATTTTTTAAAGAAGATGTTGGGGGTAGGAGTTCATTAATTAATTAATTTATTTTTGCTGTGTTGGGTCTTTGTTTCTGTGCGAGGGCTTTCTCTAGTTGTGGCAAGCGGGGGCCACTCTTCCTTGTGGTGCACGGGCCTCTCACTATGGCAGCCTCTCCTGTTGCGGAGCACAGGCTCCAGACGCGCAGGCTCAGTAGTTGTGGCTCACGGGCCTAGTTGCTCCGTGCCATGTGGGATCCTCCCAGACCAGGGCTCGAATCCGTGTCCCCTGCATTAGCAGGCAGATTCTCAACCACTGCGCCACCAGGGAAGCCCCCTACCAATAAATTTTTATTTTATACTTTTTTAAGGTATAACTTGCGTATAAATAAAGTCCACAGATCAGAAGAATGGAGCTTGAAGAACTTATAGAAATGTATACATTCATATACTCACAACACAATCAAATATGAATTATTCTCAGCAACCTACAAGACCCTTGCCCCTCCTATTCAGTACCTCTCCCAAAGGTAACCATTCTGACTTCTATCACAATAGATCAGTTTTGCCTGGCCTCTTAATACTACTCTTCTGTGTAGTATTATATGGAAGATAGTACAAATTATTTATCTATTGTATTTTTGGTGGGATTTTTTTGGTCTTAACAAATAATTGTATGCTACTGGTATATATAAATACATCTATTTTTGCATTTGACCTTATATTCTGTGATCTTGCTAAATGATCTTATTTATTCGGATTGTTTTTAGAGTCTGTTAGATTGTTTACATACTGTATCATTTTCAAATAATGAGAATTTTATTTTTTCTGTTCTAATTTTTATACCTCTTTTTATTTTCCTTACCTTTTAAAATAAAACTGATTAAGAGGGACTTCCCTGGTGGCGCAGTCATTAAGAATCCACCTGCCAGTGCAGGGGACATGGGTTCGAGCCCTGGTCCGGGAAGATCCTACATTTCGTGGAGCAGCTAATCCCATGCGCCACAACTACTGAGCCTGCGCTCTAGAGCCCGTGAGTCACAACTACTGTAGCCCACGTGCCTAGAGCTCATGCTCTGCAACAAGAGAAGCTGCTGCAATGAGAAGCCTGCACACCGCAACAAAGATAGCCCCTGCTCTCCGCAACTATAGAAAGCCTGCGCGCAGCAACAAAGACCCAACGCAGCCAAAAATAAATAAATAAATAAAATTGATTAAGATCTCAAGGACAATGTTGAATAGAAGACATTCTTGTCTTGTTCATGCCCATTTTGACCATGCTTGTCAGCGGGAAAGCATCAGTTTTACCATTAAGTGTGATGCTAGGTGTGTGTGTTTGTGTGTGTTTTAATAATCCTCATCAAAACATACATGTATTTAAAAAATCATGAATAAGTATTAAATTTTACCTATTGAAGGTATATGTTTTTATTTCTTTACTTTAATGATGTGGTCAGTTTATAGGGATTGATTTTAGAATATTAAAATAATTTGTATTTTGGACTGAAACTCACTTGTTCACTATCCTTTTTGCTAATATTTTGTTTAGGAGTTCTGCAACTATGTTCATGATGTTGAACCATAATTTTTTTTTCTAGTAGTGTCTTTATCAGCTTGTTATGAAGGCTGTCCTGGCCTCATGGAACAGGTTGGTAGGTCTTCCTTTTACTTTTATACTCTGGAAGAATGTATGTAAGGTTGTTATTATTTATTCCTTAGATGTTTGAAAGAATTCACCAATGAATCCATTTGGGCCTGCAGTTTTCTTACAGATGCAATTTCTTTTTTTTTTTTTTTTGCTGTACGCGGGCCTCTCACTGTTGTGGCCTCTCCCGTTGCGGAGCACAGGCTCTGGACGCGGAGGCTCAGCGGCCATGGCTCACGGGCCCAGCCGCTCCACGGCACGTGGGATCTTCCTGGACCGGGGCACGAACCCGCGTCCCCTGCATCGGCAGGCGGACTCTCAACCACTGCGCCACCAGGGAAGCCCCAGATTCAATTTCTTTAATAGCTATAAGACTATTTAAATCTTTTGTTTCTTGTTTCAGTTTTGATAAGTTGTGTTCTTCAGGGAATTTGTTCATTTAAACTAAATTGTCAGTATATTGGAATAGAGTTGTCGGTAGTATCCTCAGAGTCTTTTTTTTTTTTTTAATTTATTTATTTATTTATTTATTTTTAGCTGTGTTGGGTCTTCGTTTCTGTGTGAGGGCTTTCTCTAGTTGTGGCAAGCGGGGGCCATTCTTCATTGCGGTGCACGGGCCTCTCACTATCGCGGCCTCTCGTGTTGCGGAGCACAGGCTCCAGATGTGCAAGCTCAGTAGTTGTGGCTCACGGGCCCAGTTGCTCCGCGGCATGTGGGATCTTCCCAGACCAGGGCTCGAACCCGTGTCCCCTACATTGGCAGGCAGATTCTCAACCACGGCGCCACCAGGGAAGCCCAGAGTCTTTTTTTTTTTTTAAGTATTTGTTTATTTGGCTGCGGTGGGTCTTAGTTGCGGCACGCAGGATCTTTGTTACCACGTGCAGAATCATCTTAACGGTATGTGGGATCTTTAGTTTCCCATGCAAACTCTTACTTGCGGCATGTTGGAACTAGTTCCCTGACCAGGGATTGAACCCGGTCCCCCTGCATTGGGAGTGCAGTGTCTTAGCCACTGGACTACCAAGGAAGTCCCTCTCAGAATCTTTTTTAATGTCAGAAGGCTTCTGGCTGTATCTCCATTTTCATTCTTTATATTTGTGTTCCTTGTTTTTTTCTCAATGTTTTTTCCTAGGTGTTGTCCATTTTATTAATCTTCCAAATAATCAACTTTCGGCTTTGATTTCTTCTATTATACACCTGCTTTCTATTTCAATGATTTCTTTATTAAATTTTTTTTCTTTCTACTTTTTTGAATTAATTTTCTGTTCTTTTTCTAGATTTTTATGATGGAAGCATAAATCATTTATTTTTCAACTTGTCTTATTTCAGATAATATACACTTAGAGGTGTGAATTTTGCTTCAGTTCAGTTTTATTCTACACATTTTAATGTGTTTATTTTTGTTTTTCAGATCAAAATATTTTCTAATTTCTGTTGTGATTTTGTGTATTTGACTCATGAGTTATTCAGAATTTTGTTTCTTAATTTCCAAACATTTGGGAGAATTTTTAGTTATCTTTCAGTAACTGATTTTTAAAAAAAGTAAATTTATTTATTTATTTTTGGTTGCGTTGGGTCTTCGTTGCTGCACGCGGGCTTTCTCTAGTTGCGGAGAGCAGGGGCTACTCTTCGATGTGGTGTGAGGCTTCTCATTATGGTGACTTCTCTTGTTGTGGAGCATGGGCTCTAGGCACGCGGGCTTCAGTATTGTGGCACACAAGCTCAGTAGTTGTGGCTTATGGGCTGTAGAGGGCAGGATCAATAGTTGTGGTGCATGGGCTTAGTTGCTCCATGGCATGTGGGATCTTCCCAGACAAGGGCTCGAACCATGTCCCCTGCATTGACAGGCGGATTCTTAACCACTGCGCCACCAGGGAAGTCCTTTTCAGTAATTGATTTTTAGTGTAATGCTCTGGTGGTCACAAAACACTTTGTTCATGATTTAAATTTTTTGTATTTGTTGAGACCACTTCATGGTCTAGCATATGGTCTTTTTGTAAATGTTTTATATACACTTGTAAAGAATGTATATTCTGTAGTTGTTGGGTTTAATGTTCTAGTTCAGGTTGGAAAATTGGGTTGTTCAAATCTCCTATATACTTAACATTTTTTTCTTTTCTCTTGCTTATTCTATCAGTTACTGAGAAACGTTTGTTAAAATCTACACCTGTAAGGTGGATATAGCTATTTTCCTTTTAGTTCTTTCAGATTTTGCCTTATGTATTTTGAAGCTATGTTATTTGTTGCATATGGATTTTATTATTTTACTCTGTTGATTTGACACTTTTATCATCATGAAATGTCCCCCTTTACCTATTTTTAATTAGAATTTTTAGTCCATTTACTTTTTTATTGAGATATAATTTACATGCCATAAAATTCACTCTTTTAAAGTATACGATTATGTGGTTGTTAGTATATTTTCAAACTTGCACAAACACCACCACTACCTAATTCTTGAACATTTCAGAAAGAAATCTCTTATTCATTGGTAGCAACTCTCCATTTGGTCCTCCCTCAAGCCCCTGGTAACCACCAGTATACTTCCTGTCTCTGTGAATTTGATTATTCTGGATATTTTGTATATATGGAATCATACAATCTGTGGTCTTTTGTGTGTGACTTCTTTCATTAAGCATAATGCTTTTACTTTTCATCCATGTGGTAACATGGATTAGCACTTCATTCTTTTTTTAATGGCCAAATATTATTTTATTGTATGAATCTGGTAAATTTTTTGATTCATTTTTCAGTTGATGCTTGTTTCTACTTTTTGGCTATTATGAATACTATTGGTATGCATATTTATGTAAAAGTTCTTGGTGGTCATATGCTTTTATTTCTCTTGGTTAAATACCTAGGAGTGGAATTGATGGCTCAGACAGTTTTTCTATGTTTAATATCTTGAGAAACTGCCAAACTATTTTCTGTAGTGACTGTACCATTTAAATTCCTACCAGTAATGAATGAGGGTTACAGTTTCTACACATGCTTGCTAATTAGTCCAGTCGTCTTAAAAATTATTAATAATATCCTTGGACTGCAGTTTACCATCTTGATATTTATTTATTTGCCTTGTTTATTCTTTGTGCCTTTATTCTTCCTTTACTGCTTTCTTTGGGATTAAACAAGTATGTTTTATTTTTCAAAATTTTCTCCTCTATTAGCTTTTTAGTTGTACATTTATTGTTCTTTTAGTGGTTACCATAGGGATTATAACATATATCTGCAGAATGTTGCATTCTTCTCTAAAATAGAATTTATTTCACTTCCCAACCAATAGAGGATTCCTAAACTGTTTGGCTGCATGTACCCCTCCTATCCTTTGTGCTTTTTTATGTCTATTATGAACCTCGTAGGACATTATTTTTGTGTTAACATCCGCTTTTACATCAATATTTATTTATGTTTCCCCACTTTTTGTGCTCATCATGCATTTCTGTAGATCTGGATCAGTTTCTTTTGGTCAGAAGAACTCTACTATTTCTTTTATTGAAAGTCTTCTGATAATAAATTCTTTCAGCTTTTGTTTGAAAATAAGTTATTTTACCTAATTTATTAGTGGATAGTTTTGTGAGGCAGAGGGTTCTATGTTGGCAATATTTTCCCTTTTACAATGCTGAAGATTTACCCTATTATCATTTCCATTGAAATGTCCTCACATTGTTATCATTGCTCCTTTGAAGTCAATTTGTCTTTTATTTTCTGGCTGCTTTTAAGAATTTCTCTTAGTAATTTTTTTTTTTTTTTTTAGCAGTTTGAGTGTAATATAGGTGTTTATTTTTTTAAATCCTGCTTGAGATTTGTAAGGTTCATTTGATCTGTAGTTTGATGACTGTCATCAGTTTTGAAAATTTTCAGCCTTCATTTTTAAAACATTGCTTTTGTTTCTTTTTTAAATTCATGTGTCTTATTTCTGAGTTGTGAATTTAGACATATTTGAGGACTTTTTTGCATATTTTATGTATTTCTGTCACTTTTTTCTCAATGTGCTTCCATGTGGATATTTTATACTGAACTGTCTTCCAGTTCACTAATCCTCTCTTTAGTCATGTTCGTTGTTCTATTAAACTGATCCAGTGGGTTCTTAATTTCAGATATGGTATTTTTCAGTTTTAGGATGAACATTTTGTTGTTTTTCATAGATTCCAATTTTCTGTTGAAATTCTTCATCTTTTCATCTATTTCTTTCATTTTATTGAACATTAATGATAAATGTTTTTAACAACTTGATAAAAATGTAGCTGAATTTTTCTTATCAAGTTGTATATTACTTTTCTCCCTCTGCTTTGTCCTAGGCAAGTAATTGTTTGTAATTCACCTCATCTTGGAGATTCTTGTTTTACGTTAGAGTATAGGCTAGTTGGTTGCCTGGAGACCTCAGTTTTCTGATGGATCCAAAAGAAGTCATGATTTCATAGATTATCTGCTTTCTCCTCTTGTTAGGCTGGGAGCGATGCTCTTTACAGCTTTCTGCATTGTAAACAGAAGCTAGAAATCCATGATAGCAATTTTAAAGTCCTTTTCTGATAATTCTAGAATCTGAATGAAATGTGAGTCTTTTTCTGTTTTGACAATTTATTCCCAATGTTTATTCATTTGTTCCTGTTTATTACTATTATTATTAATTTTGGGGGCATTCCTTGTCATGTTTATTGGATGCCACACAAGGTGGATGAGAAATTTGCAGAGGGTCTATAGGATGTTATTTTCCTCTGAGGACAGTTAATTTTTCTTCTGGCAGTTCTGATCATGTCAAGCCTTGATTTTAAGCTCCATTAGAGCTTGTTTATTCCTATTTTGATCTTACTCCCAAGGCATGACTTTTCTGGAGTCTCAGTTGAGAGCCCAGCGCTTTTCTTTTCAGTACTCCTCTATCTTGGCAGTGCTTGCCTGCCAATCTCCATCTCCTCAGCATGGCTGGGCTGTTGAAATATCTGCTTGGCTTTTTGTTGCCCATCAGCTATTTTTTGATAGGTTTCTTGGCATCTTGTCCTATATACTTATGTAAGCTTAGGAATCAGTTAACAATTTGAGGGGAATTTTCATGTAGATTTTTAGGCTCCTTCTATATAGGTCTTTTGGGGGGCATTTTTCACTCTGGAGCCTCCTCTGCTTTGGCAACCCCAGTCTCCAGGCTCTGCCTTCTCAGCCCAGTTAAGGTACAGCAGTGTGCTTGGGCTCTATTTCTCATCATTGGTCTAGAAAATCTCTTATACCAAAGAATGATTAAATGTGGAATTTGCTTCATGGGCTCCCCTGCTCTCCAAGGATGTAGCCCCAGAAATCCTACCTGTAAAGCTTGCTTTCCTGTGCCTTCAGGCAAGTAGTTTTATATGTTTTTTTCAGCATTCATAGTTGTTCTTCTTGAGAATTCTAGTGTAATACACTATGTTCCATAAATTGGAACCAGAAGTGCCATATCTTGTTTCTCATTTTACATGTTCACTAATGCTTAGCAGAGTTCTATAAATATTGATGGCTGTTGCAAATCTTTTCAAGGTTCCAACTGTGTTGAACAGATAAAATCAGTCCTTATATAATAAATACCATAGACAATAAAGGATAAACCTTAGTTATAAACCTTAGTTTTATCTCCTGGAATAAAAGCAGGTGTTGGTACATCAGGAAAGAGCTCTGAAAGCAGAGCAGAAATGGAGAGCCAATACTAACCACTAAAGCTCTTTTAACTGAACTTCAAATCTGGTATGATTATCTGTTCTTTGAATTGTGGTCATTGGAAAGCTTTCCTAGAAACAGGAACTCTTATCACAGTCTTTCATGTTTTGATCTCTAGGAAGATGAAGTCCTCAGTACATTCTGAAGAGGATGATTTTGTTCCAGAACTACACAGAAACGTTCACCCTCGAGAGCGGCCTGATTGGGAAGAAACACTTAGTGCAATGGTAAATCAGTTTTATGCATATGTATGTATGTATATTTTACTTACATAAAGAAAAGGAACTGAGGAAGCATTACTCACATAAAAAATTTTTTGTCGTTTGTTGCTTTGCTCATTTGTTCAGGAAGTATCTGTTGAGCGAATTATCTATTCAAGGCACTGTTTTAGACTCTCTGGGCAGAGCTATGAATAAAACACACACATTTCCTGCCTTTGTAGCTTATATTTTAATGAGGTAGGAGGAGAAGCAAATAATTAAATATATAATATGTCATGTGGTGGTATGTGCCATTGTAGAAAATTAATGCAGAGTGGTGGGGTTACAGAGTGGGAGGAGAGAGTGTGAAAGAATAGTTGCTAGTTATATAGGATGGGCACAGATGGCCTCTGGGAGAAGTTGAGATTTGAGCAGACACCAGAGGGATGTGAGGGAGTGTGTTTATCTGGGAACAGATCATTTTAGGCAGTGGAAGAACAAGTTAAAGGCTATAGCATAGAAATAAAAAGCAAGTTGGATAAAACACAAGTAGGACATGTGGCTGAAACTGAGCTGGAAAAAGTAGAGGAGATGAGGTCAGAGAAGTGGTTTGTTGTACTCCATTATAAGGACTTTGGTTTTTTATGCTGAGTGAGCCGAGAAACCATTGGAGAATTTTTAGCCAAGAAGTGACATGATCTGGCTTAAAATTTTAAAGGAAGTCTCTGGTCGCTGTGAATAGGCTAAAGAGGGAGGCAAAAAGAGGAAATTAGGAGACCAGTTAGAAGGTTATTATATTAGATGGACAGTGATGGTAGCTTGAACCAGGATAGTAGATGGGGAAAATGGTTCGATTCTGGGTGTAGTTTTACAGATAAAGCCAAGCATTTTTACTCATGAATGGGACAGAGAGAGTAAGATAGAGATGTCAAGGATGAGTTTAAGTTCTTTGGCTGATCAGCCTGAAGAATGGAGTTTATGTTCACTGAGATACTGGAAAAGCAATTCTTGTTTGTTGGGAGTTAGGTGGGAAAATCCTATGCAGTGTAGTTGTTCCACGTAAGTTTGAGATAGTCATTTAATCTATTATAACTTTTATAACTTTTTGTGATTCAGATCTGTTAATGAGAACAAAAATCTGTTGTGCAGAGGATAACATTTTACTTAATTGGAGTTAAAAGTTAGTGATTCTTATCAGAATTGAATGCAAATGTTCATTTGTCAATGCAGGTTTGTAATGAGATTTTAGATATTTCATTTTTGAAAATGCCTTTTCCCTCAGGTACTGCCAAATACATCAGTTGATGAGCATATGATTCTAATTGAGCGTATTCGTTGCTTAGAAGGTGTTTATGGAATTCTGTTTCTTCTCTTGATGTTCTCCTTTTAGCATCATGTTGCATTGCACATTTCTACACTGAGGAGATGTGAGGTAGTCTCATCAAAGACCCACATGCCCCCCACCCCTGTTGAATCAGGTAATCCCTGGATGTGGCAGCATTGCCACTGAAAGGAGGTTCAGTCAATTCTTCTGCTTATTTAGAAATCTTTCACAGTTTTCCCATGTAGTTTGATAACCTGCAATAAGTCACATGGAAGTTATCAGTGGGAAGAAAGGTGGTATTTGTTATGTGGTGGTTTGTTTACTCGGTATTAAAATGTCATATGACGCGTAACACAGACAGTTACTGAATTCTGTTTTCTGGAGTTCACATTGATTTCTTTATGGAAATTACCATTTGTATCATATGTTCTTAGCATCTTTTATTATTATATTGGTACTCTTAATTTCTTTATTTGTAAACTTTTTAAAATTAATTTTATTTTATTTATTTCATATGTGGCTGTGTTGGGTCTTCGTTGCTGCACGCAGGCTTTTCTCTAGTTGCGGCGAGTGGGGGCTACTCTTTGTTGTGGTGCGTGGGCTTCTCATTGCAGTGGCTTCTCTTGTAGAGCACGGGCTGTAGGCGCGCGGGCTTCAGTAGTTGTGGCATGTGGGCTCAGTAGTTGTGGCTCACAGGCTCTAGAGTGCAGGCTCAGTAGTTGTGGCATACAGGCTCAGTTGCTCCACGGCATGTGGGATCTTCCCAGACCAGGGCTTGAACACGTGTCCCCTGCATTGGCAGGCAGATTCTTAGCCACTGAGCCACCAGGGAAGCCCTATCTGTAAACTTCTTGAAGGCAAGTGCTATGATTCTATGTTTTGAAAAAATCATTACACTCAATAAATAGTACATGGCAAGGTTGCAAAAAGTGTGCAGTGAATGATGAAAAGGATATAAATGAGATTAGAGCTGCTGTTTTTTTTTTTTTTTTTTTTTTCTTTTTGCGGTATGCGGGCCTCTCACTGTTGTGGCCTCTCCCGTTGCGGAGCACAGGCTCCGGATGCGCAGGCCCAGCGGCCATGGCTCACGGGCCCAGCCGCTCCGCGGCATATGGGATCCTCCCAGACCGGGGCACGAACCCGTATCCCCTGCATCGGCAGGCGGACTCTCAACCACTGCGCCACCAGGGAGGCCCTAGAGCTGCTGTTTTACTACACTTTCTCTAGAAAATTATACTGATTTTAATGAGGAAGTAAGAGTTAAGAAAGTTTGGGACCTTTTTCTCTTTCAATAATAATATGTGTGAAATATTATGTTGAGAATGAAGTTTATTAAGGGAAACCCTTATAAAATGTTTTTCCAAAACAATTCCATTTATTTAATTTTTTAATAGTTTTCGAAATAAAAGGGCTTAAGTGTTCAACTTTTATCGATTTGTGTGGTGTGGCCAGAATATTAGTTGTTGTTGTTGTTGTTTTTTTTGCGTTACGTGGGCCTCTGACTGCTGTGGCCTCTCCCGTTGCGGAGCACAGGCTCCGGACGCGCAGGCTCAGCAGCCATGGCCCACGGGCCCAGCTGCTCCGCAGCATGTGGGATCCTCCCAGACCGGGGCACGAACCTGTGTCCCCTGCATCTGCTGGCGGACTCTCAACCACTGTGCCACCAGGGAAGCCCTTCTTTGTTTTTAATTTTGATGCCGTTGAATTTATTGTTTCTCTTATGCATAGTACATTTTTGTTTCCTTTTTAAGGTATCTTACTTAAGATTTATTTTTCTGTGTTCATTTTTATTTTATTAATTTTCACATTGAGTGAATTTTCACCTTGAATAACTTTTTGTGTATCATTGAGAAGGTTCAAGGTTTTTCCTTTTTGCATACTTTAGGAACTTGTATCAGTCTTATTCATTGACAGTACTGTTCTTTTGAATTCTGGACTTTCTGTTGTATCTCATTAACTTGTTCATCCTTACTCCAGTACCACACTGTCTTAAATTACCCTTGCTTTGTAGTAAGTCTTGAAGTCAGTAGGTGTAATGCCTACAATTTCCAGGTTTATAATTTTAATGGAAAATTATTAAGTATCTTGATATATTATGTCACACAAATATTACTAGCTTTAACTTAAAAAGTGTTCTTTACTCTGAAAAATATAAAAATAAAGAATAAATTATATTATACAGAAAATACAGATGTCTACTAACATTGTGAAATTTTGTTTAACTCTTTTATTTATTGTTAAAAAAGATGAAGTAATTTTATCAGGTAAAGATAAAGGTTGGTAATACTTAGTGTTCTTGAGGTTGTGAGAAAATAGGCACATACTCCTTTCTGGAAGATTATTTAGCAATGTACATCAAAATAGTAAGAGTAAATATTTTTAACCATAAAAACAGAGCTGTTAAAATGAGTAATTTTATTAATTTAGACTTTAATAGATATTTATTAGACAGGAGAATTAAAAAGTGAGAGATAAAAGTCTTGATTTGCTTTCCTGGGATAGTACAGTACCAACTTTCTTTGAGCCTTTTCCTTGAATGATACTAAATTTTAGTGTTATAATGGGGGTTGGGGATGTCAGGTATTAATAGAATATGTACATATATCACTCCATTGGCTCTTGCATCAAGGAAGTTATCTTCTTGGTGAATGGAAAAGTCTTTGATTAGAGAATGAGACAAGGCAGTTTGTAGTAAAATATGAATAAAAATATAATATAATGCTTCAACTTGTTGTATATAGGGTGAGTCCTGTGGATGATTTAAAAAAAGAAAATATCAGAATTTGGCTAAATTATTGGGATAGGCTTAAATGGTAGGTAGACTTGAACTGCATTTTGAAGATAGGGCTATCTTGCGGGGTAAGGAACACATCAGTTACGTTACACAGGGAAAATAAGAGGTGTAAAACTGAGCCATCGGGAGGAGTGAGGAGATAAAAATAGTTAATAACCTATTAATTCCCTTTATCTTCTTGGAGCACATCTTTTGTGCCTATTGTCTGTAATTCAAGGGTGAATGAAACTCTCCAACCTTTTAGGAAGTCAGTTTATTGCTGGAGATAAGTATATAGGGAATTTAATTGTAAACAGTGGGTGCTTTTATGAACATGGTATGTTCCTTAAGTGCTATTTTCCATTGCCTCTGTTGTCTCTTTAATTTTCTATTGATGAATGGCACTGTTTCTGTGAAGATGATACAAACTCTATTTTGGAAGCATAAATAAGTGACGATTGTAACATGAATAAATTGGGAAAATTGTGTGTTTTCCAAGAATGAATGTTACTTAATATTTTCTAAAAGAGAACTTTCTTAATTTTTGATTTAGAGCAACAGAATAAAATGGCTCAAGCTAGGTGCTTTCAGTAGAAATTTAAGAAAATTTATTTTATTAAAAAATAATATGTAGGGGCTTCCCTGGTGGCGCAGTGGTTGAGCGTCCGCCTGCCAATGCAGGGGACACGGGTTCATGCCCCAGTCCGGGAAGATCCCACATGCCGCGGAGCGGCTAGGCCCGTGAGCCATGGCCGCTGAGCCTGCGCGTCTGGAGCCTGTGCTCCACAACGGGAGAGGCCACAACAGTGAGAGACCCGCGTACTGCAAAAAAAAAAAAAAAAAAAATGTAGGTAAAAATGTTAGTTTACCACACAATGGAGTAATAATACTATATTTTCCTTTTAATTCTCTTTTCTGAATCTTAAAAGAATTAATGATACCACTTTTTATGCTTGGGACTTTTCTGGACTATGGGAAAATATTGCTGGACAAAACATACATGGTTAGAGGATTGTTGAACTGTTGGTTCAGAAATATTTTCTTGAATCCTTTCAGGCTTCTTGGACCATTGCTTGGTTCATTTGCCTAATTATTACCATTTTGTCTTTTTAGGCAGAGGTCTTCCGGTCAGGCCCATTTGGATAGCCAGTGAATTTACCTTTGGGTCATGTTTCTACCTACAGTCCAGTCAATGGTGGTTGAAGAGGTGTGTGGTCCATAGTGTGTCTCCCCATGTGGATCATAAGCCTGGCAGGCTTCCTCATTTTCTCCTTGGGTGTGTGTTAGGGATGATGGCCTATCTAGCACAGTGAGCTTGTTTGCATGAGCTTGTTTGCAAAGGACAGTTAATATTTTAATTTTCAATCTGCCAAATAAAGTCATCACCATTTACCAACTGGGGCCAGTACACCCTTCTCAACTCCTTCATATTTAAATTTTAAGACAATTTATGAATAATTTACAGAACAAATATTGAAAAACCATTTTTTAAGAAATTTTAATATGAATTTAAGCATAGCAGACCTCTTAATGTCAAGTGAATTTTGGTGCACAAACATCATAAAAGCTGAAAGAATGTTGCCACCCATTATTTTAGCAAAACAGGTGATCCAGGTTGTTGTTGCAAAATTTTCTGTGATAAAGTCCTTTCAGTTGAGTGACCAACTGGAGGAAAATACCGTGTTTTCTTTTTGTCCTTAGAAATATATTACTCACTTACAATTTTTAACAGATTGATATAATCATCAATCTGAGATGTCATATGTGTGTGACCAATGTCACCAGCATTATTGAAGTCTAGAGTGCTGCACACTGTCTCTTTGCACCCATCCTTTGATGTGTCTAATCATTGTAAAAAATCATTGTCAGTTTTCTCTTTTCTATTACGGATGGAAAATGAAAAATATGGAATTCTTAAATATATTCAATGAAAGCAAAATGTCAGCTACAAAGATGGTGTCTCCAAGCTTTTAAAGTGTGTTCTTTTTTTTTTTTTTTTTTAGGTATAATTGATTTACAGTATTATATAAGTTTCAGGTATACAACATAAAGTACCTTCTTTAAAGATGGTGCAGCAGTTTGGGCAACACAACACAAAAACTAGATGATTTATTTCACTATTGTGTCAACGTTGTGGGTCAGTGGTTGACAAATTCAACTTACTGGCTGCCTGTTTTTGAAAATAAAGTTGTATTGAACATGGATTTATATTCAGTCATTTACACATGGCTGCTTCTGTGTAGTAACAGAGTTGAGTTGTGGGGGAGACAGTGTGGTCTATAAACGTGAAATATTTACCATCTGACCCTTTAAGAAAAAGATTGCCAATGCCCTTTTTAGGTGTTTTCCTTATTTTTATTTTTTTAAAAGAAGTATTTTAAATTTTAGTCTTTTCTAGTGTGGTAGGGTTAAGAATCATGATGAACACTGATGAAACAATACCTAGAATTTTGAAAGAACTCTGTTTCAAGATAGAGAAAAAATTATACTGAGACTCTGTCTTAGATTTATGAAAAGGTCCAGTGAATCCATAATGTAACTGCAAGACAGAATGAGTTCTATTTCATTACTAAAGAATATAATAAAATTTTTTCTCTTTGGAAGACCTGTAGGACAGAATAAAAAGACTCGATGAACAATTAATGATGAAATATCTACCATTATAAATAAGCTAAGGAGGTTTAACTATTATTGACTATAGCAAGTTTAACCACTCTAAGGACCAAAACCTAAAAGAAAATGGGTCCAGTGGTTCCTTATGGTATATATATATCACGTGTTAATTCTTGTAAGTTCATACATTGTTACCTCATATTTTTGAGAAGTCATGGGTTTTTTTTTTGTTGTTGTTTGTTTGTTTGTTTTGCGGTACGCGAGCCTCTCACCGTTGTGGCCTCTCCCGTTGTGGAGCACAGGCTCCGGATGTGCAGGCCCAGCGGCCATGGCTCACGGGCCCAGCCGCTTTGCGGCATGTGGGATCCTCCCGGACCGGGGCACGA
The DNA here is from genome assembly GCF_964165515.1 of Mesoplodon bidens. Lineage (NCBI taxonomy): Eukaryota > Metazoa > Chordata > Mammalia > Artiodactyla > Ziphiidae > Mesoplodon > Mesoplodon bidens. The sequence continues at coordinate 4,907,059 of NC_138164.1, forward strand.
AGCCGTGTCCCCTGCATCGGCAGGCGGACTCTCAACCACTGCGCCACCAGGGAAGCCCCAGAAGTTGTGGTTTTTAACATTTAACTAAACTGTCTTTGCTATTTTTTTTAAACATCTTTATTGGAGTATAATTGCTTTACAATGTTGTGTTAATTTCTGCTGTATAAAAAAATGAATCAGCTATACATATATCCCCATATCTCCTCCCTCCTGCGTGTCCCTCCCACCCTCCCTATCCCACCCCTCTAGGTGGTCACAAAGCACGTAGCTGATCTCCCTGTGCTATGCGGCTGCTTCCCACTAACTATCTATTTTACATTTGGTAGTGTATATATGTCCATGCCACTCTCTCGCTTTGTCCCAGCTTACCCTTCCCCCTCCCCATATCCTCAAGTCCATTCTCTACATCTGCGTCTTTATTCCTGTCCTGCCCCTAGGTTCTTCAGAACCATTTTTTTTTTTTTTAGATTCCATATATATTTCTTAGCATACAGTATTTGTTTTCTCTTTCTGGCTTACTTCACTCTGTATGACAGACTCTAGGTCCATCCACCTCTCTACAGATAACTCAATTTCGTTTCTCTTTATGGCTGAGTAATATTCCATTGTATATATGTGCCACATCTTCTTTATCCATTCATCTGTCGATGGACACTTAGGTTGCTTCCATGTCCTGTCTATTGTAAATAGAGCTGCAATGAACATTGTTGTACATGACTCTTTTTGAATTATAGTTTTCTCAAGGTAAATGCCCAGTAGTTGGATTGCTGGGTCATATGGTACTTCTACTTTTAGTTTTTTAAGGAACCTCCATACTGTTCTCCCTACTGGCCATACCAATTTACATTCCCACCAACAGTGCAAGAGCGTTCCCTTCTCTCCAATAAATGCCTCTCCAGCATTTATTGTTGGTAGATTTTTTGATGATGGGCATTCTGACCGGTGTGAGGTGATACCTCAGTGTAGTTTTGAGTTGCATTTCTCTAATGATTAGTGATGTTGAGCATCCTTTCATGTGTTTATTGGCAATCTGTATATCTTCTTTGGAGAAATGTCTATTTAGGTCTTCTGCCCATTTTTGGATTGGGTTGTTTGTTTTTTTGATATTGAGCTGCATGAACTGCTTGTATATTTTGGAGATTAATCCTTTGTCAGTTGCTTCATTTGCAAGTATTTCCTCCCATTCTGAGGATTGTCTTTTCATCTTGTTTATGGTTTCCTTTGCTGTGCAAAGGCTTTTAAGTTTCATTAGGTCCCATTTGTTTATCTTTGGTTTTATTTCCATTTATCTAGGAGGTGGGTCAAAAAGGATATTGCTGTGATTTATGTCATAGAGTGTTCTGCCTATGTTTTCCTGTAAGAGTTTTATAGTGTCAGGCCTTATATTTAGGTCTTTAATCCATTTTGAGTTTATTTTGTGTATGGTGTTAGGGAGAGTTCTAATTTCATTCTTTTACATGTAGCTGTCCAGTTTTCCCAGCACCACTTACTGAAGAGGCTGTCTTTTCTCCATTGTATATTCTTGCCTCCTTTATCAAAGATAAGGTGACCATATGTGCATGGGTTTATCTCTGGGCTTTCTATTTTGTTCCATTGATCTGTATTTCTGTTTTTGTGCCAGTACCATACTGTCTTGATTATTGTAGCTTTGTAGTATAGTCTGAAGTCAGGGAGCCTGATTCCTCCAGCTCCATTTTTCTTTCTCAAGATTGCTTTGGCTATTTGGGGTCTTTTGTGTTTCCATACAAATTGTGAAATTTTTTGTTCTAGTTCTGTGAAAAATGCCATTGGTAGTTTGATAGGGATTGCCTTGAATCTGTTGATTGCTTTGGGTAGTATAGTCATCTTCACAATGTTTATTCTTCCAATCCAAGAACATGGTATATCTTTCCATCTGTTTGTATCATCTTTAATTTGTTTCATCAGTGTCTGATAGTTTTCTGCATACAGGTCTTTTATCTCCTAAGGTAGGTTTATTCCTAGGTATTTTATCTTTTTGTTGCATGGTAAATGGGAATGTTTCCTTAATTTCTCTTTCAGATATTTCATCATTAGCATATAGGAATGCAAGAGATTTCTGTGCATTAATTTTGTATCCTGTTACTTTACCAAGTTCATTGATTAGCTCTAGTACTTTTCTGGTAGCATCTTTAGGATTCTCTATGTATAGTATCATGTCATCGCAAACAGTGACAGTTTTACTTCTTTTCCAGTTTGGATTCCTTTTATTTCTTTTTCGTCTCTGACTGCAGTGGCTAAAACTTGCAAAGCTATGTTGAATAATAGTGGTGAGAGTGGGCAACCTTGCCTTGTTCCTGATCTTAGTGGAAATGCTTTCAGTTTTTCACCACTGAGAATGATGTTGGCCATGGGTTTGTCACATATGGCCTTTATTATGTTGAGGTAAGTTCCCTCTATGCCTACTTTCTGGAGGGTCTTTATCATAAATGGGTATTGAATTTTGTCAGAAGCTTTTTCTGCATCTGTTGAGATGATCATAAGGTTTTTATCCTTTAATTTGTTAATATGGTGTATCACATTAATTGATTTGCGTATATTGATGAATCCTTGCATTCCTGGGATAAACCCCACTTGATCATGGTGTATGATCCTTTTAATGTGCTGCTGGGCTCTGTTTGCTAGCATTTTGTTGAGGAGTTTTGCATTTATGTTCATCAGTGATATTGGCCTGTAGTTTTCTTTCTTTGTGACATCTTTATCTGGTTTTGGTATCAGAGTGATGGTGGCCTTGTAGAATGAGTTCTGGAGTGTTCCTCCCACTGCTATGTTTTGGGAGAGTTTGAGAAGGATAGGTGTTAACTCTTCTCTAAATGTTTCATAGAATTCGTCTGTGAAGCCATCTGGTCCTGGGCTTTTGTTTGTTGGAAGATTTTTAATCACAGTTTCAATTTCAGTGCTTGTGCTTGGTATGTTTGTATTTTCTGTTTCTTCCTGCTTTAGTCTCAGAAGGTTGTGCTTTTCTAAGAATTTGTCCAATTCTTCCAGGTTGTCCATTTTATTAGCATATAGTTGCTTGTAGTAATCTCTCCTGATCCTTTGTATTTCTGCAGTGTCAGTTGTTATTTCTCCTTTTTGGTTTCTAATTCTGTTGTTTTGAGTCTTTTCCCTTTTTTCTTGATGAGTCTGGCTAATGGTTTATCAATTTTGTTTATCTTCTCAAATAACCAGCTTTCAGTTTTATTGATCTTTGCTATTGCATCCGTCAATTCTTTTTCATTTATTTCTGATCTGATTTTTATGATTTATTTTCTTCTGCTAACTTTTGGGTTTTTTTGTTCTTTGTCTAATTGTTTAGGTGTAAGGTTAAGTTGTTTATTTGAGAAGTTTCTTGTTTCTTGAGGTAGGATTGTATTGCTATAAACTTCCCTCTTAGAACTGCTTTTGCTGCATCCCATAGGTTTTGGGTCATCGTGTTTTCATTGTCATTTGTTTCTAGGTATATTTTGATTTCCTCTTTGATTTCTTCAGTGATCTGTTGGTTACTTAGTAGTGTATTGTTTAGCCTCCATGTGTTTGTATTTTTTACAGGTTTTTTCCTGTAATTGATACCTAGTCTCATAGCGTTGTGGTCAGAAAAGATAGTTGATACGATTTCAATTTTCTTAAATTTACCAAGGCTTGATTTGTGACCCAAGATAGTATCTATCCTGGAGAATGTTCCATGAGCACTTGAGAAGAAAGTGTATTGTGTTGTTTTTGGATGGAATATCTTATAAATATCAATTAAGTCCATCTGGTTTAATGTGTCATTTGAAGCTTGTGTTTCCTTATTTATTTTCATTTTGGTTGATCTGTCCTTTGGTGAAAGTGGGGTGTTAAAGTCCCCTAAAATGATTATGTTCCTGTTGATTTCCCTTTTTATGGCTGTTAACATTTGCCTTATGTATTGAGGGCTCCTTTTTTGGGTGCATAACTATTTACAGTTGTTATATCTTCTTGGATTGATCCCTTGAGCATTATGTAGTGTGCTTTTTGTCTCTTGTAGTAGCCTTTATTTTTATTTATTTATTTATTTGTTTTTGCGGTACAAGGGCCTCTCACTGTTGTGACCTCTCCCGTTGCAGAGCACAGGCTCCGGACGCGCAGGCTCAGCAACCATGGCTCACGGGCCCAGCCGCTCCGCGGCATGTGGAATCTTCCCGGACCGGGGCACGAACCCATGTTCCCTGCATCGGCAGGTGGACTCTCAATCACTGCGCCACCAGGGAAGCCCTAGCCTTTATTTTAAAGTCTATTTTGTCTGATATGAGAATTGCTCCTGCAGCTTTCTTTTAATTTCCATTTGCATGGAATATCCTTTTCCATCCCCTCACTTTCAGTCTGAACGTGTCCCTAGGTTTGAAGTGGGTCTTTCGTAGCAGCGTATATATGGGTCTTGTTTTGTATCCATTCAGCCAGTCTGTGTCTTTTGATTCGAGCTTTAATCCATTTACATTTAAGGTAATTATCTATATGTATGTTCCTATTACCATTTTCTTAATTGTTTTGGGTTTGTTATTGTAGGTCTTTTCCTTCTCTTGTGTTTCCTGCCTAGAGAAGTTCCTTTAGCATTTGTTGTAAAGCTGGTTTGGTGGTGCTGAATTCTCTTAGCTTTTGCTTGTCTTCAAAGGTTTTAATTTCTCTGTCAAATCTGAATGAGATCCTTGCTGGGTAGAGTAATCTTGGTTGTAGGTTTTCCCCTTTCATCACTTTAAATATGTCCTGCTAGTCCTTTCTGGCTTGCAGAGTTTCTGCTGAAAGATCAGCTGTTAACCTTATGGGGAGTCCCTTGTATGTTATTTGTTGCTTTTCCTTTGCTGCTTTTTTTTTTTTTTTTTTTTTTTTTGCGTTACGCGGGCCTCTCACTGTTGTGGCCTCTGCCCTTGCGGAGCACAGGCTCCGGACGCACAGGCTCAGCGGCCATGGCTCACGGGCCCAGCCGCTCCGCGGCATGTGGGACCTTCCCGGACTGGGGCACGAACCCACGTCCCCTGCATCGGCAGGCGGACTCCGAACCACTGTGCCACCAGGGAAGCCCTCCTTTGCTGCTTTTAATATTTTTTCTTTGTATGTAACCTTTGATAGTTTGATTAATATGTGTCTTTGCATGTTTCTCCTTGGATTTATCCTGTATGCGACTCTTTGTGCTTCCTGGACTTGATTAACTTATTTCCTTTCCCATATTAGGGAAGTTTTTAACTATAATCTCTTCAAATATTTTCTCAGTCCCTTTCTTTTTCTCTTCTCCTTCTGGGACCCCTATAATTCGAATATTGTTGTGTTTAATGTTGTCCCAGAGGTCTCTATGACTGTCCTCAGTTCTTTTTATTCTTTTTTCTTTATTCTGCTTTGCAGTAGTAATTTCCACTATTTTATCTTCCAGGTCACTTATCTGTTCTTCTGCCTCAGTCATTCTGCTATTGATTCCTTCCAGAGAATTTTTAATTTCATTTATTGTGTTGTTCGTCACTGTTTCTTTGCTCCTTAGTTCTTCTAGGTCCTTGTTAAACGTTTCTTGTATTTTCTCCATTCTATTTACAAGATTTTGGATCATCTTTACTATCATTACTCTGAATTCTTTTTCAGGTAGAATGCCTATTTCCTCTTCAGTTTTTTGGTCTGGTGGGTTTTTACCTTGCTCCTTCATCTGCTGTGTATTATTCTTTCTTCTCATTTTGCTTAACTTACTGTGTTTGAGGTCTCCTTTTTGCATGCTGCAGGTTTATAGTTCCCATTGTTTTTGGTGTCTTTCCCCAGTGGGTAAGGTTGATTCCGTGTGTTGTGTAGGCTTCTTGGTGGAGGGGACTGGTGCCTGCTTGTGTCCTGTGGATGAGGCTGGATCTTGTCTTTCTGGTGGGCAGGACCGTGACTGGTGTTGTGTTTTGGGGTGTCTGTGAACTCCTTATGATTTTAGGCTGCCTCTCTGCTAATGGGTGGGGTTGTGTTCCTGTCTTGCTAGTTGTTTGGCATGGGGTGTCCAGCACTGGAGCTTGCTGGTCATCAAGTGGAGCTGGGTCTTAGAGTTGAGATGGAGATCTCTGGGAGAGCTCTCACTGATTGATATTATGTGGGGCCAGGAGGTCTGTGGTGGTCCAGTGTCCTGAACTTGGCTCTCCCACTTCAGCGGTTCAGGCCTGACACCCAGCCAGAGCACCAACACCCTTTTGGGAAGTCTGAGGTCTTCTGCCATTACTCAGTAGGGTCCTGTAGGAGTTGTTCCGCATCTAGATGTATTTTTGATGTGTTTGTGGGGAGCAAGGTGATGTCCACATCTTATTCCTCCACCATCTTGAAGGTCCTCCTTGGCTCTTTTTTTTTTTTTTAATAAGAAAACCTTTTTAAAAATTGGCGGGGCTTCCCTGGTGGCGCAGTGGTTGAGAGTCTGCCTGCTGATGTGGGGGACACGGGTTCGTGCCCCGGTCTGGGAGGATCACACATGCCGCGGAGTGGCTGGGCCCGTGAGCCATGGCTGCTGAGCCTGTGCGTCTGGAGCCTGTGATCCGCAACGAGAGATTCCACAGCAGTGAGAGGCCCGCGTACTGCAAAAAAAAAAAAAAAAAAAAAAAAAAAAATTGAACTGATGTTGTGAATTTCTTCTCTTTTTTTATTTTATTGAGGTATATTGATGTGTAATACTGTATTAGTTTCTGGTACACAACATAATGATTTGATATTTGTATACATTGTGAAATGATCCCAACGGTAAGTCTAATTAACATCTGTCACCATACATAGTTAGAAAATGTGTTTTTTTTTCTTGTGATGAGTACTTTGTTTTTTAACTTAAAAAAAATTTTTTCTTTGGCCACACCACCTGGCATGTGGGATCTTAGTTCCCCAACCAGGGATCAAATCCATGCCCCCTGCATTGGAAACATGGAGTCTTAACCACTGAATAGCCTGGGATGTCCTGTGATGAGTGCTTTTAAGATCTACTCTCTTTGTAATTTTCAGATGTGCAATACAGTATTATTAATTATAGTCATTGTGCTGTACATTAAATCCCCATGACTGTTTTATTTTGTTTCTGGAAGTTTGTATGTTTTGACCTCTTCACCTTTTTCATCTATCCACCACCCCTACCTCTGGCAACCACGAGTCTTTTCTCTGTATCTGTGAGCTTGTTTTTTTTTTTTCATATTGATTTGATTTTAGATTCCATGTATAGGTGAGATCATACAGTATTTGTCTTTTTTCTGACTTAATTTCACTTAGCATAACGTCCTTAAGTTCCATCCACGTTGTTACAAAAGGCAGGATGTCATTCTTTTTTATGGCTGAGTAATATTCCACTGTATATATTTACTGCATCTTCTTTGTGGATCTCCACTTAACTCAGTTTAAATGCTCAACCCACATTATTCTCCCCTACTGCATTATGTGACACTGGCTATACTAATTTTTTCTGTTACAAGTCATAGATTGTATAGCATAAATTTGTTTTTTAATATAGATAGTTGGATTTGCTGTTTGCTTTCTCCAGAGTGTGAAGAACTTTTTCATTTTCCAGTTTCTGTTGTTAAAATGATACAGGTGAATGTTTCACTAAAGTTAAAAAATCACTGCTATGAAAACTGGCAGTGTAAGAAGTAATTTGGAGGTATTACATAGATGGTACTTTCAAATTTTAGTGTGAGAAATGTATGTTGTGATCTCCTAATTATGTTCACATATACCATTTAAACTTTTATTAATCATTGTAACCATGGTTATTTTGTTCCAACAACTCTTGGGGGAGATTTTAGTTTGTGCTGAGGCACATAATATAATAATTGATTTCAAAATTTGATTATAAGAGAATGGAAATTCTTAGTTTAACAAAAATTTTTTCCTTTTACAGTAAAGTTAAATATTTTTAGGTGAATATTTTTCCTTATTCTTAACAATTAAAAGTCAAGTAAGTTATAATTTTAAGAAGAGATTATTAAATCTGTATGTATTTCTTTTGGTGTGGAGTCAGCAGAACCATTGAAATGAGCTATAATCTGCTTTTTTAAATGTATTCATAATAAAGGGATAGTCATAAATCTTTTGTCTTTATTTTTTTAAGGCAAGAGGAGCAGACATTCCAGAGATTCCTGGAGACCTTAGTCTTAAGACATGTGGCAGTACAACCAGTATGAAAGTTAAACATGTGAAAAAGTAAGTATAATTTTACAGCGGGTTTTAAGTGAATTTCTATAAACGGAAATCAGTTCTTTAGTTCTGTTAAAACTTTTATCCAGATTTCTTACTAAATGAGCTCTTACTGTCCATACATTAAATTATGCTGTTAAGCCTTTAATTATCACTCATCTGTTAGCAGAATAGGTCTGAGGATTATCTACTTATCTAAAAATACACTTTAATTTTGTTCTTGTAACAACTTTTATGTTATTGTGTATTAGGTTGCATTTGTTCAATGGGAACAATCCAAGTATGTCTTTTTTGGTACCTTTAATACATGCTCTCAGTCATTTGGAAAAATCACTTTTGGTATTTGAGTTATGAAATTGCTGTTTCTCAGCTATGCTTTTGAGATAGCCTGAGATGGGTGCCAGTATTTGACTATTAAGTGAAATATCTGAAGGTATCCGTTTCAGTTTTAGGCAGAAAAACCGTCTTTTCACCTGGTGAAGGGTTAGATAGCTATGTTTTTATTCTAAGTAGAGGAAAGACAAGGATAAAAATGTTCATTCTGCATCCAGACCCACCAATCCAGGACTGATGGGCTGTGACAACATTCACAGGTAAAATCTGGTTTTGTATATTGTGGTGGGAATGCTGCTTCTGCTTAGAGCAGGCTGTTGACAGTTTCCATAACATTCACTGAAAGCCTAGTTTTTCTAGGGCCATTGATGTGGGTCAGGATTAGAAGAGTACTATAGTGATGCTTTTTATTTTACTTTTTTCTTTCGGTTTTGACTTGTGCACTGAATGTAATTTCCATTTGATTCTGTGTATTTCTGAAAAGGTATGTGTGGATATATGTGCTCATGTGCATGTGCTTATTAAATAGTTTTGCTTGTTGCATGAGCTCTTCAACCTGTTTTATTTCCTCCTTAAGTTTAGTAATTTTGACTGTTCCAGTATCTTGTATCTCATTTATTTCATGTACTTCAGGTTACCCTTCACTAAAGGTCACTTTCCGAAGATGGCTGAATGTGCACATTTCCATTATGAGAACGTTGAGTTTGGCAGCATACAGGTATATTTGAGATATTTCCTGCATACTGAATCAAGACATATTTATATCTTTAACTGTGTATCTGATAGGTGACACTTAGAAGTAGTTTTTTCTATTGATGTCTTATTGGTTGATGTGAAGACTTTTTTCTCTTCTATTGACTAATATTTGACACCTGATGACTCCTGTTTCAAGTGGAAACAGTATAAAAGAATCTGTATAAATTTCAGAATTTCTATCAGATTCCTAGACAGAGTTTGCCACTGTTTGATGGCATGAACTATTTTAGTCATTACCTGACTGTTGTGTTGGGTCATAGTGGTGATGGATAAATCAGAGTTGGGGTGAAGGTGGAGTAGGGGTTAGGGAGAGAAGTGCTAATGGAGTTTTTTTTCAATATTTTTCTTATTGTAAAGTATATTATGTATATACATGTATATAAAACACATTTATAATATATTTTATATACATATTTATGTACATTTTAAAGCCTAGGTTAAGAGATAGATATTTCCTCTGTCCCTCTTGTGTTTCATTTACCTTCCCTACCCGAGAGGTCACTTATACCATGACTTTTGTAATATTTGTTACCTTACATTTTTAAAATAGTTTTACTCTCTATATGCATTCCTAATCAATATGGCATTCAGGTTTACCTTTTTGAACTTAACATAATTGGAATTATTCTAATTTGTTCAGCAGATACTTACTGAGCAAGTACTATGTACGAGGCACTGTTTTAGGTGCTTTGGCTATATTAGTGAACAACAACAACCAAAATCAAAGACCCATTCTTAAAGAGCATAGAAGAAGGCCAAGAAGATAAGAGTTATGGTAAAAAAGTAGAGCAGGGTTAGAAGGATCAGGGGTTCTTGGGGGTAAGTTGAAATATCAAACCAGTTTGGGCTTCATTATTGAATGTATTCCTTCTTGCTTCTTTCATTTAACATTGTGAAATTTATCCTTGCAGATGTATGTACTCATAGTTTGTTCAGTTTGTTCACAGCTGTGTATTAATCCATATTCTGCATATGTCATAAGTAATTTATTGATTCTTTTATTTTTTTGAAATTTGGGTTATTGTCAGTTTTCGGCTGTTTTAAACAACATCTCAGTGAACATTGTTCTATGTGAATCCTGATGTACAAATGCCAACTATTTTTAAAGTGGTTTACAAATTTATACTCCCATAAGCAGTAAACGAGAGTAGTTGTTCCACATCCTTGCCAACTTTTGGTTGTTTGATACTTACTTGTTAATTTTTACCAATCTGTTGGGGATGTAATTCTCACTGCATTTTTCTTTTTTTTTTGCGGTAAGCGGGCCTCTCACTGTTGTGGCCTCTTGCATTGCGGAGCACAGGCTCCGGATGTGTAGGCTTAGTGGCCATGGCTCACAGGCACAGCCACTCCGCGGCATGTGGGATCTTCCTGGACCGGGGCACGAACCCGTGTCCCCTGCATCGGCAGGTGGACTCTCAACCACTGCGCCACCAAGGAAGCCCTCTCACTGCATTTTGATTTGCAGTCTCCTGATTTCTGATATGGTTGCTCAGCTCTTCAAATGTTTATTGGGCATCTGAGATTCCTATTTTTTTAAACTCTAGATCAAGCCTTTTGCTCATTTTGTTTTATAGATTTGCTTGTATTTTTCTTATTCATTCATGGGAATGCTTTACATATTTTGGATCTTAGTCCTTTCATGTTGCATCTAGTCCTTTATTGTTTTTGTATGTGAACTAAAAACACTTTCTCTCACCCTGTGGTATGTTTCTTTCACTCTCTTTTTTCTGCTTTTAGTGTTCAGGCATTGACTATTTTATTCTTTATTTTATGTAGTTGTATGTTTGTACAAATCTTCTGACTTGTAGTTTTTCTGTCATATTTAAGATGCCCTTCCCTGCTCTGAAGTTACAAAGATATTGTCCTACTTTTTTTCCTAAAAGTTTCATAGTTTTGACTTTAACATTCAAGTTACTTGTAATTGATATTTATGTATAGTGTGAAAAGAAGTGATGTTAAAAATTTTGAACCCCTAGTGTGACAACCAGTCAGAGTGGATATAAACCATAGCACTGGAGGTGAGTCCTGATGGCCTTCTCCTGTGCAAAGCATTACCCCTATAGTTGCATGGATCATTGGTGGTACAACATCTCAGTATTTTAACACTGTGATACCCACCAGTCCTTTTTAAAAGGAGTCCAATTTTATTATTATTTTAAAGTGTGATTAGCTATGTTAGAGTTCTGTAGTGAAACAGAACAAATGTGTGTGTGTGTGTGTGTAGAGAGAGAGAGAGGGAGAGATAAATAGAACTTAGATTTTAAGGAATTGGCTCATGTGGTTGTGGAGCTTTAGTAAGTCCTAAATCTCCAGAGTAGGCTGAAGACCAAGGGAAGAGTTGCTGTTGCAGTTTGAGTCCAAGGGCACTCTGCTCTAGAGTTCCCTCTTCAACAGGGGAGGTCAGTCTTTTTTTCTATTAAGACCTGCAAGTGATTGGAGGGTAATCTTCTTTTCTCCCTCTCCATCTCCCTCTCCATTATGGAGGGTCATCTGCTTTACTCAGGGTCTACTGAATTAATTGTTAATCTCATCTAAAAAATAAGAGTACCATTTGGAATTACGTTTGCCCAAAAGCTGACACATAAGATTAACCATCACAGTCTGCCCCTTCTCTACTTGGCACCCCTTAAACCATACTTATTGCCAAATAAAGACAATAACAAAGTCATACTTCTGCCTAGCACCATTAACTATTTTTCATACAACCAAAAACATTAACCCTTTTCCTAGAGTAGGATGGAAAGTCCTTGGGTAATGTTTACTCTTCTTGATAACCCATAACTACTATACTGTGATGTAAAGTTAAAAATACTTAAATACCATGATATAAATCTTACATTATATAAGGTGATAAGAGAGGGAAGAAAACAAAGATATTTGTTACACGTGCATGCGTGTGCACACACACAGAAACATATTCATAACAAAATAAGGAGGAAATGCTCATGGCAAGTATAGTTCTTGATTCTGTAAACAGTCATATAGTTGTAGGTGGTGTTACAGTTGCCTTCATCCACTACTCATTCTGTATTTCCCTCTGCCCTCAGCAAGAACCTCGGCTGGTTGTGGTTCTTTACCTGGTGAGGCAACCCAAACCTTCATTCTGGGTCTGGCCATTAATAGTCCTGCCTGAACTGGGTTCTTGTTATTTTCCATTGAGTTTAATGGTGGGGCATGGTGATGCTAAGGACACCCTAAGGGATCCCATCTATTCCAGACATACTCTGCATTACCTCCATTGTGAAGTAGCTGTCCAGTTTCCCCCTGGTAGTCAGGATCAGGATCAGTCATACCGGCCAGTACCATAATGCCCTTCTTTGTCTGTTGATCTAGAGGCATAAGGAGCTCAAAGTGGCCGAACAGCATTCTTAACTTCTAGTTCATTGGAATCATTGTTGTGTTTTCTGGTGGAAACATTCCTCCCCTTGGAACTAAGACTACTAGGCCAGTAGAGCATATAGTCATGGAGACAGGAAACACTAATATTGCTAGTGAGTCACTATGAGTAACACTGAGTGGTACCACTCCCATTTCCACCCCCTTGATTCCTGGTTCTCCAGTCTGATTAAAGACACTAATGACTCTATGTCCAATAGTAAAGAGAGCATGGATAGTCCATGGCATGATGAGGCAATAGAGATATGCGTAATGTGCCATTGGATGCTTGGAATCAAACACTTGTAGGAGACAAGGTTCTGGATGAACATATATATGATATAACATTTGAACATTTTTGTCAAACTAATGGGTATAATAAGGTTTTCATTTCCCTAATGATTAGTGATGTTCAGCATTTTTTCTTGTACTTATTGTCCATTTGTATTTCTTCTTTGGAGAAATGTCTACTGAAAGTCCTTTCCCCATTTTTGAATTGTTTTGTTTAGTTTTTGTTGTTGTTGAGTTTTAGGAATTCTTTTTATATAACCTGTTTGTGTCTTTTAATCTAAAGTGAGTCTTCTTTTAGACAGCATATAGTTGGATCGCTTTTTTTTTTAATCCATTGGGTCCATCTTTGTCTTTTTTTTTTTTTTTTTTTTTTTTTTTTTGCGGTACGCGGGCCTCTCACTGTTGTGGCCTCTCCCGTTGCGGAGCACAGGCTCCGGACGCGCAGGCTCAGCGGCCATGGCTCACGGACCCAGCCACTCCGCGGCATGTGGGATCCTCCCAGACGGGGGCACGAACCCGTGTCCCCTGCATCGGCAGGCGGACTCCCAACCACTGCGCCACCAGGGAAGCCCACATCTTTGTCTTTTGATTGGAGAGTTTAATCCATTTCATCTAGGGTAATTGCTGATTAGGAAGAATTACTTCTGTCATTTTGCTATTTGTTTTCTCTATGTATTATAGATTTCTTGTCCCTCATTTTTTGCATTAGTCCTCTTTTGCTTTTAGTTAATTTTTTGGTAGTGAAATGTTTCAATTCCTTTCTCATTTCCTTTTGTGTCTATCTATGGATATTCCTTTGTGGTTACCATGGGGGTTACATTTAACATCCTAAGTTATAACACTAATTATATTAGCTTAACTTCAATGACATACCAAAACTCTGCTCCGTTACAGCTTGGTCCCCATACCTTTCAGTTGTTGATGTCATATAATTATATTTTTTACATTGTGTATCCCTAAAACATAAACTAGTAATTCTTTTAAATACATTAGTCTCTTAAATTATGTCGAAAACAAAATGTGGGGTTACAAACTAAATTTCCAATACTCGCTTTTAGACTTATAATTTTTAAAAAGTATTAGTTTCTTAAGTCATGTAGAAAACAAAAACTGGTTACAAAGCATTGTTACACAATCCCAGGTTTTATGGTTGCCCATGTATTTACCTTTACTGAGGTCTTTATTTGTTCGTATGTTTTCTAGTTATTATCAAGCATCATTTTATTTCAACTTGGAGGACTCCCTTGAGCATCTCATGCAAAATAAGCCTAATGTTAATGAACTTCCTCAGCTTTTGTTTATTTGGGAATGTCTTATTTTATCTCTCACTTTTGAAGGGTGGTTTGCTGGATATGTATTCTTGGTTGACAATTTTATTCTTTTAGCAGTTTGAATTTGTTGCCCCACTGCCTTCTGGCCTCCAAACTTTCTGATAAGAAATCTGATAATCTCATTGAAGATCCCTTGTATGTGACTAGTTGCTTCTCCCTTGCTACTTTTAAGATTCTTTCATTGTATTTGGATTTTGAAAGTTTGATTATAATGTGTCTTGTGTGGGTTTCTTGAAGTTCATCTTGCTTGGAGTTTGTTGAGCTTCTTGGCTATTTATATTCATATCTTCAATCAAATTTTGGAAGTTTTCAGGAAGTATTTCTTCAAATATTCTCTCTGTCCTTTGTCTCTCTGTTTCGTTCTGAGATTCCTACAGTGTGTATGGGATGGTGCCCCAGAGGTTCTGTAGGCTCTGTTCACTTTTCTTCATTCTTTTTTTTTTTTCCTGTTCCTCAGACTCAGTAATTTCCATTGTCATATCTTCACGTTCACTGATTCTTTCTTCTGATTACACATATTTGCCCTTAAGTCCCTCTTGTGAAATATTCATTGTTGTTATTGTACTTTCAGGTGCAGAATTTCTTTTTAGAAACTTGTCTTTTTGTTGATATTTCCATTTTGTTCGTATGTCATTTTCTTTACTTTTTCTACATTGTTCTTTAGTTTTGGAGAGCATCTTAAAAAAGTTACCTTAAAGTGTTTTCCTAGTAGATCTACTATCACTTTTTTTTTATGGTTGTTTCTGTTGATTTATTTTTTTCCTTTGGATGGGCTATAGTTTTCTATTTCTTTGTGTACCTTATGGCTTTTTGTTGATTCAGACATTTGAATGTGGTAGTAGTTACTAACTTCAGAAATCTGATTTTTGCCCCTTCCCTGAGGTTTGCTGTTTTATGTTTTTGTTTATTTTATTTTATTTTTAATTGTTGTAGCCTCACTCTGTGCCAAGGACTAGCCTGAGGTGTAAACTTAAGGTCTCCTCAGGTATTTCCTGAGCCTGCCCGTGTCCCTGGGCATCTTCCCCATGTATGCAGTTGGTTTGGATTGTCCTAGTCTATAATCTCTGGCTCCCCAAAGGGGAAGAAGAAAA
The DNA here is from genome assembly GCF_964165515.1 of Mesoplodon bidens. Taxonomy (NCBI): domain Eukaryota; kingdom Metazoa; phylum Chordata; class Mammalia; order Artiodactyla; family Ziphiidae; genus Mesoplodon; species Mesoplodon bidens. The sequence continues at coordinate 4,922,375 of NC_138164.1, forward strand.
ATTAAGGAGGGGAAAGGGCACTGGGCCTTTAAATTCTTTGGAAGTTGCTTCAGCTAATGGGGGAGGGGCTTGCAACAATATGGGGGGTGTGTAACAACATGACTGTCTGCCTGTTTGCACCTCTGCTATCGGGAGCAGCCATCAGAGCCCAGGTCCTTCTTATTTATGGGGCAGGCTCCTTTTTGCCCACCCTGTCTCTCACAAGCTGCATGCAGGCTGCTCCTTGAGTGTATGAGGCATGTGCCGAGGTGCTGGGGATGGGGAGCTGCTACTGTGCTAAGAGCTGAGATGGACCAAAATTCTCTGCAGTGTATCGTCCAAGCCTTCACCTGGAAGTCCCAAGCCTTCAGTAGACTCCAGAGTTACAGAATAATTGCATCAGCTTCTGCCAGTGCAATTACTGTCTAGGTGGGAGATTCCTGATGCTTCCTACTTCACCATCTTCCCAGAATCCTCCTTCTCAGAATCCTTACTTATTTTTAATATAGGATTGACAGTATGTGCTGTGGAGAAAATAAGTAGGAAAACTTAGTAAAATGTGTTTGGAAGACGTCATCAGCCTTAAGCTCGGTAGCTCTGTTATATCTTCATAGGTATTCATACTGTCAGTTGACTGACTCAGTTTTGCCTATTAATATGTCCCAGTTGTGGGACATTCTGCAGTTACATACCTTCTCTTTTTTTTTCACTCTGATCTGAGGAATTTCTCTTAGACTTACGGATTTCTTGTGCTCATATTTATAGCTCTTTCTCTTCCTCAGATACTGAGAACTTATAGTTTCAATAGGCCATTGTATCCTAGAAAATGTCACTGTCCACTAAATTTTTAAAATCTGACAGTATTATATTTAACTTTAAGGCTTTCAGTTATAAAATGAAAATAATTATTCTTAATCCTATGTTATAAATTCTGATTCTCAATTTTATTTAGACTGAGAGACACAATTGCTTATAAAATAATTTATATGTAAGGGTTAATTTGGGCTAGTAGTATCATTACCATATAACATACAAAGGAAATTTTAATGGTTTCTTCTTTGAATTGTGGCATTGTGTCTCTAGCAGACTTCTCTGCATCTTCACTTGGATGACTAATAGCCTCTTAAACTTAGCATACTTAGAACAGTCCCCTCTCAAACCTGCTCCTCCTGCTGTGTTCCCCAACGTGATGAATAGCAACTCTTATCTTTCCAGTTCCTGACCAGCCAAACCTTGGAGTCATCTTGGATTTCTTTCCTTTTGTTACTCCTCACATCCAGTCCATCAGCAAAACTCTTGGCTCTGTCTTTAAAATATATCCAGGATCTGGCCACCCCAGCCTGTCTCAGCTGTCACCTTAAGTTAGCTGTTGTCCTTTCAGGGGGATTATTTCATTAGTCTTATATAGTTGGCATAACAGCAAGAATGATTCTTTTCAAATGTTAAGTCAGATCATGTCACTTTTTTGGAACCCTCCAATTATTTCTCCTGTTTTTCAGAGTAAAAGTCAAATTCTTTGAAATTCCCTGCATGGATTACAAGCTCTACCTCTGACCTCTTTGACCTCATCTCTTCTCCTCCCCTAAGTCTTAGAGTTCTGGCCACAGTTGCCTCTGCTCTCCCTCTGGTGTACAGGCTCCCTCCTCAGGACCACTGGACTCTCTGTTTCCTCTACTTGGAAAGTTCTTCTCCCTGGATATTCACATAAATTGCTACCTTCCCTTTTTTAAATAGTTGATCAAATGTTGTCTTCTCAAAGCAGGTGTACTTTCTGTACATAAGATGGCAATTCCTGGTCACCAGCAGTTTTCATCTCTCTTCTGTAATTAATTTTTCTCCATAACATTTACCACCATTTGGCATGCTAAATATTTTATTATTATTTATTCTTTTCTTTTCCACCTCAGCACCTATCTAGAACAGTGCCTGACATAAAAAATCACTCAATGAATATTTGTTGCATGAATGGATGAATGAATTTGAAGAAGAGATAAAATCTGCTTTAAAAATGCTTTTTTAATATTTTGATTTTTTTCACCATTTAAATTTGCTCTAATAGGATAAGAATATATTTTCCTTATGAGTGTGCATTTATTTATTTACAGTAAAGCGTCAAATAGAATGGATGATGAAAACTACAAATGCAAGTTAAAATTCCCTTTATGCCCTATTTCTTTTTTTAACTATTTATTATGTGTTGTCTAGAATTTTTCTATATATTTATAAAATAAATAGCAGTATCTCTAGATAGAGCTATAGCTATAACTATCTACCTAGCTATCTATAACCTTTAAAAAATATAGCTAGATGGAATTCTATACATACTATCTTGAAAATTCCTTTTTCACTTGATAGTATATTTTGTATTTTTTTTAATTTCAGTAATTTGGATTCACCTCATTCTTTTTCACAGCTACATAATATTTCATTTTATTATTATATCATAGTTTATTTAATCAGTTCCCTATTGATGGATATTCTGGGTTTTATTGATATGAAATAATCCATTAAATAAAATCCTGTAAGAGGATTTGCTGGGTCAAAGGGTATGTACATTTAAAATGTTGACAGTTGTTGCTAAGTTTATTTGCTTTCTGTCTCTGTAGATTTGCCTGTTCTTGACATTTCATATAAATATAATCATACACCATGTTGTCTTTTGTGCTGGCTTCTTTTACTTGGCCTAGTATTTTCAAGGTTCATCCATGTTGTGGCATTTATCAGTACTTCATTCCTTTTTATGGCTTAATGTTATTCTGTTGTGTGGACCTACCACACATATTGTTAACCATTCTTTAGTTTGTGGTCATTTGAGTTGTTTCCGCTTTTTGGCCACTATAAACAATCATGTATGATTTTTTGTGTGAACATATGTTTTTGATTCTCTTGGTTTTATATGTCTTGTTGAATATAGCACCCTAGTGGGTGTGACTAGACAGATGTGCTGTTGGCCATTTACATACTTTTTTGAAGAAATGTCTATCAAGTCCATATTTTATTTTATTTTATTTTTTATTTTTTTATTTTATTTTATTTTATTTTTATTTTTTTATTTTTTTTATTTTTTTTTATTTTTTATTTTTTATTAGTTTCTGCTTTATAACAAAGTGAATCAGTCATACATATACATCTGTTCCCACATCCCTTCCCTCATGCATCTCCCTCCCTCCCACCCTCCCCAGTATCAAGTCCATATTTTAATTGGGTTATTTGTTTTTTGTTGTTGAGTTGTAAGAATTCTTTATATTATTTGGAATACTAGACCCTTATCAGATACATAATTTGCAAATATTTTCTCACATCCTGTGGGTTGTCTTTTAACTTTCTTTATAGTGTCCTTTGAAGCATAGAAATTTGTAATTTTGGTAAAATCTGATTTATCTGTTTTTTTCTTTGGTTGCGTATGCTTTTGTTGTTGTATCTGAGAAATCATTGCCTAACCCAATATGAAGATTGATATGAAGATTTATTCCTGTGGTTCCTTTTAAGAGTTTTATGGTTTTATCACTTACATTTATGTCTTTGATCCATTTTGAGTTAATTTTTGTATATAGTGTGATGTAGGGGGTCCAGATTCATTCTTTTGGATGCGAATATCCAGTTTTTTGAGCACCACTGTTGGAAAGACTGTTTTTCTCCCTTGATCTTGGCACTCCTGTTGAAAATCTATTGATGATAGATGTATGAGTTTATTGATGTACTCTCACCTCTATTCCTTTCGACTGTATATATTCTATGCCAGTACCACACTGTTATTATCACTGTAACTTTGTAATGTGTTTTGAAATTGAGAAGTGTATGTCTGCCAACTTTGTTCTTCTTTTTCAAGATTGTTTTGTCTATTCTGAAGTCCCCTGAATTTCCATGTGAATTTTAGGATCAGCTTGTCCATTTTTTTTAAAAAGGGGCAGTTGAAATTTTTATAGGAATTATGTTGATTCTTTAGTTCAATTTGCAGAATATAGCCATCTTAATAATATTGTCTTCCAGTCCTTGAACATGGGGTGTCTGCCCATATTCTTTAATTTTTTTCAACAATATTTTGTAGTTTTCTGCATACAAGTGTTTCAGTTTTATGGTTAAATTTATTCCTAAGTATTTTATTCCTTTTGATGCTGTTGTAAACACTGAGCATCCTCCAACATTCCAGTTTGTAATTTAATTTGTGCCTGATAAAATAATTACCAAGCCTGTGTATACTTTTCCCAGTGAATTGGCAACACATATGCTTTTGATTGCACAACTGTGTTCAAATCCTACTTCAGCTCAGTTCTAGCAGACCTTAGCCTATCTTTGATTTTCCCGTTCAAGTATCAGTTCACTATTTTCAGTTGTAACACGTGACAAAAAATGGCATTGTCCTGTTGAGGAGAAAGGATACTGGTGTGGGGTGGAATGGGTGTGGCCAGCTGGCAGGATGCTCTCACTGTGCCAGGTCAAAGTCTTGACCTTGAGGGAGGTTGTCAGTTAATCTTGGTCTTGTTTTCCTTATCTTCCTACTGGATACATTAGAATAACCAGATGACAGCTAATGATCCTTCTAGCTAAGATGAACTGTGAGCTCTGACTTAAATGAACTGGGGATGTGACAAGGTGAAGAGGTAAAAGGATATAATGACACAGCAGGAGAGGCTGTACCATGTCATGTTCTTAGTTCTTAGTTCTTAGTCCACTTTTATGTAGAGCATGAATAAGCTGTCTTTAAAAATTAGTACAGATCATTACTCTGGTCACAGAAATAGATTGTTGAAACATCTTTGTATTCCTAGGACACACTCTACTTCTGGGCTAAATATTTAAAAAATAAATTCCCTTTTTCACTCTTATCAGGATTTTATGATTCTTGTGTCTATGTTCATTAGTGCTGTTGGTCTGTGTATTGTACTTGTCCACTAGCCTGAGTTAGGGAACTTCACTGCCCCATACCCTTTAAAAAGTAAATGTCTTGGAATAGTTTGTGGAAATGGAATTACCTGTTCTTTGAAAGTTTAGTACAGTTTTCCTGTTTGGTTCCCATTTGAGGGCTTAATCTTTAATTACCATTTCAACTTATGATTATTGGTCTAGTCAGGTTCTTTTTAGGTCTAGTCAATGTCTCCTTAGGTCAGTTTTTATCTTTTCTGAGAAAATTGTCTGTTTAGTGTAGGCTTTCAAATTTGTGGGTATAAATTGTTGTGTACAAGATATTCTTAACACTTGGTCTTATCAAGAAACCAGCTTCAGATTTTATTCATCAACGTGAGACTCTTTGTCTTCTCCCTCCCTCCTTTCATTTCTCCTTCCCTATTATTAATTAACTATTAATTCCTAAGCATACTTTTTTCCTTAGATAAATAAAATTGTATAGGCACTATTGATATTTTATTTGTTTTTGGTCATTGTTTTTTAATAAGTGCATTTGAGTTTGGATATTTTCTCCCTGAATAGTACTTTGAACAGACTCTACAGGATATGATGTATAAGTGTTATATTTTATTTACAGAAATTGAAACCTGAAGAAAAATATAAAGATAAGCAATTGCTAGAAAGGGCTTCTTATTATTTATTAAGTAAAGCCACATGTAGTTTCAAATTCTGTATATTTATTATCTTTATTGCACTTCTCCTTGTATCATATCCATTGTCCAAAAACAAACATTTATTCACATTCACGAACTATTTTTCAGTAAGAAGGAAAAAAATCTTTTGCCCCTTGTAAAGATATATACTCAGTTTATTCAGCTTGATGCTATTGGGGCGTGAGTCTCTTTCTGCTGTGCTTTATGTGATACCGCCATCTAGTGTGTAGAACACTAAGTGACTATGTGAGTTTACATTTTCTTTTATCATTCCGTTATCTGAAGCTGTGAGTTAATGTTTCTTTTTATCCAATTTCATATAAAGCATTAAGTTAAATTAGCCTGAATGCAAGAGCTCAGGTTTTGACCGAAGTACAGCACAGAAAAAGTATGAATGTAATACCTGTTTCCTGAGTGTTCTCTACTGAAGCTGCTGTGCAAGGGGCTTGGAAATGCTCCTGTGGCATAATGCTCAACTTTCAGGTTGTGCTTTTTCTTCAGTCGACACTTTCTATCAGCAGACACAGTCTTGCCTTGATACTGGGAAATGTGGAAAAAGTAAAGTTTGATCTGAAATGTTGAAATGTTGAGGAGTAAAAGTATAAAATAACCCCCCCCTCAATTTTCATTTCAAATGAAGTAATTGGAACTATAAGCCGGTGTTTATTGAATGCCTTCTGTGAGCCAAACATTATACTAAGTACTGTTTGTATGTTGTCTCATTGACCCTTCATAACAGTTTCAGTTGAGGAATTTGAGGCAAAAAGAGCTTGAGAACTTACCTAGGATGACAGCTACTAAGTGGTAGGGGTCTATGTTTGAATCAAGGCTTAGAGCTGTTCTGCACATTCTTTTGTAAAAGTACTAGAAAAGGATACACTGACAAAACTACTGTTTTAAGCAGGCAGATACCACAGTTTTGAAAGGCCTACATCTTTAATGTGTTTGAAGGTAAAAAGGTATGATGATTAATAGTGCAATGTAACCTGTGTGCTCTTAAGTAAATTTTCTAACTTTTCTGGGCCTGTTTCCTTGTTTGTAAAATAGGGATAAATATATCAATTCCAAATATATATATATATACTTTCCTGATGACCTGAGGGTAGTGGTGTCAGGACTGAGGCAGTAGATAAAGAAAAGCTTTCCAAATAGGAGGGTTTATAACTGTAAGGAATTTTGTGACACACTACCCCTCACAAGAGAGACTGTATTGATAATATTCTTGTTGATCTAGTAATCAGTTTATTTAGATGTAATATTTCTTTTAATATAAAAACTGGCCTTATATAAAATTGTGAAATGGAGAATGTTAAAATAACAGGTGCATTTTCTGTAATTATAATTAATTTAAAAATGTAGCTCCAGTTTCAGATAGAATTAAACCTATAGCTTAGAATACTCAAATTGTAATGTATTTAGAAGGTTTCAGTTTTAAAAATAAAGATAAAGGAAACCGAAGAAAACACATCATTGCATTTTACCCTATTGAATAGTAACATTGAAAATCTTTGGTTAACAAATCGTTAACTGATAAGATCATATATATGGATTCCACATTTACAGTTTCAGTATTTCAGTGTACTGGTATAATAGTTAACATGTTCAATGGACGGTTGACTAAGTGTGGTTTCTTTTGGAAACAGCCTGAGTTTTCTTCCTGGTTAAGAATTCGTATAAATATAGGCATTAAAGTTTATAGAAATAAATATCAGCAACAAGTTTTGGTACCTATCTGTGAGACTTTAAGACATTAATAAAAATGAAGTAAATCAATGAAATGGTATTTCCCCCATCTTCTTAATACTACTTGCAGTTTCAATATTAGCTTGTAGATGTTTCCAGTTAAAACTATCTTATTTAGAAATATATATTATTATGTGTGTAACCATTTGAAACAAAAGCTGTGATAATTTTACTATTCCTAACCCTACCAGAAAGTTACGTTTTCCTCAAACCCAAACAAATGTATTTCAGCCCTACTTTTCTGCGTATTCTGTGGTAACACCCCCCCTTATTCCTGGCAATCTTTGTCCTTTGAGGGGAGGGTTCACAATGAAGAGTTCCGTAGTGAGTTATCAGTGCTGTGGTCACCCAGGTACTAGAGTTTAACTGTATCTCATGGGAGATTATCCAGTCCAGGAGTTAGGTGTACAGAATGGGTTGAACGATGAGAAAAGATATCCTATGTTGGAGTCACATTACACATGCAGTGGACTTCCAGGAATCTGACTGAATATGCTTATAAAAATAGTATTGTTGAGTCTGAAACTGAGAAGGGTCTGAGAGGCTAACAAGTCAGCTCGCCACAGTTTCTCTCTCTCTCTCTCTGTCTCTCTAACAGAAATGTGAGGTCTCTGCATCAGAAATCAGACCTTTTATAAACTCATAGTGTAAATCGTGTTGGTTCCTTATGCCTCAGTTCTCCATGAGGTGATATGAGAACGAGATACACCCTGTGTGTACGCTGGGATTTTGTGCCACGAGAGACAAACTCTGAAATTATGAAACTTGGAGTTTATCTAGGGTAGCTGGCACTTCTGTCCATTTGCCTTTCTGGAGATGGAGGGAGGGAACCCTGCTCTGGAATGTAAACACATCCTCTCTGGGGAAAAGAAGGAAAGGTGTCTTTTTCCACAAACAGATGGCTCTGGGGAGAGAGAAGACTTTCTGTCTCTCTGGAGGGCTCTATTATTTGGGTTCCCATTCAGTCTTCCTTTAACCCTACTGCTAAAGCTGTTTGTTCAAAAAGTTCTGACCATATAGAAATGTGAAAATATTCTTGAAGTATTGTTTCCTGACAAGTGTATATTCTGGAGTGAGCATCTGTAAGATGGGAGATGTGATTCTGCTGTTCTGTCATTTAATCTCATTTCCCATGTATTCTTCATGCTGTGGACCTCTCGTTGAGCTGAGGGTGGTTCTGGTGTTTAAGGATGAGCAAACCAGTTCCTTCACCTGGTACTCACCTGAGGAAACAGTGCTCTATTCCGGTTCTGGAAGGAAAAACTGGCTGTTACGTTTATTAAGATGCATGTAGGTCTCTAGCTTTTTCCTAAGAAATTTGAATTGCAGTTTTGACTCATTGATTTTTACCCTGTGTTCTGAAATCAGAACTTATTTCACTTATTACCCACCTAAGATGTAACTCAAATATAGAGTTGTTCTTCCAGTTGGCATCCTCAGCTCAGGTGTTTTGAAGTGGTATTTTCAGTGTTGAATCTTAGGATGTTGATGGTTGGGATGAGCAGACCACATAATATTGTGCAACAGAAATTATTTTTCATGTTTACATATTCTACTACAAGCTATGGTGGGTGAAGAAAACTGTTTACAAACTCCATAGGTATGTCATAGTGAAACCATAATAACTGAAACTATAATAGCATTATAAAAGGTGAATAAAAAGAAGAGAACTCTTTCTTTGCCCCATTTGCAATCTGTTGATTAAGCTTTGATGAATGTTTTTTATGTGGGTGGGGTGATATATTTTTACCCAGCTTTACGCTGATTTCCATTCTCCATGCAGAGAAAGGACTTTTTTGAACATTTGAAGGCTTGCTGAATAGAGTTGTATTTTTAAAGACCCTAACAACACTAATTTCAGATTGGTTTCCATGGTGATAGAAAGTGAATTCAGTATAGGGAAAAAAAAACTCCAAAAATAGATTTGTAAGGAATCCAGAGGTATGGGACTTGGAAATTCTGTTTTCCATTTCTTATAGGCAAAGGATTGAGATGTCATTAAGTTGAAGGAAGTAAAAATAAATCATTATGTTCATGTCATAAGTTTCTATAGGCAAATGTAGCCTAATCTTTCATAGTGGTTTAGAAGATAATTTGGAGAAATGACATCCTTCAAGGCTCATCTAAGGTATTTGGACTTTGCCTTTAAATTAATTTCTTAGTAGGAACTGACAAAGTATTGAGGGATTTTGAGAAGAAAGTACCATGATCAGTGTGTAGTAGGAAGTGGAAGGAGACCAGTTAGAAGACCACTGTAATCATCTAGTCTTCAGTTGTCTAGACCAGGGGTCCCCAACCTTTTTGGCACCAGGGACGGGTTTCGTGGAAGACAGTTTTTCCACGGACCGGGGCGGGGCGGGGGGTGCTTTTGGGATGATTCAAGCGCATTACATTTATTGTGCACCTTATTTCTGTTATTATTACATTGTAATATATAATGAAATAATTATGCAGCTCACCATTATGCAGAATCTGTGGGAGCCCTGAGCTTGTTTTCCTGAAACTGGATGGTCCATCTGGGGGTGATGGGAGACAGTGACACCCGACATGTGTTGCTTATGTCCAGGCTACTCCGTAATCTCGCTTTGGTTGCCATCCCTGCAGAAAACCCTGCTTCACAAAGATAGGATGTTGGAAATGGAAGCAGGCTTTTCAGTGCTTTTGTGGCAATCTCAGGATATTCCGCCTTGACTTTAATCCAGAATGTATGGAGATTTGAAGTTGTCTCAAACATACATTTAAGGCCACCGTCATTTGCGATCTCAAGCAGTTGATCATCTTCTAGCATGGACGAAGTCGATTCACCTGGCTTATTCACAAATGGGTCACGGATCCGTTCCTTCCCAGTTCCGGGGTCTTTTGCGGTTGGGAAGTAATGCTCAAACTCTTCTGAAAGCTGAGATAGGTGATCATGCACCAGCTGGGAGAAAGAGGGCCCTGGCTCAGTCTCTTTCAAAATCTCTTCTAATATTTGAAAGATGTCAGAAATCCCAATGGTCACTTGTCACCCCCATAATTCCAGTTTGGCTTTGAATGCAGCCACGTTATCTGCCGACTTGAACACAGCTGTCGTTCTCCCCTGAAGTGACAGATGGAGTTCCTTGAGCAGATTGAATATGTCACACAAGGAAGCAAGTTTTGTGACACATTCTGTGTCACTGAAATGTGCTGCCAGCGGTGACTGTTTTTCTAAAAGAAATCTCTGGAGTGGCTCTCGTAACTCAAAAGCTCTGACCAGTGATCTACCTTTAGAAAGCCATCTCACCTCTGTGTATAAGAGAAGACGTGTGCTCTGCGTCCATCTCCTCACAGAGCTGCGTGAGCAGACGTGAGTTAAGGGCGTGTACTTTAACATGGATGATAATTGTAATCACATCCTGCAAAACGTTGTTAAGTTCAGGTGACATGTTTCGGCTAGCCAGCATTTCTCTATGGATGACACAGCGCGTAGACTCACACTCAGAAGTGACCTCTTTGACCCGAGTAGTGAAACCAGAAAGCGGTCCAGTCACGGCAGCCGCTCTGTCCGTGCACATACCGACACAAAATGACCAGTTCAGTTTTCCTGATATGTAATCATTCAAAGACTTGAATAGTTCTGCAGCTGTGGTGTTGGTTGGCAACAAAAGTGCACATAACGTATCCTCATGCACATGCTCCTGAAAAATATATCGCGCAAAAACAAGCATTGTTGCCTTGTTGTCAACACCGGTAGACTCGTCAACCTGGATTGCGTACCACGGTGACTCATTAATCCTCTGTCACAATTGTGCCTCAGTATCCTCTGCTATTTCATCAATTCGTCTAGTTACGGTGCCGGCCGAGAGAGGAACACGTGCCACCTTTTGAAGTGCAGCCTCTCCTAAAAGTTCACGACAAACATCCTTAGCAGCAGGCAGGATCAACTCTTCACCAGCAGTAAAGGGCTTCTCTTAGCTTTAGCAGTGCGGTTAGCCACTAAGAATGATGCTCTCATTGCAGACACATTTGATGAAGTGGTGGCCTTCAGTAACTGCTTCTGTTCTTCGTGTTCACGTGTTTTTCTTTTGAAAAACTCCAAAGGCTTGTCTTTTAATGCAGGGTTCTTGGTCTCCATGTGGTGAAGCAGTTTTGAAGGTTTCACGGCCTGGTTGGATAGCCAGTTGCCACATATTATACAAATTGGGCTTGGAGAACGTGGATCACCTGTTGTGCTGACCCCGTCATTTACGTAGGACTCTTGGTATTTTCCTTTAAAAGCAGCTTCCTTTTCATGGGCAGTCTTAGAGTCCTCTGCTGTCTCCTCATGGGGTCTGTCCCCCTTTTCAAAGAAGCTCTCCAGTGATGTTTATGTTTTACTCATTTTGGCTAGGGTTCGCTTGTGGGCTCACCAAAACTATGACTGAGACAAGTGCACAGCGCGGGAAACAGGCGCGGACGGAAGTGGTGAATAAAATAATGGGCGGGCCATGGGTGGACTAAAACAAGTGTCGGACTCTGACTTAAAGCCTGCCACCAGATGCAGCTGTACGATTGGAGTACAGCAACTCACTTGCCACTGTAAAGCCTGCCACCAGATGCAGCTTAATTGTCACTTGCCACTCACTGATAGGGTTTAAAAAATATATATATATATATTTATTTATTTATTTTTGGCTGCATTGGGTCTTCGTTGCTGCGCGCACGCTTTCTCTAGTTGTGGCGACCGGGGGCTACTCTTGGTTGTGGTGCACGGTATTCTCATTGCAGTGGCTTCTCTTGTTGTGGGGCATAGGCTCTGGGTGCATGGGCTTCAGTAGCTGTGGCTTGCAGTCTCTAGAGCACAGGCTCAGTAGTTATAGCACACAGCTTAGTTGCTCCGAGGCATGTGGGATCTTCCCAGACCAGGGCTTGAACCCGTGTCCCCTGCATTGGCAGGCAGATTCTTAACCACTGAGCCACAAGGGAAGCCCACTGATAGGGTTCTGATATGAGTCTGCAAGCAGTTGATTTATTATGGTCTCTGTGTAGTCAGACCTCTCTGCTAATGATAATCTGTATTTGCAGACGCTCCCCAGCACTAGCATCACTGCCTCAGCTCCACCTCCGATCATCAGGCATTAGATTCTCATAAGGAGCGTGCAACCTAGATCCCTCATGTGCGCAGTTCACAGTAGGGTTCGTGCTCCTAAAAGAATCTAATGCCACTGCTGATCTGACAAGAGGTGGAGCTCAGGCAATAATGCAAGCAATGGGGAGCGGCTGTAAATACAGATGAAGCTTCACTCGCTCACCTGCTGCTCACTTCCTGCTGTGCAGCCCAGTTCCCAATAGGCCACAGACTGGTACCAGTCCGTGGCCCGGGGCTTGGGGACCCCTGGTGTAGACCCGATGCAGCGAGGCCCAGAACTAGGGAAGTAGCAGTGGAGAACAGGAAGAAAGGAACGGGTGTGAGAGACAAGTTTTGGGAAGACAGGAGAGATTAAGGAATCAAAGGTCTAGGTTCGATCTTAACCCTGGGAATATGAAAAGAAAGGATGTGTGGAGAGGAGGGGGTGCTAGAGGAATCAAGGGTGATTAGGTTGGTCAGTTGGGTGAATAGTTATATTTATTTACTTTGGGAATTCAAGGGGTAGAAGAGAATATGCAGGGAAAGAGAATGAATTCAGTTTTGAAAATGAGTGCTGTATTCTGGTGAGACAGTGTTTGCTTATGCAGTCATTCATCAAATAATTAGTGATCCCCACTTAAATTCCAGATACTTTTCAAGATGTTGGGGTGGGTATACACCTATCTCATTTTTTTTCCACTATATATTATGTTTAAGAAGGCTTTCTGGTGGCGCAGTGGTTGGGAGTCCGCCTGCCGATGCAGGGGATGTGGGTTCATGTCCCGGTCCGGGAAGATCCCACATGCCTTGGAGCGGCTGGGCCCATGAGCCATGGCTGCTGAGCCTGTGCGTCCGGAGCCTGTGCTCCGCAACGGGAGAGGCCACAACAGTAAGAGGCCTGCGTACCGCAAAAAAAAAAAAAAAAAGAAATCTGTCAATGTGTATTACAAAGATTTTTATCCCCATTTGTGACTCCTCTTTTCACTTGGTTTATTGTGGCCCTTTGTGATAACTTTAGAAACTTTGATGGACAGTTGCTATGACCTGTTTTTGTGAAGGGGTCTAGAGCTGGGGCTCTGCCTATTCCTGCATCTTCCTAATATCCCTCCTCAAATAATCTCTTTATCTCTGTCTTTTTCTTTTTCCTCTGGGATACCCATAATATATTGTTTTGGTCCTCTTTATGGTGTCCTACAGTCTCTTAGGTACTTTTCATTTTCCTTAATTCTTTTTTCTCTCTGTTCTTTGGAGTGTATACTTTCTTTCTCTTTTTTTTTGGTTGTACTGAGTGGCTTGCAGGATCTTTGTTTCCTGACCAGTGATTGAACCCGGGTCCTCAGCAGTGAAAGTGTGGAGTCCTAACCACTGGACCACCAGGGAATTCCCTGGACTGTATACTTTTATTTGACCTTTCTTTAAGTAAACTGATTCTTCTTCCTGCCTAAATCTGCTGTTGATCTCTTCTAGTGAAATTTTCATTTTAGATAGTGATTTGTCATCCCCCAAGTCTGTGTTTGGCTCCTTTTTTTTCTTTCTTTTTATTGATATGCTCATTTATTCATACATTGTTTTCCTGCTTTCTTTTAGTTCTGTGTAGTTTCTTTGAGCTCTTTGAGTGTATTTTATGTAGTTTGTTTAAAATGTACTAAACTGGAACTTCCCTGGTGGTCCAGTGGTTAGGACTCCTTCCTTCCACTGTAGGGGGCATGGGTTCCATCCCTGGTCAGGGAACTAAGATCCTGCAAGCTGCACTGCACACACACACACACACACAAACTACTAGATTTTGTATCCGGACTTCTCAGGGATATTTTCTTTTGTTTTATTTATTTTTTCTTGGGAATTTTTTTGTGCATATCTTGTGATTTTTTTTTGTTGTTGCATACTGGACATTTGACTGTTACAATGTGTAACCCTGGGAATCAGATTCCACCCCTTTATACAGGTTTGCTGTCTTTTTTTGTGAAGGCTGCAGTTGTCTGTGACTTTCCCAGACTGTTTTTGCAAAGACTGTATTTCTTGTCATAGGTACTCACTGAACGCTCCTTCTTTTAGCTTGTGTTCCAGAAAGGTTTTGTCAGGGAATTCCTTGAATGCCGGGAGCTAAAAATAAAACGAACAAAAAGCCACTTCTCCAGTCTTTGCACATTTCCTTTGTGGTGGGGTGCTCGTTCAGTACTTAACCAAGCTGTTTACAGCTCTGTCTTAGCTAAAGTTTAATTAGAGGTTAAAGCTTAGGGTCTTATTATGTCCTTTGCGTGCATGTGTCTCACCCTGAACATGTTCATGGGTTTCTGCTGTTTTCTAGAGTAGTGAGAAAGTTCGTTCTCAGAGTTTTTGCTTGTTTTTTCATGTTTCTGTGAACGGACTGGAGTTTGGAGCTGCCTACTCCACCATTTTGTTGATACCATTTGACTATACTGTTTTGCTTTTAATCCCCCCACCCCATCTCCTTGCTTTAATTTGGAAATTTGCTCCTTCCCTCCCTTTCCTTCCTCCCCCTTCTGTTTTACTTAGGAAGATTGATTTTCTTCTACTCTTAATTCTGTTGCAGGTATTGACATTTAAAAATTTTACCTCCCTCTTTATTGTTTGGAAGTTACAGCGGGTTTTTCTGTTCTTTTAGTGGCTACCATTAAAAATTTAACTTGAACACCTAATTTTTAGTCTGAAGTTTATCAGTGTCTTTACTTTTTCTCTCAAGCAATACCAGCACTTAGAATGTTTTAAGTGGGGTTACTCTTTCTTGTCCTCCATGGTAGTGTTGTTCAGGATTTATAGTTTCATCTCTTTATTTCTTATAATTAATCATTATTTTTGTTATACATTAAGATTTGTTTAGATATAATACTTATTTGCTGAATTCTTTGCTCAATATTTCTGCTTTATACCTTAGTTCTTTATCCTGGAATCCTTTTTCATCTTTAAGTACATATTTTGGAAGTCTTTTTAGTGAGGATTTGTTGATGGGAACTAATGAGTTTTGTTTTGTGGGTTTTAAAAAAAATGTTATTTATTTATTTGCTTATTTATTTATTTTTGGCTGCGTTGGGTCTTCGTTGCTGCGTGCTGGCTTTCTCTAGTTGCAGCGAGTGGGGGCTACTCTTCATTGTGATGTGCGGGCTTCTCAGTGTGGTGGCTTCTTTTGTTGTGGAGCACGGGCTTAGTTGCTCCACGGCATGTGGGATCTTCCCGGAGCAGGGCTCGAACCCGTATCCCCTGCATTAGCAGGTAGATTCTTAACCACTGCACCACCAGGGAAGTCCAAACTCATTAAGTTTTTATTCATCAGAAAATGCTTTTTTTCTTCTTCTTCTTTTTGCTCTTTTTCTTGTAGGTTTAGGGATGAATAAAACCTTGGTTAATTTATTTTCTTTTCTCAAAACTATTAAGATAGTCTCAAACTTCTACTGTCTGTTACTATTGAGAATTTAGGTGTTTTATGTTTACTTCATATTTACCCTTTCTGATGTTGTTTATTCCTTCCTGAAGTTCTGGGTTTTTGTCTAGTACTATTTCCCTTTAATCTTAGAAAGTTGTATTAGCTTTTATTATTGCACTGGTCTGTTAGAAACATATTCTCTCAGCTTTTGTCACTTGTAAATGTGTTTATATTTCTTAATTTTCTGAAGTTTATTTTAGTGGGATATAGAAATGACAGTATTTTTCTTCCAGCACTTTAAATCTGTTTCTCTTTGTCTTCTGGCCTCTCTTATTTCTGGTGAGAATTTAACTGTCACTTATCTATTTTCCCCTTAATGTTATATGCTTTTTTCTTTGCCTGCTTTAAAGATTCTTGTCTTTATTTTGTTGTTCAAAAGTGTGAATTTGATATGCCTAGTAGTGATTTTTGAAATGTATCCTATTTGGGGTTCACTATTTCTTCAGTTTGTTAGTTGGTATCTTTCACCTGTTTTAGAAAGTTCTCATCTGTTGTCCCAGCAAATACTTCTCTGCCCCATTCCAATCCCATTTCCTTCTGGTATGCCAGTTGTACATATTGCTTGTCTGTTTGGTATTCTTTCAGAGATCTTAACTGTACTGTTATTTATTTATTTATTTTTGGGTCATTCCTTATTTTCTCTGTTTTTTTTTCAGCTTGGATACTTTCTGTTGACCTGTTTTCAAGTTCAGTGATTCTTTCATTTACTGTATTCAGTTTGCTGTTAATATCTGACAGCATAGTTTTATTTTTAGCATTTCTTTTGAATATATTTGTAGATCGGTCTCTGCTAGAATTCCCTGTATTCTTATATTCTTACATATTATCTTTTCAGACTAAATTTTAGAATTTCTACCATAATTAATTTACATTCTTTTTATTATTTCAATATCTGGGCCATTTCTGTGTCTGTCCCTTATCCTGTTTCCTCTCTTGACCTTGGATCACAATTTCTGGCTTCCATGTATGTTTTGTAATTTTTTATGCCGAGTATGTTATATAAGAGACAGTAGAGACTAAAGTCAATAATTTTTATCTTCAGGAATGGGCTTATCCCTTCTTCTTCCATTCTGTTAGATTGTTGTGGTGGATTATGATAGTCATGTTTGATGGGGCCCTGAGTCAAGCTGACCTATGGCTGATATAGACCTGGCCTTTGGCAACTTTGCTTTAGTTTATCATTACTTTTAAATATTTTGAGTGTAGGTTCAGGAAGTTTGTTTTTTTCAGCAGGGAAAAGTGAAAATTGGTGAGATCTTTTTGTGCTTTACTGCTAAGCCTGTAGTTTTCTGAACTGAGGGAGAGCAACCCACCTGGTTGTTAGTTCTCTTTGCTCCCCAGCTTTCTGTGCCAGCAAGTGCTCCCTTCCGGCCACCCTTGCCCAGATCCTAGTGTGTAGCTGCCTTATCCTCTTACAGCACCCGCGATGCCTCAGTGGGGTTTCTCTCAGCTTTTCTGTGCCACCTCCAGTCACCAGTTGTTAAATGCCCCGAGAGCCTCAGAGGATCTTTCTCAGCTTTCTTGCCTTCTCTCCATCTCCACTGCGCTGCCTTGTGCTTGGGGAGACTCCACACACTTCATGGGTTCATAT
The DNA here is from genome assembly GCF_964165515.1 of Mesoplodon bidens. Taxonomy (NCBI): domain Eukaryota; kingdom Metazoa; phylum Chordata; class Mammalia; order Artiodactyla; family Ziphiidae; genus Mesoplodon; species Mesoplodon bidens. The sequence goes on from NC_138164.1 coordinate 4,939,756, forward strand.
CTCTCAGTTCTCCTGCTCTCTCCCCCTGCCCCGCCGTTGGTGTACTGACCGTGTCCACTTGGTGAATACCTGTGGGAGTCAGTTGCTGGGTAAGTGTTGATGGTGCTCCTTGGAATTTTAGTTTATCTGTCACTCCAGTCCACATGCAGTCAGTTGGGGTTTGGCTGGTTTCTCCTTATCATGTCTAAGGCAGGTTCTTTATCCTCCTGCGTCTTTGCCAGGTATCTGAGCACATCCATATGAATCTCTTCTGTCTCAGGAAAGTCTTGTCCCTGTTTGCAACTTAGTTCATGTAGGTTTCTTTTCACTTTTTAAAAAACTCATTTTGTAGTTTAATCTGGCTTATTTTTGGCTAGTGTGAGAATGATCATTATCCTCTGAACTTCTCCTAATACCAGGAGTTTTTTTGTTTTCTTTTTTAATACTTCCAGTGATACTGCTTTCAAAAAATAGAGACTATATTCTCATCAACTTTATATTTCTTATAATATTAACTATAATGATAGGTAATGTTTATTAAGTACTTACTGAGTGCCAGGCACCTTGGTAAACACTTTAAATGCATTATCTCATTTAACGAACTTGAGAATAGGTGTTATTATATCATTCCCATTTTCCAGATGAGAGGTTAGGTAGGTCAACATTATATAACCAGTTAGTGGCACTTTTGAACTCAAGGTTGTCTGTATCTGGAGCTGAGTTTGCAAATTCACATCCCTAGATGGGAAGGATATGTAAATAAATGAATGAAGTGAGTAGGGTGTAAAAAAAATAACAAAGCAAGTAGCATGATGAATGACAGTTAACATTCAACCTAGATATTGACTAAAAAATAAAGAGTAATCACTTCTGTGACAAAGTCTCTGGGAGAATACTTGCCTCATTCAGAGGGGGGTGGTCACTTAGCTCCAGCCACTTGTTGCCCATGTGAGAATATGGGTCTAGTAGTTCAGATTTTCAGATTTTTCGATAGAAGTCAGAAATTTGTATTTTTCATAAGAAACCGCTTAGTTTCTAAATGTTAGCTGCTGGTTCAAATAAAAATAAAATAAAATCCAGTGTTCAGACCTGCATGGTGAGTCTGAAGTAAAATGTGTCTGCAGGCCCAACCTGTTCTCTGGGCAGCCAGTGTGCAGTCTCCATAATAGAGCCTGAGCTCTTTTAGACCACCGGTCACGCTGTCTCTCAGGGCCCACCTGAATGCCTTCCTTTCACATTTGTGCTGTACCTCAGGGATGTGAAGGCCTGCTTTGGGATGAATGTACTATTTTATTTACTGCTGTTATACCGTTGTGCTAGTTTAGATATAAACTACAAAGAAAATTTTTAGAAATATATTTTTAATTTCTTATTTATTTTTTTTAATTTTTATTTTATATTGGAATATAGTAGATTACAATGTTGTGTTAGCTTCAGGTGTACAGCAAAGTGATTCAGTTATACATATACATGTATCTATTCTTTTTCAAGTAGAAGCATATTTTTAAAAAATCCTGAATTCTTCATTTTATCTGCTTTAAGCAATAGAGTTCTATTATAAGGCATATCTTACATTAAGTTGATGGGGAGGGACAGGTATTATTGAATGCTTATTTTATTTTGTTCATTAATCATGACTTTCTCTTCCTCTCTTTTGCCCTTTCTTCTTTGACATAGCTTTCACTTTCAGAAGAACAGAATGAAGTAACAAAAAATGGCTGTGAATCTAAAGAGCTGGTCTACCTCGTGCACATTGCTTGTCAGGTAATTTTGTGGATGCGTTCTCCATTTCACATAAAATTTAATGAGAATTAAATATGAATGAATAACATTGAATAAATGAATGAATAAATATGAACATAACATTGACTGTGGTAACACAAATGTTTTACTTTATTCTTTCTCCCATTCATATTGGCATTTCTGCATATACTCAGAGTTGAAACAATCAATTTAATAGATATTTAATTTACAAACATAAGTGAAAATTCTTCCTGTAAGAGTAAAGGAAATGGGACTTCCCTGGTGGCTCAGTGGTTAAGAATCCACCTGCCAATTCAGGTGACACGGGTTTGAGCCCTGGTCCAGGAAGATCCCACATGCCGTGGAGCAACTAAGCCCATGTGCCACAACTACTGAGCCTGTGCTCTAGAGCCCACGAGCCACAGCTACTGAACCCCATGCACCTAAAACCTGTGCTCTGCAATGAGAAGCACGCACACCTCAGTGAAAGAGTAGTCCCCGCTCGCCGCAACTAGGGAAAGCCTGTGTGCAGCAACGAAGACCCAACATGGCCAAATAAATAATTAAAAATAAATAAATAAAATCCTTTTAAAAAAAAGAGTAAAGGAAATATATTTTTTATTGATGATGAGGTTAAATGAGTCAGCTACAGGTCACATATTACAATAAAAGAACAGACTAAGTAGTGTCTGCATCAGATGCACACTTTTCTAACCAAGATGGTAAGTTCCACTGTGGTGTAACAATATGTGTATGTTTCAGAAGTGTGCTATTTCTTAACTCTTAGTATTAGAACTTTTTTGAGGGTAATTACCATGACTTGCTCTTAATGAGATTTAAAATATGTCATTTGTAGCATTGATTATTTCCTCCATCAAGTAAGCAGTTAGTTCCTTTATTTATTCTTTGTTCATTGAGCCTTCTTGCCTATCTTTGAACTAGTCATTGTAAAGCAAGTGTTTTTGAGGAAAGCTTTCTTATGTACAAAGTTTTTAGTTTTCTTTGAGAGAGTAAGATAGGGGAGTTTATGGGTTCTTTTTTTTCCAAAAAGTATTATTCATGTACCTGAAATTAAAAATTAAATAATCTGGAAAAGTCTGATGGCTATTTCATATGGGAAATACTTAAGTTCTTAGTCTTGGTGTGACTTTAAGGGCAAACCTTTTATAATTAAGTGCTTTTATTTGTAGGTGAGAGAATATGAGATTGGAAATTGAACTTAGCATGTATATATATGTTCAAAGTTATATATCATTTATACATGTTTTACTGTATGTCATCTTGGTTCCTTTGAGGAAGTGGGCAGCTCTGAATCACTGTTTCATGTCATATTTCATAAAAATACTTCTATTTGGTGAGTTAACTTTTAAGTGAAAATATCAAATGCTTTTATGATGAACCATTGCTAATACAGGAATATAAAACATTTTTTCTTTATCTAGAGTACATGATTGGCACGTGAGTCATGAACTTATTATTCCATCTAAAACCTACACCTTTTAGCATCTTCTCTTCTTACCAGTGATTTCCATTTGTTCTGACAATGCAAATATTTTTATTCTCATAAGCAAAACATAATGTCAAAAATACCTATGCTGTTCTTAAAAAATGACCTTCAAAAGGTAAGCATGGTATTTTGGTACCATACATTAACATGTATAATCGTTACTTGATTATGCCTCCATGAATTAGTGACCTAGGTAATTAAGGCTATTTCCTGGTTGTAAATATCTTGTCAAGCTGCTTAAAAAATTTCAGACTACTTGTTATACTATTTACTACATGAAAGTAGTAATTTACTGCATTGTCATAATGCTGTCACGTTTCTCCTCTGCCTCACACTGTAAGTAATCGTTGATATGTTCTCATGGCTTACCTTCTGTATTCTTGCCATATATGTCAGCCATAAACCACATTAAACTAGAATCATTTTTTTTATAACCAAGAGAGACTCACAATCAAACCTTCTAATTTTGCAAATGAGAAAGTTGAGGCCCAGATTATGGAAGTTGCTTTCCTAAGCTATATGAAATCTTAGCAGGAGCTACTAAGGACTTCAGTTTCCTGATTGTCAGCTTTTCTTGCATCACCTTGGAATTTGCAATCTACAACAGATTTTAGAGATTGCTTAATCTTCAGATGAGATACGATCACCCTTACGCCCTGTAATCTATTCATTATAGAAGCTAATTTCATATTTCATATCTTTGCTAATTTCTAGTTTTTAATAATGTGCACTTGAAATTTTGTTTATTTAACCAAAATTCTTGGTCCTTCATCTTTTTTTTTTTTTTTGCGGTATGTGGGCCTCTCACTGTTGTGGCCTCTCCCATTGTGGAGCACAGGCTCCAGACATGCAGGCCCAACGGCCATGGCTCACGGGCCCAGCCGCTCCGTGGCATGCAGTTTCCTCCCGGACCGGGGCACGAACCTGTGTCCCCTGCATCGGCAGGTGGACTCTCAACCACTGCGCCACCAGGGAAGCCCTTGGTCCTTCATCTTAACCCACTTTCTTCTCTTTTTCTTTTATCTTAGAAGTGTCCAATTAAACAGCTGTGATCTTTTTCCTTTCTGTAGGTTAAGTGATACTGATTTCTTTAGGTATTACCTTTGAATCTTGTAATGGTGTCTTTGTCTCTGCCTTTTACAGTTTTAATTTCTTTTTAAATTGTGAACCCAGAAATGTAAGCAATATCTTCCATACTGCATGGATCCAAATTCAGTAGGCATTTTTTGATCACTTATATGTCTAGTACACAAGTATTATGGCATGCAGCATATCATTTAATTCTTAAAACCTCTGTGAGGCAAATAGTCTGGTTTAAAAACATCAGTTTTTAAGTGTTATTTTTTTTTAATAAATTTATTTACTTACTCACTTATTTATTTATTTATTTATTTATATATTTATGGCTGCGTTGGGTCTTCGTTGCTGCATGTGGGCTTTCTCTAGTTGTGGCGAGCGGGGGGTACTGTTTGTTGTGGTGGGCAGGCTTCTTATTGCGGTGGCTTCCCTTGTTGTGGAGCATAGGCTCTAGGCGCACGTGCTTCAGTAGTTGTGGCTCACGGGCTCTACAGTGCAGGCTCAGTAGTTGTGGCGCACGGGCTTACTTGCTCCTCGGCAGGTAGGATCTTCCCGGACCAGGGCTCAAACCCATGTCGCCTGCATTGGCAGGCAGATTCTTAACAACTGTGCCACCAGGGAAGCCCCTAAGTGTTAATTTTAAAATGACTAATTTAAACCTAGCTGTTGCAAGAATTTATTTTAACATGTGCCCTAATGAAAATTTGGTTCTGATCTTTCCCCCTCTGAGTATAGTTTTGTTTGTTTAAGAATAATTGTTGCTTAATGAAGTAGTTAGTAATTTTTTGTTCCATAGTAAGCTTTAGAGAAGTTGAAATGAATAGTTCTTATTGCAGTTGAATTGTAAGAACTACCTTTGTATTTATCGGAATTCATCAATGTATAATAGCTTATTTTTTCTGGAGATCAAGTTTTTCATAAATATTTACAGTAGAAGGAAATGGACTGTCAGTCAGGAGGGCTAAATTTGTCCCAACTGTGCCATGACCAACCAGCTGTGTGGCTGACAGGGTCTTAAGAGCTTCTGAATTGGGAGAGCCAAGTTCAGGACGTTGGTCCACCAGAGACCTCCAGGCCCCACGTAATATCAAACAGCGAAAGCTCTCCCAGAGATCTCCATCTCAATGCTAAGACCCAGCTCCACTCAACGACCAGCAATCTACATAGGGTGCTGGACACCCTATGTCAAACAACTAGCAAGACAGGAACACAACCCCACCCGTTAGCAGAGAGGCAGCCTAAAATCATAAGAATTTCACAGACACCCCAAAACACACCACTGGACGTGGTCCTGTCCACCAGAAAGACAAAATCCAGCCTCATCCACCAGAACACAGGCACCAGTCCCCTCCACCAGGAAGCCTACACAACCCACTGAACCAACCTTACCCACTGGGAGCAGACACCAAAAACAACGGGAACGACAGACCTGCAGCCTGCGAAAAGGAGACCCCAAACACAGTAAGTTAAGCAAAATGAGAAGAGAAACACACAGCAGGTGAAGGAGCAAGATAAAAACCCACCAGACCTAACAAATGAAGAGGAAATAGGCAGTCTACCTGAAAAAAAATTCAGAGTAATGATAGTAAAGATGATCCAAAATCTTGTAAATAGAATGGAGAAAATATGAGAAATGTTTAACAAGGACCTAGAAGAACTAAAGAGTAAACAAACAATGATGAACAACACAATAAATGAAATTTAAAATTCTCTAGAAGAAATCAATAGCAGAATAACTGAGGCAGAAGAACGGATAAGTGGCCTGGAAGATAAAATAGTGGAAATAACTACCACAGGGCAGAATAAAGAAAAAAGACTGAAAAGAATTGAGAACAGTCTCAGAGACATCTGGAAAAACATTAAACGCACCAACATTTGAATATATAGGTATCCCAGAAGAAGATGAGACAAGAAAAGGAACTGAGAAAACATTTGAAGAGATTATAATTGAAAACTTCCCTAGTATGGGAAAAGAAATAGTCAGACAGGTCCAGGAAGCACAGAGAGTCCCATACAGTATAAATCCAAGGAGAAACACACCAAGATATATTAATCAAACTCTCAAAAATTAAATACAAAGAAAAAATATTAAAAGCAGCAAGGGAAAAGCAACAAATAACATACAAGGGAATCCCCATAAGGTTAACAGCTGATCTTTCAGCAGAAAGTCCGCAAGCCAGAAGGGAGTGGCAGGACATATTTAAAGTGATGAAAGGGAAAAACCTGCAACCAAGATTACTCTACCCAGCAAGGATCTCATTCAGATTCAACAGAGAAATTAAAACCTTTAAAGACAAGCAAAAGCTAAGAGAATTCAGCACCACCAAACCAGCTTTACAACAAATGCTAAGTAAAGGAACTTCTCTAGGCAGGAAACACAAGAGAAGGAAAAGACCTACAATAACAAACCCAAAACAATTAAGAAAATGTTAATAGGAACAAACATATCAATAATTACCTTAAATATAAATGGATTAAATGCTCCAATCAAAAGACACAGACTGGCTGAATGGATACAAAACAAGACCTGTATATATGCTGTCTACAGGAGACCCACTTCAGACCTAGGGACACATACAGACTGAAAGTGAAGGGATGGAAAAAGATATTCCATGCAAATGGAAATCAAAAGAAAGCTGGAGTAGCAATTCTCATATCAGACAAAATAGACTCTAAAATAAAGACGATTACAAGAGACAAAGAAGGAGACTACATAATACTCAAGGGACCAATCCAAGAAGAAGATACAACAATTGTAAATAATAATGCACCCAACACAGGAGGACTTCAATGTATAAGGCAAATGCTAACAGCCATAAAAGGGGAAATCAACAGTAACACAATCATAGCAGGGGACTTTACCACCCCACTTTCACCAATAGATCATCCAAAACGAAAATAAGTAAGGAAACACAAGCTTTAAATGACACATTAAACAATATGGACTTAATTGATATTTATAGGACATTCCATCCGAAAGCAGCACAATACACTTTCTTTTCAAGTGCTCATGGAACATTCTCCAGGATAGATCATGTCTTGGGTCACAAATCAAACCTTGGTATATTTAAGAAAATTGAAATTGAATTTTTTTCTGACACAACGCTATGAGACTAGATATCAATTGCAGGAAAAAAACTGCAAAAATAGAAACATGAAGGCTAAAGAATACACTACTAAATAACCAAGAGATCACTGAAGAAATCAAAGAGGAAATCAAAAAATACCTAGAAACAAATGACAATGAAAACACAACATGGGATGCAACAAAAGCAGTTCTAAGAGGGAAGTTTATAGCAATACAATCCTACCTCAAGCAACAAGAAACATCTCAAATAAACAACCTAACCTTACACCTAAAGTAGTTAGAGAAAGAAGAACAAAAAGAACCAAAAGTTAGCAGAAGGAAAGAAATCATAAAAATCAGATCAGAAATAAATGAAAAAGAAATGAAGGATACAGTAGCAAAGATCAGTAAAACTAAAAGCTGGTTCTTTGAGAAGATAAACAAAATTGGTAAACCATTAGCCAGACTCATCAAGAAGAAAAGGGAGAAGACTCAAATCAGCAGAATTATAGTGAAAAAGGAGAAGTAACAACTGACACTGCAGAAATACAAAGGATCATGAGAGATTACTACATGCAACGTTATGCCAATAATATGGACAACCTGGAAGAAATGGACAAATTCTTAGAAAAGCACAACCTTCTTAGACGGAACTGGGAAGAAGTAGAAAACATAAACAGACCATTCACAAGCACTGAAATTGAAACTGTGATTAAAAAATCTTCCAACAAACAAAAACCCAGGACCAGATGACTTCACAGGCGAATTCTATCAGACATTTAGAGAAGAGCTAACACCTGTCCTTCTCAAACTCTTCCAAAATACAGCAAAGGGAGGAACACTCCCAAACTCAATCTATGAGGCCATCATCACCCTGATACCAAAACCACATAAAGATGTCACAAAAAAAGAAAACTGCAGGCCAATATCAGTGATGAACATAGATGCAAAAATCCTCAACAAAATACTAGCAAACAGAATCCAACAGCACATTAAAAGGATCATACCCAATGATCAAGTGGGGTTTATCCCAGGAATGCAAGCATTCTTCAATATGTGCAAATCAATCAGTATGATGCACCTTATTAACAAATTGAAGGAGAAAAACCATATGATCTTCTCAGTAGATGCAGAAAAAGCATTTGACAAAATTTGACACCCAGTTATGATAAAAACCCTCCAGAAAGTAGGCATAGAGGGAACTTCCCTCAACATAATAAAGGCCATGTATGACAAACCCACAGCCAACATCGTTCTCAGTGGTGAAAAACTGAAACCACTTCCACTGTAATCAGAACAAGATAAGGTTGCCCACTCTCACCACTCTTATTCAACATAGTTTTAGAAGTTATAACCACAGCAATCAGAACATAAAAAGAAACAAAAGGAATCCAAGTAGGAAAAGAAGTAAAGTTGTCACTGTTTGCAGATGACATGATACTAAGAGAATCTTAAAGAGGCTACCAGAACACTAGAGCTAATTAATGAATTTGGTAAAGTAGCAGGATACAAAATTAATGCACAGAAATCTCTTGCATTCCTATACACTAATGATGAAAAATCTGAAAGAGAAATTAAGGAAACACTCCTGTTTACCATTGCAACAAAAAGAACAAAATACCTAGGAATAAACCTACCTAAGGAGATAGAAGACTTGTATGCAGAAAACTATAAGACACTGATGAAAGAAATTAAAGATGATACAAACAGATGGAGAGAGATACCATGTTCTTGGATTGGAAAAGTCAACATTGTGAAAATGACTGTACTACCCAAAGCAATCTATAGATTCAGTGCAATCCCTGTCAAACTACCAATGGCATTTTTCACAGAACCAGAACAAAAAATTCCACAATTTATATGGAAACACAAAGACCCCGAATAGCCAAAGCAATCTTGAGAAAGCAAAATGGAGCTGGAGGAAACAGGCTCCCTGACTTCAGACTATACTACAAAGCTACAGTAATCAAGACAGTATGGTACTGGCACAAAACCAGAAATATAGATCAATGGAAGAGGATAGAAACCCAGAGGTAAACCCATGCATATATGGTCACCTTATCTTTGATAAAGGAGGCAAGAATATGCAATGGAGAAAAGACAGCCTCTTCAATAAGTGGTGCTGGGAAAAGTGGACAGCTACATGTAAAAGAATGAAATTAGAGCACTCCCTAGCACCATACACCAAAATAAACTCAAAGTGGATTACAGACCTAGATGTAAGGCCAGACACTATAAAATTCTTAGAGGAAAACATAGGCAGAACACTATATGACATAAATCACAGCAAGATCCTTTTTGACCCACCTCCTAGATAAATGGAAATAAAAAAAATAAACAAATGGGACCTAATGAAACTTAAAAGCTTTTGCATAGCAAAGGAAACCATAAACAAGACTGGAAGGAAATATTTGCAAACGAAGCAACTGACAAAGGATTAATCTCCAAAATATACAAGCAGCTCATGCAGCTCAATATCAAAAAAACAAACAACCCAATCCAAAAAGGGGCAGGAGACCTAAATAGACATTTCTCTAAAGAAGATATACAGATTAGCAACAAACACATGAAAGGATGCTCAACATCACTAATCATTAGAGAAATGCAAATCAAAACTACAGTGAGGTATCCCCTCACACCAGTCAGAATGGCCATCATCAAAAAATCTACAAACGATATTTTTTTTTTTTTTTTTTTTTTTTTTGCGGTACGCGGGCCTCTCACTGTTGTGGCCTCTCCCGTTGCAGAGCACAGGCTCTGGACGCGCAGGCTCAGCGGCCATGGCTCACGGGCCCAGCCGCTCCGCGGCATGTGGGATCTTCCCGGACCGGGGCACGAACCCGTGTCCCCTGCATCGGCAGGCGGACTCTCAACCACTGCGCCACCAGGGAAGCCCTGGAGGTTTCTTAAAAACTAAAAATAGAACTACCATATGACCCAGCAATCCCAGTGGATATACTGGGCATATACCCTGAGAAAACCATAATTCAAAAAGAGTCATGTACCACAATGTTCATTGCAGCTATATTTACAATAGCCAAGACTTGGAATCAACCTAAGTTTCCATCGACAGATGAATGGATAGAGAAGATGTGGCACATATATACAATGGAATATTGCTCAGCCATTAAAAGAAATGGAATTGAGTTATTTGTAGTGAGGTGGATGGACATAGTGACTGTCATACAGAGTGAAGTAAGTCAGAAAGAGAGAAACAAATACTGCATGCTAACACATATATATGGAATCTAAAAAAAAAAATGGTTCTGAAGAACCTAGGGGAAGAACAGGAATAAAGATGCAGACGTAGAGAATGGACTTGTGGACACAGGGAGGGGGAAGAGTAAGCCATGACGAAGTGCGAGAGTGGCATGGACATATACACACTACCAAATGTAAAATATTTAGCTAGTGGGAAGCAGCCACATAGCACAGAGAGATCAGCTACGTGCTTTGTGACCACCTAGAGGGGATAGGGAAGGTAGTAGGGAGACGCAAGAGGGAAGAGATATGGGGATATATGTATATGTATAGCTGATTCACTTTGTCGCACAATATAAACTAACACACCATTGTAAAGCAATTATACTCCAATAAAGGTGTTAAAAAATATTTACAGTCATGTGAAAACTTCTTTATGTCTCTGTTGATGGAGTAAACAGTTGGTTTTAGGGGAATGCTTTTCTGTCTCAAAATATCTCTTGTACTCTGATGCTTGAAATTCCACCATCAGAAATGCATTCCTCGGTATTAAATAACTCCTCCACTTGGTCAGTTTAGAATATGTTGTTACTAAGGGGGTGGAGTTGATTATTAACGTTTGAAGAGCATCTGTGTATAAACACAATATATTGAATATAAGCAGATCGCAAACATTCTTATTTAAACCTAAAAACTTTTCTCTGAAATATATGTGTTACTATTCCCATTATGTAGGAGAATAAACTGCTATTCGTTGGTGTTAAGTAACTTGTGTAAAGTCCCCTATTTGGGATAACGCCAGGCTGAGATTTAAATCAGGTCTTTCTTTTCACTGAACTTCATCATACATACAGTTAATTCAAAGTACTAATTCTCTTGCATGATAAACTTTCTCATGATAAAAGAGTCTTCAGAGGACATAGGTGAAGACTTCTTCTCAGAAAGGACTGCAAGTATGTGTAGATTTTGTCTAACTCTTTCCACCTCTATTATTACCAAGCTGTATCTCAAACGCTGTATCTTATTAGCCCATTGTTGATAGCATCTGTGTTTGCACCCTATACTTGATTATAACCCTTCAACTGCCAGAATGAGGTAAAATGTAAATTTAAACATGTTACTCTCATGGTTAAAACTCTTCAGTAGATTTCCACTGAATTTAAAACTAAACCCAAACTGCTACCAAGGCCTGTGTGGGCCGTGCATGATCTGGACCTTGCCTACTTTTTCTAAGCATCATGGGACAATCTTCTCACTCCTACACTTTGGTCTCACTAGCTTTCAGTCAGTTCCTAAAAGACCCTGAGTTTTTTCCTGCAACAAGGCATTGACCTTTTGGTCAGCTCATCACTCCATTCACACACGCAGTTGCTGTGTCTGGTGCCTGCTCAGTTTCAGGAGGCAGGTTAGATATCACTTCTTTATAGCACAAAAGTATCACTATTTTATTTATGTATTAACTTAAAAAGTATTTTTTTCCTCACTAGAAATAAATTCTAAGAAGTCAGAGGTTTGATGGTACTTTCTCTGTTGTATCTCTAATGCTCACTCCAGGGCTTGGTACTATGTAGGTGCTCAGTAAATATCTGGTGAATGAATGAAAGAAGAATAAAATTTTGTTTTAGAAATTTGATCCTATATACACTGGTATTTTTCTTTTTCTCTCATTCTTCTTTATGAGCTTTGTTAAGAATTGTTGATTTTTGTTATCCTTGGAGAAGCAATACTTACTTGAGAGTAATAATTATTAAGGTTATAAATTAGCCGCAAATTAAAATTTAGACAGATGTACATAGTGAATTTTTTGTTCTGTTCTTCATAAAATAATTGAACTTCTAAAATACTCTGATCATTTACTTTATTCAGCCCATTTGGAAATTCCATGATTAAGGTTGTTTTTTTACATATGAAATTTAAAGTTTTTCTTCCACATCTACTGAAGAGATAGGTATTTTACTATTTTTAGAATTTTACTCAGTGACTTTAAAACAGTTTGAGAGAATTTGCAAATTATGTGTTACGGTTTTAATTTCCTGCATATAAATCTGTATAAAAACGCAGACTTTTTACTAGCACAAGAACAGTTTTTAAAAGTTGAAAGAAATCAGTTTATTGATGTATGAAGAAATGAATTTTGAAATCCAGTCCCCAGTATTTACCTTTTGAGGCTCTGAATGTTATTTCCTTTATGTGGTTGCTTATTGATATATATTTCTTTTAGCAAAACTCTATAGAGAGAAGAGAACATGATTACTTTTTATAAATTTAATAAACTTTTTTTTAGAACAATTTTAGGTTTACAGCAAAATTGAGTGGAAGTACAAGGTTCCCTCGTATCCCTTGTCCTCACACATGCACATCCTCCTCCACTATGGACATTCCCCTGCTAACGTCGTACATTGTTACAATGAATGAGCCTACATTGACGTACCATTGTCATTAAGGGTTCATTCATGGTGTTGTGCATTCTGTGGGTTTGGATAAATTTATAATGTGTATCCACCATTATAGTATGTGGAATAGTTTCACTGTCCTGTAATCTCCTGTGCTCCACCTATTCATCTCTCACTTCCCCCTAGCCCCTGTCAACCACTGATTTTTTTCTTAAATTTTCTCCATACTTTTGTATTTTCTACAGTGTCATATGGTTGGAATCATATAATATGTAGCCTTTTCAGGGTGGCTATTTTCACCTAGCAATATGCATTTAAGTTTCATGTCTTTTCATGGCTTGATACTTACTTTGTTGTAGTGCTGAGTCATATTCCATTGTCTGGATGTACCACAGTTCATTTATCGATTCACCAGCTAAAGGACATCTTGGTTGCTTCCAGGCTTTGGCAGCTTTTAATAAAGCTGCTGTAAACCTTTGTGTGCAGGTTTTGTGTGGACAAAAATTTTCAGCTCATTTGGGTAAACACCAAGGAGTGCAATTGCTGGATCCTGTGCTAAGAGTATGATAAATTTTGTAAGAAACTGAAAAGTCTACCTAAATGGCTGTTCCATTTTGTATTCATACCAGCAGTGAAGGAAGGTTCCTGTTCCTTCCCATCCTCACTAGCATTTGGTGTTATTATTGTTCTGGATTTTTGCCACTCTAATAGATGTGTAGTGATATCTTCTTGTTTTTATTTGCCTTGCCCTGATGTCATATGGTGTGGAGCATCCTTTCATATGCTTATTTATCATCTGTATGTCTTTTTGGTGAGGTGCCCATTTTAAAATCAGTTGTTTGTTTTCTTATTGTTGATTGTTAAGGGTTCTTTGTATATTTTGGTTAAAATCCCTTATCAGTAGATATGTTATTTGCCAATATTTTCTCCCAAGTCTGTGGCTTGTCTTTTCATTCTCTCGACAGGGCAGAAAATCTTAATTTCAGTGAAGTCCAGCTTATCGATTCTTTCTTTCATGGACTGTGTCTTTGCTCTTGTATCTAAAGAAAGTAATCACCAAACCCAAGGTCATCTATATTTTCTCCTGTGTTATCTTCTAAGAGTTTTATTGTTTTGTGTCTTATGCTAAGGTATTTTTGAGTTAGTTTTTGTGAAAGATGTAAGGTCTATGTCTAGATATATTTTTTTGTGTGTGGATGTTCAGTTGTTCCAGCACCATTTGTTGAAATAAAACATCTTTTCTCCATTGTATTGCCTTTGCTTTTTTGTCAAACATGAGTTGACTGTGTTTAGGTTGGTCTGTTTCTGGGCTGTCTATTCTGTTCCATTTATGTATATGTCTGTTCCTTTCCTAATACCATATTGTGTTGATTATTGTAGCTTTATGGTAAGTCTTGAAGTTACATACCATCAATCCTCCAACTTTGTTCTTCTTCTTTAATATCTATTCTGGGACCTTTGCCTCTCCATATACACTTTAGAATCAGTTTGTCAATATTCAGAAAAATAACTTGCTGGGGTTTAGGCTGGGGAAGGATTGTGAATCTGTAGATCAAGTTGGGAAGAATTAACATCTTGGCAATATTGAGTCTTCCTGTCTATGAACATGGTATATCTCTCCATATTTAGTTCTTTGACTTCTTTCACCAGAGTTTTATAGTTTTCCTCATATAGATTTTGTACATATTTTGTTAGATTTATGCCTAAGTATTTCATTTTTTGGGTGGTAATGTAAATGGTATTGTGTTTTTAATTTCAGACTCCACTTATTTATTGCCTGGTATATAGGAAAGCAATTGACTTTTGTATGTTAACCTTGTATCCTGCTACTTTGCTATAATCACTTACTGGTTCTAGATGGTTTTTTTGTTGTTGTTCTGTATTTTCTACCTAGATGATCATGTCATCTGTGTACAAAGGCAGTTTTATTTCTTCCTTACCAATCTATCTATCTTTTATTTCCTTTTCCTGTCTTACTGCATTAGCTAGGAATTCCAGCACAGTGTTTTAAATCAGTGATGAGAGAAGGTATCCTTGCCTTGTTCCTGATCTTGGTTGGAAAGCTTCAAGCTTCTTACCAAAAGTCAGTTCCATTTCTATAAACTATAATAACAGATTATCAGAAAGAGAAATTAAGAAAACAATCCCACAATTGCATCAAAAATAATAAGATACCTAGGAATAAATTTAACCAAGGAGGAGAAAGATCTGTACACTGAAAACTGTAAGGCACTGCTGAAAGAAATGGAAGATGACACAAATAAATGGAAAGATAATTCTTTGCTCATGGATTGAAATAATTAATATTGTTAAAATGTGCATACTCCCCAAAGCAATGTACAGATTCAGTGCAATCCTTACCAACATTCCAATGGCATCTTTCACAGAAATAGAAGAAACACCCCTAAAATTTGTTTGGAACCACAAAAGACCCCAAATATTCAAAGCAATCTTGAGAAAGAAGAACAAAACTGGAGGTATCATGTGCCCTGATTTCAAACTATATTACAAAGTTATAGTAATCAAAACAGTACGATATTGGCATAAAAACAGAAAAATAATCAATGGAGTAGAATAGAGAGCCCAGAAATAAACCCACACGTATATGGTCACTTAGTTTACGGCAAAGGAACCAAGAATATACAATGGGGAAAGCACAGTTTCTTGAAATAAATGGTGCTGGGAAAACTGGACCACCACATGCAAAAGAATGAAAATAGACTTGTACCGTACACAAAAATTAACTCAAAATGGTTTAAAGGCTTAGATGTAAGACCTGAAGCCATAAAACTCCTAGAAGAAAACATGGGTAGTATTCCCCTTAACATCAGTCTTGGTGATGATTTTTTAAAATCTGATTCCAAAAGCAAATATAAACAAGTGGAACTACAAAAAAACTAAAAGGTCTGAACTGCAAAGGAAAGCATCAAGAAAGTAAAAAGATGACCTGTGGAATGGGAAAAAATATTTGCAAACCACATATCTGATAAGGGGTTAATATGCAGCATATACAAGGAACCCCTACAACTTAATAGCAGAAAACACTCTGATTAAAAAATGGGCAGAGGTCTCTTCAGTCTCTTTAGCAAGTGGTGTTGGGAAAGCTAGACAGCTTCATGTAAATCAGTGAAGTTAGAACACTGCCTCACACCATACACAAAAATAAACTCAAAATGGTTTAAAGACCTAAATATAAAGACATGACACCATGAAACTCCTAGAAGAGGACATAGGCAAAATATTCTCTGACATAAATCATAACAATATTTTCTTAGGACCATCTCCCAAGGCAAAAGAAATAAAAACAAAATTAAACAAATGGGACCTAATCAAACTTAAAGGCTTTTGCACAGCAAGGAAGCCATCAACAAAATGAAAAGACAACCTATGGAATGGGGGAAATAGTTGCAAACGATGTGACTAACAAGGGGTTAATACCCAAAATATATAAATAGCTCATACAGCTCCACATCAAAAAAGACCAAACAACCCAATCAAAAAATGGGCAGAAGACCTAAATAGACATTTCTCCAAAGAAGACATAGAGGTGGTCAACAGGCATATGAAAAGATGCTCAAAATCACTAATTATTAGAGAAATGCAAATCAAAACTACAGTCAGGTATCACCTCACACCAGTTAGAATGGGCATCATCAGAAAATTTACAAACAAATGCTGGAGAGGGTGTGGAAGAAAGGGAACCCTCTTGCACTGTTGGTGGGAATGTAAATTGATACAGCCACTATGGAGAACATTATGGAGGTTCCTTAAAAAACTAAAAATAGAGCTACCATATAACCCAGCAATCCCACTCCTGAGCATATACCTGGAGAAAACATTAATTCGAAAAGATACATGCACCCCAGTGTTCACAGCAGCACTATTTACAATAGCCAAGACATGGAAGCAACCTAAGTGTCCATCAACAGATGAATGGATAAAGAAGATGTGGTATATTTATACAATGGAATATTGCTTAGCCATAAAAAATAATGAAATACTGCCATTTGCAGCAACATGGATGGACCTAGAGAATATACTAGGTGAAGTAAGTTAGATGGAGAAAGTATGATATCACTTACATGTGGAATCTAAAAAACAATACAGATGAATTTATATACAAAGCAGAAACAGACTCACAGACATGAAAAACAAATTTATAGTTACCAAAGGGGAAAGGGAGGGGGAGAGGGATAAATTAGAAGTATGAGATTAACAGATAGAAACTACTATACATAATATAGATAAGCAACAAGCATTTACTGTATAGCACAGGGGACTATATTCAATATCTGGTAATAACCTCTAATGGAAAATAATTTGAAAAATAATATAACTGAATCACTTTGCTGTACACCTGAAACTAACATAATACTGTAAGTCAACTATATTTCAATTTGAAAAATCCAGAGCTTTGAAATAAAAAGTCGACATCTGTTTAATCTCTGTGATGGAGATATACATATGTTAAATTAATTTTAGTAATTTTCTGATATTTGAAGTGTTGCATAATTTTTGAAATGTGTGTGTGTGAAAGAAAAAATATTTGCAACTATGCGATAAGTTGTGTTTCTTTTTTTCTGCTTTGTTGTTCATTTTTATTTTTTATTTTTGCCATTCCAAAGGAACAAGTATTTAACCACCTGTTGTCACTCAGGAATGCTTTGGGTAGAAGGCAGTGGTAGAACTAAAAAAACAAAGGAGCTTACTTGAGCTAAGAGTAAAAGAACAACTTTCCATAGTAGAAGAACAGCACTTAAAAATCATGTAGGCAAGAAAGGGAACATTTCACACATGGAAGAAATGCAAGTGATTGAGCATAACTGGAAGCAAAGAAACGGCATGGAGGAGTAGTGAGTGGGATCACACTGTAAATTTAGAGAGGCCCAGATGATGCAAGCCCTGATATGTGCAAGTATGTTTGGACTTAATCTTGTGGATCAGTGGTTCCCAACTCAGGCTGATCATCAGATTAACTGGATCTCATTCCAGATTTATTGAACTAGCATTTCTTAGAATAGGAACCAGGAGACTATTCTTTAAAAATATCTGACACCTCTGTTCTCTTATTTCATTCTAACAGCCCTCTGAAAGAGGGAGGTGGTATTGCTTTCTGTCTGTGTAATGGAGAATTGTAGTCCAAAGTAGGACTAGACAAGTTTATCCTGTTAGTTATGGACATACCCGTGTTTAGAATTCAGCACCTCTCCCATGAAATGGTACCTTCTGCTTCTGCCCCGTCTGGCGGAGGCAAATAGAAAAGAGCTACAGTAGAGATGTTTTCTTCAATTCTGAGACAGCTGCTTTGTCTCCCAGTCCCTCCAGATTGCTATGAGATGAAGGCTTCCAGTGGATTGAATTGTTAAACCAAATGGTGTGTAGTGGGGACCAGCTCATCATTACTGCCCACAGGAGCTTTTGAAGGCTTTTTGTCAGTGTGACCTGACAAGCTTTGTATTTTGTGTTGGGGGAGGGGAGTGGCAGAGAAGATCAAAAGCAGGGAGGTCAGAAATGATGTCAGTCCTTAATAAAGCCCGGGCTACAAAGTGATAGATTCAAGAGAAACTTAGAAGACAGTGTGTAATAAATATGCTCTGTGAGCAGATTTTCATTTCTAATGAGCTTGTGGGTTTGGGCAAGGAAAGGAAGAAAGACTGAGAAGTGGGGAGATATAGAGGGTTCTAGATAATATATGCACACCAAATGCTTCTAGATGAAATTTAAGAAATTTAAGAAAATTAATTTTCAGTGTATTTCCGGTTTCAGTCACAGAGATGTTCGTGGTAACTGATCAGTGACCTGGTTTTATTTTTCTTTAATTTCTGGTAATATTCTCCCACACAAAATCATTGTATGCTTCTTTCTGTGGGTTTAAAGTCACATGCTATCTTCCCATCTACCAGTTATTATTCCCAAGGAGAGCCAGTGGGCTTGATCAGTGGTAGGAAGAGGTTTAGTGGACAGTTCTAGCTTATTTTCTATTATTGACATTTTAATGTAATATAACTCACTATAGGGTTCTGGAGTTTATTTATTGTCAAGTTAATTAGTAAATATAAAATCTCATGGATAACATATCATTATGGAACAAATTCTGGTTCCTAACCATTCCTAATAGAGACAAATTATAGGAGTCTTCTTTTTTCTTACTCATAGGGCAAAAGTTGGATCATTAAAAGAAGTTATGAAGATTTTCGGGTACTTGATAAACATCTTCATCTGTGTATTTATGACCGACGATTCTCCCAGCTCTCAGAGCTTCCCCGTTCTGATGCCCTGAAGGACAGTCTAGAGGTAAGCATTCAGTACTTTGCAGAAGTAATCACTATAAATTAGCAGAATTTTTTTTGCCAGTATACTAAATAATATTGAGCACTCAGGAAGATTCGTGAGATTACTTAATTATTTCTTAACTGAAAAATTAGTAATGCTGTTAGGATGTTTTGAATTGAAATAGGTTCAGTGTATAATTTTATAAGAAGAATCTCATATCTTAATATATAAATGGGCAATATATATGAGCAGATCATTTTTCAAAGAGAATGCAAAATATAGAAGCAAAAATATGGAAAAATGTTGACCTCACTAATCAAAGAAATATGTATTCAAATGATGCTGTTTACTCAGTTTATGATGGCAGGCTGTGTCCATGCACTTATTTCCACTCCTGCCAAAAATTTCTAGTAAAAATGTAAGAGTTTTTTTTTTAATTTAAGAGGAAAGAGATTCTTTTATAACATCAGAAAGTAAAAAGAACCATCAGGGAATCAAAAATTGTGAGGAATCTTTGAAAGTAGATGGGATAAGATTTATGGGGGCAAGAAAATACAGCATAAGAAACTTGTACGGGAGGACTGCAGAGGGACAGATAAACTAGAAATCTTCAATGTTAAAACTGAATAAACAAAGTAACAGAAGAGCACACAGAGGGCTTTCAGAAGCATGATTACCACCCTCAGAGAGAAAGTGAGGCAGTCACATTCATGGAATGAGAACAGAGTTTTAAAAAATAAAATAATCAGAGATCTTAGAAATGAACATGTGGTTTTTAAAATTAATTTTAATAATAACAAACCTTAACAGCTGGACTACATGCAAAATGGACATAGATGAAGAGAGAATTAGTGAGCAGGAAGAGCAAGCTTTGTAAGAACACAGCCCCAAAAGGGACAAAAAGTTGTGAGAGAATTGTTGGGAATCACAGAGAATAGATCCAGAAGTTCCTACAAGTCCCTGTTCCTCTTGTAGGAGTTATAGGAGGAGAGAGTGGTTGGCAGTAACTAAAAATATAATAAATTCCCCTAAATTAAAAAAGGGCCTGTTTTCAGATTAAATGGGCCCATTAAGTGCTAAATATAATAAGTGAAAAGACACACATCTAGAAACATTGTGGTAAAATTTCAAAATGCCAAAAGAGAGTGGAAACCCAAAAGCCTTCTGGAGAGCAAAAACAAGGTTTTTCTCAAAGGAACAAGAAACGTATTGGCGTTAGACTCCTTGGCAGCCACAGTGGATGCTTGAAAACAGTGGAAGTCCTGAAGGGAAGCCATTTCAAATCTGTAGTTAATTCCCAGGCGATTATGTAGTGAGGGCAAAGTGGAGACTTCAGTCATGCAAGAACTGACACCGCGACAAGGTCTCAGGAATGTCCTAAAAACGCAGATTCTTTCGTACTATAGAAGCCTGGATGTCTCTCTGCCTCCTTTTCCTTGTCTGCCTTGTTTGTTGTGTATTTCTTTCTCAAGACTGTCTCAGAACATGACCACTCCCCACAGGGGCCAGGTTCTCATTTCTTTTTAAGACAGCAGCCAGACTGAGCCAAAATTTTGTGTCACAGTTCCTAATTCCTTCAGCAACTCCTGTTAGGTCAGCTAATGTTGGGTCCCATTCCTGGACCCATCGGTTGACTCATGGTGTAGGATCACGTATGAACTGTCCTGCCGTGGCTGGGTGTGTGAAGACTGCAGCAGGCCTTGAAGAAAGCATTTCAGAGTAGCAGGGGGAAGCCGGGTGGAAAAGCAAGTATGTCTCTGCTATCATTTTACATTTTCAATACAAAAATAGAAAGAGCAGACAACCAAATTAGAAGCTGTACAGTAGTATAAGCCCTGATGATGAGGGGCTAAAGTGAAAGTTCTGCACCAGTCAGAAAGTTATGTAAGTGCCTGTAGTGTCAGTTCATGGAACTGTTAAGCCTCTATGAAGAGCCTCTGTAACTATGAAAATGCATAAAAATCTGCAGATTATTTTCTCCCAGAAACAACCAACTTAACACCAGTTTCTTTGACAGAGAGTGTAGTATCTTTACTCTGTTACCACTGAATCTTCTCTTTTTCTTTAGTCAGTCACTCAGATGCTTATGGCTTACCTGTCCCGCCTTTCAGCTATTGCTGGCAACAAGATCAATTGTGGACCTGCCCTTACTTGGATGGAGGTATTAATCCAGTTCATCTTTTATTAAAGTTAATTTTTAAATTATCTACTTAAGAAATTTAATATTAATTTTCATAGCTGTTGAGTTTCAGGAATTGAATAAATGGTGCTTATTCTCCTCTTCTGGAAGATAGATATGTGATACATTAAATATTTTTCATCTCAAATCTTTCTTTGATAATCCAGGAAGCTAATTTTAATATTATTTTATGAATCACAATGACACCTGTTATTTTTGTATTTAATATATTAATGTATATACATTTAGCAAGGTGTATGTGTATATATATGTATATATATATTTAATTGGCTTAGTAACTGAAGATAGTTCTTAGTCATTGATGAACCAGAGACAATTAGCCTTTTAAAGAGTCTGATTTAAGAATGTCTTGAGCGGAGCTTCCCTGGTGGCGCAGTGGTTGAGAGTCCGCCTGCCGATGCAGGGAACACGGGTTCGTGCCCCGGTCCGGGAGGATCCCACAAGCCGCGGAGCGGCTGGGCCCGTGAGCCATGGCCGCTGAGCCTGTGCATCCGGAGCCTGTGCTCCGCAACGGGAGAGGCCACAACAGTGAGAGGCCTGCGTACCGCAAAAAAAAAAAAGAATGTCTTGAGTGATAGAGTATCCTCCTGTCAATAGGTTAGGTTTTTCCCCTTAATTTACATATGTAGAGTTACATTATTCTCTCCTCTCAGTGGAAATTGGGAAGGCAATGAAAGTAGAAAGAATATAGACCTTAGAGCCAGGCCAACTTGCCCTGAGATCTTGGTTCTTCATTATTGGCTGTGTGATCTGGGACAAATTATTTAATCTCTCATAATTTATATAGCCTATTTTAGCTTTAGCATCTTCATCTTCAAGTGTTGATAATGATGATAAATATCTTTTAGAGTTATGAAGATTAAAGTATGTATGTTATATGTACAATACAATGACTGGCATATAGTAAGTACTCGATAAGTGGTGGGTTTGTTTTTTTTTAATATTCTTTGGGTTATGGTTTTTCTAAGTCAAGTTGAATTATATAGATACACAAAGAAACTTCCAAGTCCCATGTCTTTAACCATCTCATAGTACATTTTCTTTGTTACAGATTGATAATAAGGGAAATCACCTTCTAGTTCATGAAGAATCATCCATTAACACTCCTGCTGTTGGTGCTGCCCATGTTATCAAGAGGTACACTGCTCGGGCCCCGGATGAATTGACCTTAGAGGTAAGTGACTAAAGTTGCTATGTGTTAGCTCAGTCCCTGCTATCTTTCTAGCCTCAGTTTTAACTGTTGCAATCATTTCCTTAATGAAAAGCACCAGGTTTTTCTGTGCATCATTGTCTTTCAGCCTGGCATACCATCTATTTTTATTTTAATGACTGTACTCATTCTTGAAAATTCAGCTTAAATGTCTCCCATTTCTTCTAGGAAGTCTCCTTGATCTCCTTCCCTCTACTCCATGGAAATACATACCCCCCAGAACCTGCACTGAATGTCATTCTGAGCTGTTCTCAAGGCTTATCTCTGATATGTCACTTACTACATTCCGTCATAATTGTTCTCCTGTTTGTCTCTGTGAGCTTCTGAAAGCCAAATCCTCTTTTGTCTTTGTGTTTTAGCACCTAAAAACAATACCCAGTGATACTTCCTTCTTATTGTTCATAGATTGAGGTAAAGACCAGATGAAAAGTGAAATGAACATTTCTTGCTATCAGATGCAAAAGGAGGGGAATTAAGTTTCTTCCTTTAATATTGGCTGATGAGAGACCAAAGAAAATGCTGGCAGTTATTCAGTTTAAGAGGAAAAAAAGTGTAAATTTTTACTGTATAGAATTCAAACTGTTCTCAAACTAAATTTTTAGCTCTATACACAAAGGAATCCTTGATCTTGAAAGATACCATGTCTGTTAGCAAGTATGGTTTTGTGAAGAGGACTTTCATGACTGGAAAAATTAGTTGTGAATATACAAAAAAAATTCTTAAGGCAATATTGTGTACATTAACAACATTGCTCTGAAGTGCTTAACTGGTTTATCACAGAGATCATCAGTTATTTTGATTGAAGAATACAACTTCCTTTAAATATATTATTAAAAACTATTATTGCTATTTTCATACTTACAATTTTGTAAAAGTTTGTACAAACTCATTAGTTTGTCTTTTAAAGTGAAGAAAGTCAGCTGTTTAGTGGGAATGTTATATTGAACCATCTATTAAAAGAAATGTAGTTGTCATTCAGTTTTACATGTGCTAAGAATAACCCAGTAATTGTAGACATCTTAGAGCTTTCCTATATGATGAAATAAGATATGTCAAATGTTTAGCACAGTGCCTGGCACATGGTGAGTGCTCACTAAATGTATTAATAGAAGCCGCTGTTGTTCTAAATATGAGTATTTAAAATTGCCTTTTAGATTCACTAAAGTGAATTTGATCACCTTTAGTAACAGCAGTTAACAGAGTATTTTAACAGGAGTGATGATGGTATGATGCCTGATGTTCAAACATCTTATGCTATCAGTCAGGCTTTCTGAAGTTACTACAGGTGTTAGTTGGACCACAGTCTTTGTGCTGCTTAACTTTCTGTAAACCTCTCCTTAACAAATGGTTAAGATTATTAAATTCCTTACAGAAAGAAGTGTTAATGTTTTACCAGAAATAATGAGCCAGAAAATAAGATAGTACTTTACCCTTTTGTTACAGTTAAGATTTAAATTCTAGACAGACAATTGCTTTAAAAATTGATTTAAAACATTTCACTTAAACTTTTTTCTCCTAGGTGGGAGACATTGTTTCTGTTATTGACATGCCCCCAAAAGTGTTAAGCACGTGGTGGAGAGGCAAGCATGGATTTCAGGTAGGCAACAAAGAATTTGGTGTGGAAAAGTCAAAGATCGTTTTTTCTTTCAGTAATATTTCTGTTTATAATATGTGCTGGCAGTGGACTTTGTCATCAGAAATTTTGTCTGCAGTGATAAAAATGTAGATGATACTAGACTTGGGTTTTCTTTTCGAGTTACTATTGTGGTTGTTTTGATCTCCTTCTTCTTTGCTGTATGGTGGCATCGCCAAATTGTGAGCAGAATCACATGCCTGGTGACCACTTTTAGATTATCGGGACTGTGACTCTGCCTTGCTTTTCACAGTGGTTTAAAATCATGAATCACATATGATTTCTCTCTAGAATTAAGTCAGTTTGATCAATGTTTTTTTAATGCACTGTAACTGTTAATGCAAACAATGTGTGAATTACAGAATAACAGCAGAATCTAAAGCTGTCTCTTTCTTTTTCCTTATATGCCTGAGTAATTTGAGACCTGATAAAGGCATATTTTAGATTGACTAGCACTAATTTCCATAGGACAGAAAAGTTTCCTTTTATCTTTTAAAACTATCACTAGAACAGCATCTGAAAATGCCTTAAAATTGTATCCTGAATATATTTGTTGTTCATTTATAAAAGTGTTCCTAAAATGCTGCGTAGATTAAATGCTCATGCTGCACAGTTAGAAATATTAATAACTATCATATAAGTATCTTGAGCTTTAAGTGCATGTAAAATAAAAGCTATTAGGTTTTTATAAAATGTATTTTATCAAAAAGTAATCATAAAGTTTAAAACAGGGTAGCGTGGTGGTTAAGAGCATGGGTTCTGGTGCTAGATTGCTTGGGTTTTAATCTTGTGTTATGTTGAGCAAGTTATTTTACTTCTCTGTGCTTTAGTTTCCGCGATTGTAAAATGGGGATTGTAGGACTATTCTTAATCTCTTAAGATTATTGCAAAGATTAAATGTGTAAGGATAAAGTATGTTAAGTATCTAGAGCAGACTTGATGCATATTTTTCACTCAATAGATGTTGATTTTTAAATGTAAATAATTCAGTTTTTTATTTTGCAGATTTAAGTTTATCTCTCTCTTTATCTGTTATAAGAGCATTTATAGCAATTTAATTTGATGATTAAAAGCAAAAAAATCATGTTTATTACCCCACAAATTTTCTTATTTGTATAATTTGCAGTCCTTCTTTATCTGTGCTCTGATTTCTTAATTGTTATGAATAATTGGCGCTTCTGGTTAAATATAAAACTAAATGGAAAACTGGTGTTACCTCTTTTTCTTATTAAGAGGTCAATTCTCCATGTTCATGGAAATGAGCTATAAATGTTAGGGTCCCAAAGATGATCAAAAAGTAAATTTGGCTTTAAAATGACAGTTACGTTTTAGTCTTGATATTGCTACCTTTCTTATAATCTTAGGCAAGTCACTTGCTTTCTTTGGACTTTGCTTTCTTCTTAGTTCCACTGTAATCCCGTTAGTCCTTGTTAACATTTTAATTCCATGATTGCAAAAGAGCAGGTTTTCCCTTCTTTCATATAACAAATATTTATTGAGTATTGACTCTGTGCTAGGTATAGATTTATCTTCCTAACTCTTTTATTTAGAGTTAAAAATTAGTTTATTCCCCAAACAAATTATTTAATATAAAAACAGTTTTTTAAACTTTCAGGACTGATTTATAATTGATAATGAAATGTTTTTCATACAGGAATGCTGGTCTGTTTAGACCATGTTGGAGTATGACTGTGAGAAGAGGAGTTGATTTGGGGGCATGGGGGCACCCATGAAACCAGGAGCAAGTCTTTAAATGTCACATTAAAACTTTATTTAAAAAAGGAACTGAATACTTTACGGGAAGAACCCACACAATTCAGTCCTCCTCTCTTCTGTCTGCAAGTACAGTCACGCTCTGAGATACTGGGGTTAAAGGCTTCAGCATAAGAATTTGGGGAGATATTATTTAGCCAGTCCCGGATGGCTAGGTGGGTGGAGCCTCTCTTAGGGCTGGCTTGAAGGCCTTTCTTGGACTCTCTCTCACAGACTTGATAAAGAGTAGGACGCTGCTTGAGCCAGGCTGGCTCCTAGGCCGAGGGCAGGCAGAGTGTAGGGGTGTTGGCCATGACTGCAGAGAGCCTGAGGGCCTTGGGAGGAAGGAGCCCTGGGAGTGACTGCTTCATGGGTGCCCCTCCCCACCCCACTGTCCTCAGGCAGCATCTGAGAAGGGCCCCAGTGGTACTCACAGGCTGGTACAGGGCCTTCGTTTCATTCATGGCAGAAGGCCCTCTGGGCACTGACACCATGCCCCGAGGCAGGACGAGGAGGACAGGCAGTACTGGTCCCCTCCTCAGGGCCTCTCAGATGAGTGGGAGGTTCTGAGCCCAGCAGGACTCCCTAGGAGATCTAGGAGGGGTTCCTGGAGGTGGTGACTTTGAAATGCAGAGTCCTATGCATGTCTTCAGAGGAGAGGATGTCCAGATGACCTGGGTAGACCGGCTAGATGTGAAGCAGCCATGTGACCAGTTAGCCAGCTTGACCTGTCCTGGTCACACAGATGGACTCTGTAAACTGAGCTTTGTCAGTGAGCCATGAAGGAGGAAGCATGGAGGCAGGAAACCTGTCTTCCTGATACAGTAGCAGGAGACGAGGGGCTGGGCTTGGCCTTGGGGTAGCTTGGACAGTGGTCTTCCGGGAATCAAGGCCATTTAGAGCTGACCACTCTCGGGAGAGAGGGTGAAGGGGAGCAGAGATGTGGGCTGTTGTGTCCCAGGACGGAGGCCAGCTCTGAGTTGTGGCGCTCTGGCCGCTGAAGGGACGCGCTCTGGAAATGCGGCGTCGGCGTGCAGGCAGCTCTGCTCAACCTGATGTGTTTATAGCGTGTTACGTGGACTCCCCTTTCCTTTTTTCTCAGTCTCGTGTGTCGTTTTCTCCAGTCAGCTGTCGGGGCATGACAGGGTACACGTGGTGTGCGGAAGCCTTTCCCTCAGAGCCCTGTGAACTGATGTTGTGCAGTTGCTGGCTTGTGACTTTGTTTTATTTATTTTTTATTATTTAAAAAATAATTAATAGATTTTATCATTTAGTACAAGTTTACAGAATAGTTGACCAGATAACACACAGAATTTCATATACTCCGTGCCCCACACATGTATACAGTTTCTCCTATTAACATCTTACTTTACAATTTCATTGAATAGAATTAGAAAAATGCAGAACTTTATTACCCACAAGCTGATTAGCAGAGTTTACCTATAGCACAGTGTAAGCACTCTTTCTAGAAAAGTGGTCTGAGGAACACCGGGGCCAGAATCACAAGGATAAAAATACAGTGTGTCAGTATCACATCCTCCTCCATAATGATGGAAACAGTTTTGGGGTTTGCTTTTTGTTACCTTTAATGAACCAATATTCATACATCATTATTAACTATAATCCATATTTTCATTAAGGTTCACTCTTTGTGATGTATATAGTTCTGTGGGTTTTAACAGATGCATAATGACATGTATCCAGCATTACAGCTTCATACAGAGTAGTTTCACTGTCCTAAAAATCTCCTGTGCTCACCTGTCCATCCTTCTCTCCTCCTAACCTCTGACAAGCACTGATTGTTTATTGTCTCCATAGTTTTGCCTTTTCCAAAACATCGTATAACTGGAATCATATGGTATGTAGCCTTTTCAAACTGGCTTCTTTCACTTAGTAATATGCATTTTAGGTTCCTCCATGTCTTTCATGTTTTGATAGTTCCTTTTTTGCACTGTCTAATATTCATTATTATGGATATGCCATAATTTATTTTTCCATTCACTTATTACAGTGCATCTTGGTTGCTTCTAGTTTGGAGCATTTATGAATAATGTTGCTGTAAACATCCATGTGCAGGTTTTTGTACAGATGTGTTTTCACCTCCTTTGGGTAAATACCACGGAGTGCACTTGCTGTGTTGTATGGTAAGATCACGTTTAGCTTTGTAAGAAACTACCAAACTGTGTTTTAAAGTTGTTGTTACCGTTTTGCCTTCCCACCAGCAACAGCAGTGATGCTGCTCTGCATTCTCATCAGCATTCGCTAGTTTTCAGTTGTTGTTGTTGTTGTTTTAACCATTCTAATAGGTGTGTGATGGTATTTATTGCATTGCTCTCTTAACTTGCAAATAAAATTAGTCCAAGGAGTAGCATTTACCAATATAGTTAGGGCGCTGTTCCACCATCTTCATTTCTGTTACCAGTAACTCCTTCTCCTCTCCCTTCGCCACTGATTCTCAAACTTTACTTGATATGCTTATGACATGTTACATGAGGAACATGTTAAAACATAAAATCCTATGACCGAAGCCCTGAAATTCTGTTTCACTGGTTGTGGGATAGGATTAAGCCTGCATTTTTTTTTTTTTTTTTTTTTTTTTTTTGCGGTACGCGGGCCTCTCACTGTTGTGGCCTCTCCCGTTGCGGAGCACAGGCTCTGGACGCGCAGGCTCAGCGGCCATGGCTCATGGGCCCAGCCGCTCCGCGGCATGTGGGATCTTCCCGGACCAGGGCACGAACCTGTGTCCCCTGCATCGGCAGGCGGACTCCCAACCACTGCGCCACCAGGGAAGCCCTAAGCCTGCATTTTTATCCATGTTATTCCGGCCCAGGTGTTCCTCAGACCACTCTTCTGGAAGCAGTGCTTACTCTGAGCTGTAGGTAAACTCTGCCACTCAGCTGGTGGTTGATAAAGATCAGCATTCTGCCAGTCTGTGTATTGTTTTAACCTAGACCATAATTTTGCTGTGGGAACAGAAGGATTAGTTCATCCATGTGTTTAAATTATACTGTGACTATGTTTCTTTTCTTAAACTTATGGGAGTAGGAAGTGTGAAATTATATTAACTATAGTAATTTGAAATTCCGAAATCTGTTTTTTACTTGTCTTCAGAAGAGTATATTGAATCTTTTACCTCTGTTTTCTGAGGTGTTTCATCGTATAATCTGTACTTCAGCAAAAAAAAAAAAAAAAAAAAAAAAGCTCTTTGCTTTTTCTTTCTTGTTAAAAATAAATGTCATCAGCTTTTGTACTTATCTGGGGACTGCGGTTGGAAATGTGAGGTGAGATGTCTGGAAAGTCTTTTTTTCTTACATAAAAGCCATAACACAAATATAAAATGTGAAAATCTTTGAGGATTATTTGTTTGTTAGTGCCATGTTTGGCAAAATTTTATCTAGGAGCCACTGGCATCAGAATGACCCAAGAAACATGTTAAAACCAGATAATACTAATCAGAATCTCCGGGGATGGGGACAGGAATCTGAATTTTATCAAGTTCCTTAGGTGATGAATAAGCACAAAATGTGAGAACCACTGACCCAGCCTCCCACTGTTTATCCTGGGCACAGATAAAGGAAGAAATTAAACACAGTTTAGTGAGTGTTCTCCTTTCCCCCCCAGAAAATCTTCTAAAACGTATTTGGGATACAGTCAATCTAAGAGATAAAATACTATTTAGAGAGTGACAAAACTCTGTACAGCTCATGTTCTCTTGCTTCTCCACAAGATGATTAAGGATCAGCTATTTTATTTTTCAAAGTTACCCCAGAAGGTTGTGTGAGGGTTTCTGTGTACAGTGACAGAGAAGCAAATCTTGGACAGTAAACATTTCCTTACCTCAGGAGTTTAATGTGGTTCCAAGTAGCTTATTTTCAGAAAAGTATTCTTTATTCCAAAGGGAAGATATTTGGAAACCTTGTCCCTTGTAGTAAGTAGTTTAATAGAGGAAGACAATTTACCCACTTATTTATATGAAGACCATCATTTTATGTATGGAATTCAAAGCTACACCTTCTCATTACTCAAAATTAAGTAGAGCAAAATATTTCCTCTCCAGTTAAGTAATGGGAAATCACATACTGTAATTTTTCATCTGTAATGTTATAGAATTTCAAGGGAAGAAGGACTATGTGGTACTCCAATATAATGAATTGTAACACTTCTTGGTGCTCTTACGTGTGCTTTCTAAGTGCTTTCCATTGACGTTTAATTCTCACAGTCTATGAAGAAGGTACTATTATTACCTCTCTTCTACTGACAAGGAAACTAAAGCAAAAGGGGACTAAACTACAAGCCCATTGTTATTTTGCTGTTTAGTGTCAGAGCTTAGGTAGAAATTTAGGCATTCTGGGCAAAGAACAGGTCATAGTAGTAATTTAATGAACCAGTAGTGGCTTCTGCTTGTCTGCATGTGTGAATCATAGATTTCTATATTAGAAAAGATGGTAGTGGATCATCTGGTCCTACACTGTCATTTTAAAATTATAGAAATCCTGAGACAAAGGAATTTAGATAGATTGTTCTGATTTACAAAGACAGTAAGTCAGTGATATAGCCAGAACATAAGCTTGGTGAGTTCCAATTTTGTATTTTCCCCCCCTTGGATCACAAAAATATGTAAATTTTCTTAAATTATTTTCTGTGTTACTTACTGCAGTTTTTTATTTTTCTTATTAGTGCCATTAGCAGCTGCCACTGATGTTTAGAGAGAAATTAGTTTCTAGATAGCTCCTTTTGTTAATTTGTAACATCAGAATATGTCCTAGCAAATGATGCTTAAACATTCAGTTTCATGGAAATTATTGACAAAATGGCTTAGAGTAGTAGTTCTTGACCTCATCAAACCCTATACCCCCTTGTTATGATAAATAATTTCTAAAATCTTTCCTTATGATCCTGAAATGGAATTTACAAATGATATACCAACCTACAAACACAATTTCAAAAAAGTCAGTATAATTTTTCACATAAAATATAAAGGAGAAATAAAAGGAAAGTAATTATATATTTAAAATACACAGTGTATATTTAAAATATATATACTTGGGACAACTGCATGGACGTCTTGTTATTTCATATCTAGTCCACAGACCAGTAGCATTAACATCAGTCAGAAAATATAATAAAACCCATTTGTAATAGCATCAAAACTATGAACTACTTAGGGATATATCGGAAAAAAGATACAAAAGATCTGTGTACTGGAAGCTACAAAGCATTTCTGAGAGAAATTAAAGAATATTTTAAAAATGAGAGATATATACCCTGTGTATGGGTTGGAAGTCTTTATATTGTTAAGATGCCATCTCTTCTCATTGATCCCAATCAAAATCTCAGCAGATTTTTTGTAGAAATTGATAAGCAGATTAAACAAATCATATGGAAATGCAAAGGACCTAGAAAAGAACAGCCAAAACAAATTTGAAAAAGAAGAACAAAGTTGGAGAACTAACACTAATTGATTTGAAGACTCAACTATAAAACTGCAGTACCAAGAGAGTGTGGCATTAGGGGAAAGATAGACAAGTAAGTCAACAGGACAGAATAGAGCAGAAGTAGACCCACACATACATGGACTGCCTATTTTCGACAGAGGTTCAATGTCAGTTCAGTGAAGAAAACATGGTCTGTTTTACAGATGATGCTGGAACAGTTGGATATCCTTATGCCTCCAGAAATCCTTTGATTTATTTCTTGTGCCCTATGCAAAAATTAACTCAAAATGGACCACGTACCCAAAATGTAAAGCTTAAACTATAAAGCATCTAGAAGAAAGCATAGGAAAAACTTTTGTGACTTTGGCTTAGGCAAAGTTTCTTAGGTGTAATATCAAAAGAACAATTCATAAAATAATAAATTGAATTTCATCAAAATTTAACACTTCTGCTCTTTGAAAGACATTACTTATAAGACAATAAAAAGACACACCACAGACTGGGAAAAAATATTTGTGATGATTATATCTGATGAAGGCCTTGTATCCACAACATATAAAGAACTCTCAAAATTCAACAAGAAAACAGAACCCAATTTAAAAAGTAGCAAAAGTGGGAACAGAGACTTAACCAAAAAGATATATGACAAACAAACACATAATTAGATGCTCAACACCAGTAGTCATTAGAGAAATGCAAATTAAAATGACAGTGAAGTCTTGCTGCATACTTATTAGAATGGCGAGGATGTGGAGGAATTAGAACGCTGCCACAGTTGGGGGGAATGTAAGATGCTACAACCAATTTGGAAAACAGTTTGTCAGTTTCTTAAACATACACTGATGACGTGATCCAGCCATTCAACTCCCAGGTGTTTATCCAAGAGAAAAGAAGGCTTACGTTCATACAAAAACTCACACATGACTGTTCATAGCAGCCTTACATATAATGGCCTCAAGCTGGAAACAGCCCAGGTATCTCATGAACAAGAGACTAATGCATAAACAAATGGTGGTATTTATACAGTAGAATATTACTCAGGAATAGAAGGAAAGAATTATTGATAAATACAGCGACATGAATGACCCTCAAAATAATTATGCTGAATGAAAGGAAACAGACGACAAAGAGTACATTCTCCATGACTCTATTCATATAAAATTGTAGGAATTGCAAAGTCATGTTTAGTGATAGAAACTAGGTTAGTGGTTGCCTGGTGGGCAGGGGTAGGGGCTGGTAGGGAGAGGGAGAGATTACAAAGAGATACACGGAAACTTTGGGGGTTGATACATATATTCATAAATTTAAGTGTGGTTACAGTTTTATGGGTGCCAGAGCTTATCAAAATGTACACTTTAAGTATGCACAGTTTGTCAGTTATACCTCAATAAAAGTGGGAAAAAACTGCAGAAGCATCTGATTTAACTTTTCATGTATCTAATCCTCTTGATAATTCCTGTGTTTTCTACCTCTGTGTCTCTTACATTCATATACTTTTCTTTCTTCCTCATGCCAAATTGACTTGGGGAAAAACTACTAAATTGAAGGTTCTCTTTCTCTCCTTTAAGCCCATCCCTAAACTGCTCCTGCCTTATCTTTTTCTTCTGTTACTCTATTTTTATTACCTGCTCCTCTACCCTCATGGGCCCTGGATGCTCGTCCTTTCTTTTCCTCCCATCTTCCTAGAGTAGAAACTCATTTTGAGTCCTTCAAAATATACTGGATTCCCCTCACCTTTCTCAGCCATTTACATTAGAGCTTTAGAAAATGCTACTGCAGCAGAAAGAATAATATGATGAATATAATTATAATAATAGAATTTAATGTGAATAAAACAGGATGATGTAGTTCATAAATCATATTGTTAGAGTTCCAAGTCACTTTTAACGTTGGACATTTTGAGTTTATTAGAATTATTTATATTTGGTGAAATACTAGCTTAAGTATGCATCAAAAAAGTATAAATGTTCATTAACTATATATTTAGGGTTAGTTATATTATGTGTATATTTTCAATAGAACACAGTTTCATTTTCTATGATGGAAATTTTATAATAGGAAAACAGAATCTATTTGCTTTTCACAAGTATACAAAATTAACTCCCTTAAATAAAACAGTTACCTTAACTGTAAACAGTTACAGTTAAGAGTGATTTTGGCTTCAAGAAACAAAAGTGAACAGAAAAGGTAGCATTGCTGCAGTTGAGTCAGCAGCTTCATGATGCTAGGCAGAATTCTCTAAGATTCTCTTGGCCTTTCTTTAAGGTCAAATGATGGCTACTGCAGATCCAATCCCAATACCTATGTACACAGCATAAAGAAGAGACAGAATAGTAGCAGTAAAGCTTTTTACAGGTGCCGTGACTACACCTGAATGCAAGGAATCTGGGAAACTGAATATTTAGTTTAGCTAATATTTAGTAATATTGCACTTTATAATAAAGGGAGACAGGTGAGCAGGGATTGGAATGAGGCGTCAGATGAACCTATCATGGACCTGCCTCTACACAGTACACAGTAGCATTTCCCCCATATACCTAGACCTGATGCACTGAGACATTCAAAAGGTGAAAGTGTAACTAGTATGTATGATACAGTTCCCCAAAGAAGATCATTAAGCTTTGTGCAGTCTTTGTGAAGAAGTGATGGAAAATTAGTTTTGTTTGCTGACAGATGCTTGAGTTTAGAAACTAGGCTACGTGCTTTCACACGCATTATTGAGGTAGCTAATGTCCCATTTTTACAAATTAAGAAACAGACAGATGTTAAGCAATTTGCTCCAGATCACAGAGCCTAGTAAATGGGTGGCCTTTTCTCTATAGTAGATTGGCAGAAAATGTGTACAAATTGAAATGAATTAGAATTTTATGGAAAGAATGATATTTGACAGTGAGGAAACTTAAGTATACACAAGCAAAAGGTGGTAGGTATTGTGTGTCATATCCATACAGTGGAGGGGCCAGAGCCCTCTAGATACTCCAGTGGCCAGCATGTTGAGATAATAAAGAATAGACAGCATTTCTCAAGTGCTTACTCTAGGCACTTTGCTTATACTGATCCATTTAACTCTCATAACAACTCTTATGAATTAGGTACAATATTATTATGTTTAGAGGAAGAAACTCAAACATAGAGGCTAAGTTATAAACCCGAGCAGTAAGTGGCAGACTTGGAGTAGAACCCAGGCCCACTTAATCCTGGGGCTACACTTAGCCATAAGTGATTATCTTATAACTGATTTGCATAAGAGAGAATGAGAATAATTTTTCAAGTTGATTCTTGTCTGGTTCTAACCAATCTTGGAAGAATTTCTACTTGTTATTAGTTAAATAGGAAGTTGAGTAAAGTATGATACAGAATTTCACCAAGAAAAGCAGATACTTAGAGCATCATTTTGGAAGGCAATGCATATAGGAACTCTAAGACCCAAATTTCATATCTTTCAAACAAAACTGGAAATTTGTTAATAAGCCCTTTTCAGCTCATGATAACTAGTTACATCTTCATAATTTTAAGAACGAACAGAATATTGATCAAGAAATTGAAGTAAGAATGCAGCAAGTGAGTATGTGAAAATAATCCCACACAGATGGAAATTATACAGCTCAGAACTTCACGATGAATCATACTCTTGGAAGACCATTCCTTTCTCCCCCAGAGTCTGACAACAGAGGGATGTACAAAGTGATGTAGTTTTCTTGTTTCAGCTTTAACATCTGCTGCTTGGCAGCCCAATTATATTCCCATCTAAGAAAACATCTATAAATATTGGTAAAAATTCCCTTTTTACTTTTGTTTCCTGGCTCTTTGTTTCTCCATTCTGTTGGCTGTGTAGTATCTCTGGGTGATCTGGAGCTCAGTATTTTACTAATACAGCTCCTTGGGCATCTACCTAACACCATGAGCAATCCTGCTACCAGGTCAAATTGGTGTGTTTTTTAAAGCCAGAGTCTGTTACCACTGCTGAGATTGGTTGTTTTCTTCTCTTGCTTTCCCACTTACCACACACTACTGGGCTCTTTAACAACAGTGGATACCAGGATTTTAAGTGAGCGATTGTTTGACCAATTTATTTTAGTCTTGTCATTTTTCATGGAACCTGTGAGAGAAAGAAGAGAAAATTTGCAAAAAAATTTGAATGAGGTTTAGTGTTGATTTTTTAAAAAATCATCTAGAGAAATCAGTAAATATGAAAGTTGACAGTAAAGGTGTTAACACAACTAGATTGAAATTTCAGCAAAGTAAATTATTAACAGGTATAAATTGTACCTCTTGCATGCATAACTTGGTATCAGACTAAATATTTTAATTGGTGTAAAAGAAGTTTGGGAAATTAAAAGGTAAAACTAGGAAAGCAGACTTAGATATTTAGACAAATAAAATACGTTAACTCGATATACTCATAGCAACAGATTGTTTTATTTTTTGTATAATTGGCATCATCAGTGATTTAGAGTCTTGGAATAACAGAATCATTGGGAGGGGCTGTGGAGCACATGACTGGAATTGAATTGGCAGTGTTCGTACACTGGTCTGTTCTCTGGTTTAAAATCCTCTCTTTGCTGCTTTTCTTCTTTAGGTGGGACTCTTCCCTGGACACTGTGTTGAGTTAATTAATCAGAAAGTTCCCCAGTCAGTGACCAACTCAGTGCCAAAACCCGGTGAGTACACTTTTTCATTAATGTGATTATTTATCAACTGCTTAAAGATTCAGATTTTCTCTTCCAGTCAAGCACATAGCTTGTCTAGCTATTCTTTGCATTTATTGTCATAATATGCATTCTTAATTTTATGTGGTTTTGATTTTTAATATATTCTTTTTTCTCTCTTGATCATTTCACAGAGGTTTACATGCATTCAAAATTTTAAGAACTGTTTGCTCCATTAAGCTTTGTCATTATTTGTTTTTACAATTATATAGTAGGAATGTAGCTTATTAATGAATCAAATGATAAAAGAAAATACCAGGTTTAAAGAACCGACATGGAGATAGTATGATTAGCTGAAAATTAATAAATGAAGGGAATGTATATTTTATCAGTGCCTGTGAACATGAAAACTATTTTAAACAGCATTTGTTATCATTTATGTAGTATATTTACAG
Organism: Mesoplodon bidens; assembly: GCF_964165515.1. Classification (NCBI taxonomy): domain Eukaryota; kingdom Metazoa; phylum Chordata; class Mammalia; order Artiodactyla; family Ziphiidae; genus Mesoplodon; species Mesoplodon bidens. The sequence continues at coordinate 4,976,330 of NC_138164.1, forward strand.
TGCTATATAAGTATGTGGAGTATTTTACAGATATGTAGAGCAATGTGTTACAGGGGGTAAAAATTTTAAACTGGAAATTTTTGTTTTTATTGGGGTGATTTAATCTGGACAAATTTTACAGAATACCTCATCTGGAACTTTTTAATGTGATGTAAATTTTTGGAAAGAAAATAAAAACAAAGACTAAAAGATTTTAGAAGGAGGAGGGAGTAATCAAGTGTATTTCTCCTGATTGTATTACATTCCCTCTGCCCTTCTCTACCCTCACCGTGGGATTCTCAGTCTCTTTTCAAGACATTTTTTTTTAATGGAAATGCATTTCTTTTATTTATTTATTTTACTTTTGGCTGTGTTGGGTCTTCGCTTCTGTGCGAGGGCTTTCTCCAGTTGTGGCAAGTGGGGGCTACTCCTCATTGCGGTGCGCGGGCCTCTCACTATCGCGGCATCTCTTGTTGCGGAGCACAGGCTCCAGACGCACAGGCTCAGTAGTTGTGGCTCACGGGCCCAGTTGCTCAGCGGCATGTGGGATCCTCCCAGACCAGGGCTCGAACCTGTGTCCCCTGCATTAGCAGGCAGACTCCCAACCACTGCGCCACCAGGGAAGCCCTCAAGGCATTTTTATCCTCTGTTAAATCCCCCTTCTTTGGGTAAACTTGTTAAACATAAAAACACTTTCTCAGTGAATACTTATTCATTAGTGGTTGTGATGGCTGTAGTTTTCTTTCCTTGTTTAAATATGGCATCAGTAACTTAAAAAAAAAAATCCTATGACCATTAGCAGACACTGCCCCATCCTCCCCCTTCCTTCCAGCCCCAAGCAACAACTAACCTACTTTCTGTCTCTAGATTTCTCTAATCTAGACATTTCACATAAATGGAATCATACAATGTATAGTCTTTTTGTGACTGGCTTATTTCACTTAGCATAATGTTTTCAAGATTCATCCATGTATCAGTGCTTCATTCTTTCTTATGGCTAAATAATAGTCCATTGTATGGATATACAATATTTCTTTTATCCATTCACTTTGGGTTTCCATTTTGGCTATTATGAATAATGTAATACTTAGTGTACAAGTTTTTTTATAGATGTATGTTTCATGTCTTGAGTATATATCTAGGGGTAGAATTGCTGGGCCATATGGTAACTCTGTGTTCAACCTTTTGACGAACTGCCAAACTTTTACAAAGTAGCTGCACTGTTAATTCCACCAGCAGTGTATGAGAATTCCAGTTGTTCCATATCCTTGTTACTTTTTTAATTTTTTTTTTGGTTATTGCTGTCTTAGTGGGTATGAAGTGATATATCTTTGTGATTTTGATTTGCATTTCCCTGATGGCTAATAATGTTGAACATCTTTTTATGCACTTATTACCCATTTGTATATCTTTGGAGAAACGTTCAGATCCTTTGTATATTTTTTAATTGGGTTGTCTTTTTACTAATTGAGTTGTAAGTATTCTTTATACATTCCAGATACTAGTCCTATATCAGATAATATGATTTGCAAATATTTTCTCACATTCTGGTTTGTCTTTCATTTCCTTGATGATGTCTGTTGAAGCGGAAATGTTCTTAATTTTGATGAAGTTCAATTTAGTTTTTTCTTTTGCCACTTACGCTTTTGATGTCTTATCTAAGAAGGTGTTGCTTAACCCAAAGTCAATATTTACTCCTATGTTTTCTTCTAAGTTTATAGTTTTAGATCTTATATTTTAGTCTGTGATCCATTTTGAGTTAATCTTTGTGTGTGGTGTGAGGTCCAACTCCAGTGGATATCCAGTTGTCCGAGCACAATTTTTTGAAAAGATTATTCCTTCCCCATTGAATTGACTTGACTCCCTTGTAGAGAATCAGTTGACCTTAGACATATGAGTTTATTTCTGGATTTTCAGTTCTCTTCCATTGATCTCTATGTCTGTTCTTATGCCAGTACCACCCTGTCTTGATTACCATTGCTTAGTGGTAAATTTTGCAATTGGGAGGTCCTCCTACTTTATTCTTTTTCAGGATTGATTTGGTTTTTCTGGGTACCTTGCAGTTCTATATGAATTTTAGAATCATCTTGTCAGTTTCTACAGAGAAGAGAGCTGGGATTCTGATAGGGATTTATTGAATCTGTTTATCAATTTGGGAAGTATTACCTTCTTGCCAGTATTTATTTATTAAGTCTTCCAGTCCTTGAACGTGGGATATTTTTCCATTTGATTATTAGACCTTTCATTTCATTCAATATTTTGTAGTTTTTTTTAGAGTATAAGTTTTGCATATCTGTTGTTAAATTTATTTTTATTCTTTCTGATGCTATTGTAAATGGAATTGTTTTCTTAATTTCATTTTCTTATTATTCACTGCAAGTGCACAGAAATACAATTAATTCTTGTGTATTAATCTTGTATCCTGAAACTTTGCTGAAATTTTATTAGTTCTAATAGGTTTTTTAGTAGATTTTCTTGGGATAGGCTAAATATAAGATCATGTCATCTGTAAATAGAGATATGTTTACTTCTTCCTTTCCAGTTTGGATGTTTTTTATTTCTTTTTCCTGCCCAATTGCCCTGGATATGTTACATTGTTGAATAGAATTTCTGAGTACAGGCATCCTTGTCTTACTTCTGATTTTAGGAGAAAGCATCTAGTTGTTCACTGTTAAGTAAGTTTTTAACTGTGGGGTTTTCATAGATGCCCTTCATCAGGTTGACGAAGCACCCTTCAATTCTTAGTTTGTTGAATGATTTTATCACAAAAGGGTGTTGGATTTTGTCAGATACTTTTTATCCATCTATTGAGATGATCATGGGTTTTTGTGGTCACTATTTTAAAGTTATTAAAATTCAACATCAAAAATTTATTGTTATTTCTTGTGCATTATTTTTATGTATTCTGCTGCGTAAGCTTAACTTTTATTAATTATAAAGTCTTATCTTTGATAATTTCGCCTCAGAGATATACTGTTTTTAAATATTAGCTTAATATTGATGTTACATTGTATCAATCAAATATTATACTTTCTCATGTTCTGAATATGAAAGTGATTTTCTAATAGTGATAACGTCCAAAACTTTTAAGACTTGAGAAAGTTAATCAGTTATTGACAGTTCTAGAAAATAGGTTTCTGTTAATAGACCTGTATGGCATTGTTAATTCTAAATTAGTAATGATACATAATGACAGCACACCTTCAAAAGCTAGTATTTTGTCTTTTGTGAGCAGCATTGCAGGGTTGGCATGGGAAAATGTGCATTCTTAATACATTTTGAAAAGGATGATGTGAATTCTGTCAGCCTCAGGCTTGTTTCACACTTTAAAACTGTCTTTGCCTGCAGTACAAATAACTTTAATGTTCTATTTATTTTTAACATTGCCATCTGTCATGTTAGATGCCAGATCGGAAAGGTGCAGCTATAGTTTGAGACTGCAACGTAAAGCTCCCTATATTATTGCGCAACAAGGGCAACAGGGAAAACTTTCCCTTTGGAACTCTTCTTAGTGCTCTCCATATGTCCAATTATTTGTGTGTGTAAGAATAAAACTAATGAGTCACTGTGTCCTGACCAAGATAGCATGTATCCATGGTTCCTTAAGGAAAAGAACGTGTGTGGGGCGGAGGGGGCGGAGAAAAGAAGAGGAAAGAAAAGAGGAAGAAAAATAGACACTTGTCCCAAAGAAATTGGCATTTAGTTCAGTCCCCACAGGTTCTGGTTGAATGGCAGGTGAGGCTGAGGTGGGAGGAAGAGGAAGGAAGCACCTGAGGATTTCTGTGTGTTTATCCTGTGCAGCATTTACCCAGCAGTTATTTAGTTATGGTGTCTGTCTTCACGTTTTTCGTGTTCTCAGCTGTTATCTCCTCGGAGATTTGTTTTGCGCCCTTCTGTCTCCCTCCTCCTGCACATGTCAGTTACGTCTTTGATGTTGGCTCATTGGTCCTCTCTCCAGCTTGGGTGCTTTCTGTTGACCTCTTCCTTCTGTGCAGGCTTCTCTGAAGCCCATCTAATGAATTCTTCAGTTCTCATATCAGGTATTTCGTTTCTAGGATCACCATTTGGTCTTTTTTATAATTTCCATGGTGGAGTCCCCACCTTCCCACCTTATCCACCTTTTCTTCCAGAAAGAAAGAAAGAGGGGGTTTGGGGGAGAGAAGGTGGAGAGAGGGTGAAGAGAGAAGAAAAGCAAAGCTTTACTTTTGAAGCTTGAGCTTCTAAACATGAAGGACTGGGGAACTTAGACAAACCCTCCTTCTGCAAACAGAGAGTTTGGACAGAAATGTAAAAACATAAGATCTCTCTGAAGCACTGGAGGGTTAACAAGGTAGTAAACAATTACTGAGCTAAGATTAAGCAGAAGAAGGACATCCAGATACGTGACCCCAGTGTATGGGGACATTAGCCCCCTAGGGTGTCAGCTGATGGAGTAGAGAATGTCGCAGCGCTCACGGAAAAACAAATGGAGTTCAGAGCCCAACAGGGCAGAGTTGCTGGTAATGCCCCAAGCTTTGAGTTAGGCTTTTTCTCGAAATTGACAACTGATTCTAAATCGATCCTAAAATTTGTAATAGAAATGCAGAGCCCAAAACACACAAGACAGTTTTGAAGAACAAAACAGTGGGAAAATTAATATAATAGATATCAAGACTTACTGTTAAAGCTTCACTCATTAAGATACTGAGATTAATGCAAGGATAGACAGATAGAACAGTGGAAAAGAATAGAGTCCAGGAACAAACCTGTGTCCATATAGATGCTTGATTCATACACTGCAGAGCATTGTGAAAAAGACAGCCATTTCAATAAAAGTTGCTAGGTCATGGAGAATTATAGATCTGTATATGAAAGGTAAAACAACAAGACTTAGAAGAGAATACTGTAGAATATCTTCATGACCTATTTTCATGATCTTGGGTTAGACATAAAGCAGTAATAATAACTGAGAAGCTTAATCATTAAACTTAATTAAAGTTCAGAATGTCATCGTAATATGCTATTAAGATAGTGAAAAAGGCAAATCACACAGTGAGAAAGATATTTGCAGTACACATATTTGACAAAGGTCACGTAACCAAAGTATGTAAAGGATCAGTAAGAAAAGGACAGATAAACTGATTTTTTTAATTGAGTGAAAACTTGATCAGGTATTTCACAACAAATATCAAAATGCGGAATAAGCACGTGACAAGATGTTCCACATCATTAGTCTTTAGGGAAATGCAAGTAAAAACTTTATTAACTCACAAAAACACACCCACCAGAATGCTTAAAATTTAAGAGTAGCGATACCAAAAGTTGGCAAGGATGTAAATCTGTGGGAATTCTCATACACTGCCAGGGAAGCATAATGCAGGACAAGCACTGCTTGGTACTGCCTGCTAAGTTTGTCACGTATATACCTTGTGACCCCGCAGCTCCATTCTTAGGTATATGTATAGAATGTTCATAGCAGCCTTTTTCCTAATGGTCAAAAAACTGAAGAACTCAAAGGTATATTTGTAGTGGAATGAATAAATAAAGTCATGTTCATTCAGTGCATTCTTCTACCAATGAAAATGAAATGAGTTATGTCTGTGTGGAGCAACATGGATGAGTCTCACAAAAATAAATATGGAGTGGGAGAAGCCGGATTTATGCACACACTTACACTGGGTAATTCCATATATATAAAGAGAGAGTTCAAAATCATACCGTTCAAGACTGTTCTGTGGTGATAAAGTTTGGACAGTGGTTACTCTTGGAGAGGAGAGTGAGTAGATGGGTAGGAGAGAGGATTCTGAAGTGCTGGTAATGTTCTGTTGATCCAGATGGTGACTATACAGAAATGTAATGCTGTGGAGCATCTTTTCATGTGCTTATTGGAGAAGTGTCTATTCAAGTCCTTTGTCATTTTTGAATTGGTCACTTGGCATTTTTTACCTCCTATCCAGGTAAATATTCCTTACAATGTCACTTTAATACACAAATGTTTGAAATTACATTTTCAAAATAGATTTTATACTTCCATACTGTGAAATACTCTGCAACCCTCAAAAGGAATGAAGTAGACGCCTATGTGCTAACCCAGGGAATTTTTTCTGTGATGTATTGTTAAATGAAAAAGCAAATCACGCAACAGTATAATCCCACTGTAAACTCATAGAAGAGGATCAGGAAGGATACATAGCTGACTGGAAAGCGGAATGAGATTGTAGCTATAACGAGAGACATTTCATTTTTTTCCTCTGCTCCTGTATTGTTTAAGTCCTTTACAATGATCCTATATTACGTTACATAGATTATAATCTACCCTTCACTCCACCCTGTCCGAATAGGTAATTTCTTAGGGTCTTTCTTAAGGCAACCACTCCATAAAATAGGTATTTTGTGATAACAGACTTAATGCAGATGTTTTCCTTACTGTATACACCTATGTGAGAAGCAGCTCAAAGAGGCAAGAGCACAGGCCTCAGCCTTGCATTGTAATCCCTGTGCCATGTGTTACTGTCCATGTGCATGTCAGTTGGCTTCCCTGAGTTTTAATTTCCTCATCTAAGGAGTGAGGCAAGATTCCGTTAAAGATTAGAGATCAGGCATTTAAAGCCCCTGGATACTTAATAAATATCAGCTGTTATTGTTTATCAATGTATGTGTATTTACTATGTTATATCATTTAAATTCAGGAGTGTCTGAAACTAGGTCTACTTAGTTTATGTAGGTGCTTATTTAATATATTATTTGTTGGTATAAATCTATATGCAAATATTTCACAGTATACCACTGAAACAAATGAATTGCAGTAGTTTTCATGGGACCCTGGTGAGGAAGGGAGCTTCTCTGGATGGTCACTTGAAGAGAGTTTTGCATCACAGATTTTTGTCTGAATTGTTTTGTTAGCAGACATAGAAGTAGCTGAGGCTTTCATTTTGGGGGAAGACTGAGTAATCAGATGTAATGCTGATGACATCGTTATAAGTAGTTTATAAGGTAACACAGCCTGAATTCGTGGCATAATTTTGAAATTGAGAAGTCCTTGTATTATCCTTTTAGGAAACTGGTCCTCTAGTATTTTGTGTTTTGTTGCTGTTGTTTTATTTGCAGTTTTGCCTAATTATAGTTTTTTTTCTTTTGTTTTCATTTGTTTACTTCTGGATTATTTCCATTTTCTTTCTTTGAATGTCCAGCACTTTGCTCTTCTGTAACCATGTTTCCTGACATCACTTTAGTATGAGGTGACCACTCTATATCAAGTAAAAAACATTCAGGTTTTTACTTACCTGAAATGGAATGTTATACTGAATATTCTTCCCATTGAACACATTACTTTATTACTCTGGAGGCAAATACCTTAAGAATCCGATATGAAAATCAGTACCCTAGGAGGCATTGACGTAAGATTTAAAAGAGTTCCAAAATGCTAGAATGCCCGGGTGGTTTTCTCTCCGAATACATGGTAAGGGATACATCAAGATAATACTTTCTCACTCTGCATCAGGGAAAAACAGAAAATTCATAACATCACACATTTGTAGTTGCCTTAGAGTTTTTGAATACTGTATTTTTGTTATTTAAATGGGAATTTGAATCTCGATACAGCCCTGCAGTGTGCTAAGGATGCGGAATGTATTTCTGTCCCCCGCACACAGCTTTTTTTATTTTTTTGAATTTTATTTATTTTTTTATACAGCAGGTTCTTATTAGTTTTTTAACTAGTGGAGCAACTGAGACTCAGAAAACTCCACGCTGTGCCTGAGCTTTCATAGCTGAACTTGCAGAAGTCTTCTGACCTCTCCTAGTAACCACTGTCCACACCTAGGTAGCCCTGGCTGTGCACCAGATGGATTACACTCATTTGCGATTGTTTAACTCAAAACCCAGAATTTTCCCACCATGGAACATTGAATAGAGGTAAAATTTATTGTTTGCTCTCTAAAAATGAATATTTTGGTTTTATTACAATAAGAGTAAATAAAAATGTATTTCTGTAGATGAACAGAAGAGGTATTAGGGCAAAACATGTGTTGAATGGAAGATGAAGAGAAGTGCTTCTAGGAACCTACTTAATTTGCTAATTTTGTTTCAGCCATCATTCTTTCTAAGGCTTCTCTAATTAATTAAAAAACATCTTTCCATAGCTCCTCATTACATATAAAACATACCTCCAGACTACTTTACTGTGTCATTTCCGGCCATCTTCCTTTTCCATTCTCCCGTTCTGGCCTTTCTACCTGTGCTCACTGGGCTCTGTTTCTGTGTCCTCAGCACATACCATGTGGTCTCATAGCTTTCCCTCTGCTCCTACTGCACCGACTGTTCCTACGATCTGAAATGCCCTCCTCCCTATTTTGCCCAGTTGAAATTTTCCTTGTATTTAGACTCAGGCCATAATCTTCTTGTCCATGAAAGTTTCCCTGACCGTCTCTCCCCGGCCCATCTCTCCTGGGCCTGTCTCTCCTGGGCCTGTCTCTCCCTAGGCCTGTCTCTCCTTGGCCCATCTCTCCCTAGGCCCATCTCTCCCGGGCCCGTCACTCCCAGGCCCATCTTTCCCAGGCCTGTCACTCCCAGGCCCGTCTCTCCCTGGCCCATTTCTCCCTGACCCGTCTCTCCCTGCCCTGTGTCTATCTAGGCCCATCTCTCCCTAGACCCATCTCTCCCTAGGCCCATCTCTCCCTGGCCCGTCCCTCCCGGGCCCATCTCTCCCTAGCCCGTCTCTCCCTAGGCCATCTCTCCCTGACCCGTCTCTCCCTGGCCCGTCTCTCCCTGGCCCGTCCGTCCCAGGCCCATCTCTCCCTGGCCCGTCCATCCCTGACCCGTCTCTCCCAGGCCCGTCTCTCCCTGGCCCGTCCGTCCCAGGCCCATCTCTCCCTGGCCCGTCTCTCCCTGGCACATCTATCCCTGACCCGTCTCTCCCAGGCCCGTCTCTCCCTGACCCGTCTCTCCCTGCCCCGTCTCTCCCTGCCCGTCTCTCCCTGGCCCGTCTGTCCCTGGCCCGTCTGTCCCAGGCCTGTCTCTCCCTGGCCCGTCTCTCCCTGACCTGTCTGTCCCTGGCCCGTCTGTCCCAGGCCCGTCTCTCCCTGGCCTGTCTCTCCCTGGCCCGTCCCTCCCTGGCCTGTCTCTTCCTGGCCTGTCTCTTCCTGGCCTGTCCCTCCCTGGCCCGTCTCTCCCTGGCCCGTCTCTCCCTGGCCCGTCTGTCCCTGGCCTGTCTCTCCCTGGCCTGTCTCTCCCTGGCCCGTCTCTCCCTAGGCCCGTGTCCTGTTTGTCCTCAAGTCAGATCTAACAGCAGCTGTTTCACTTGCTCACGAAATTGCAGTCTCCTCACAATTGACAAGTGTGTCTCATTCATCCTTGTCTCCCCCACAGGATACGTGCACAGTGGATGCACAATTAATGCCTGTAGAATTACTTTATCTTAATATTTACTACTAAAATAAAATTTTAGAATACAGCTTTTAACTTGTATTCCCTGACTTCAGAAAACCTCACTGATTTCCCTTTGTGCCAGAATTATATACAAAATCATTAGCCTAGAATTTAAGATGCTCCATAAATACTGAGAACTCACTTCTCTTTGTAACCTGTTTTCCTTTTCTCCTCTCTGCTCAGCATCAGAACATGTTTCCTTATTCTCCACTCATTTACACTTTGGGTCTGCTTTTTCCCTGCCTGTGATCTTTCTTCTGCCTGAGATGACTTACTCTGTTCTTCACGAAGCCTCCTTAAGCTGCTGCTTCACAGACTTGATTGCGCATTCAGTCTGCCTGAGAGAGAGAGAGTTAAAAACTGTAGACCATCATTCATTAGGGTGGGGCCTGGCATTCTGTATGTCTAAGAAACTCCCAGGTAATGCCATAATACTGGTCCTAAGACTATGTTTTGAATAACGAGGGACTACATTTCAGCCTACGGTAGCTATTCTTTGTGTCACTCATTTGGAAATAGTGTAGGGCAATGAGTTATTTTGAATTTGATACTTCACTTTCTGTGTGTCTTTCTTCTTCACCTAGATTGTTTTGCTCGTGGATAGATATTCTATTTTATATTAATTTGTATCCTTTATACATAGTGTTTGTTTTAAACCAGTTGATTAATAATTATGAACAAGAATAATGTCCACTATAATTATCAAAAATGTTTCCTAAACTCCCATTTATGTTTTAGCCAGTGCTAGGGGTGGGCTCGATCTAATCCTTGCCATAAATAAAGCAACTTTTCCATTTCTGATCATTTCTCGTATTTGTTCATTCACTGATCAGACAATTATTGAGTGCATACCAAGTACTAGGGCTAAAATGGTGAACACAACAGACAAAAATATTGTTATTTTGTTGTTGGTATTCAAGTGGGATGAGAGGGAGAGAAAGAGGCAAACAGACACATTATATAACTAAGGTAGGTAAGTGCTCTGGAGAAAAATGAAGCCTAGAAGGGGGGTTGGTACAGGGGTTAGGAAGTACTGGATGTGGTTCATGTGGGCTTGTAATTTCAGAGGAGGGTAGAGTGGTTGGGGACAGGCTCATTTGAAGGTGGCTTTTGAGCAGAGACGTGAAGGAGATGAGGAGCAGAGATACGCACGTACCTGGGGGAAGAGCTTCCCAGAGAGGGAGCTGCAAGTGTAAGGACACTGAGCTGCGTGTATGTCGGAGCTTGTTAAAGGATCAGTGGGAAGGCCAGTTTGACTGGAGCAGTGAGTGAGTGAAGACGTAGGATGAGGTCTGGAGTGAAAGGGCATCAGATTCTCCTTGGGGCTCAGGTGCCACTGTGTGGATTTTGGCTTTCATTTAAAATTAGATGGGAAGACGTTAGAAGGTTTTGAGCAGAGCTGTCTGACCTGCCTCACCTTACGTAAAGGATCACCTTGCTTGCTGTGTTCAGGACCGGAGATGACATGGGTGTACGCTGTGGTGATGAGCCCACCAAGAGGTGTTGGTGGCTTAGACCAGGAGGGTAGCTGTGGAAGGAGTGAGATGTGATCTACTTCTGGATATGTTTTTGGCCATGAAACTGGCAGAATTTACAGACGTACTGTCAAGGGTTTGAATATTTCGGGTAATTTTTATGACAGAATGATTGGAAGTTAGCCTTTGCCTTTCCAGTGAGTTGTCTTGTTGCCCCCCACTGCCCACATGGATACATCTTAGTCCTTCACAGGATAACCTCCTACAAGAGAAAAATAACAGGTGACCTCTCCTGTGCCATCAGCAGTCTTTAGAAGACAGAGCATAATGCTTTTCAGTCAGCCATATTTTTTAACTTTTTATTTTGAAATAATTATTGTCTCAGAAGAAGTTACCAAAATAGTACAGAGAGGTCCCATATACTCAAAACCCAGCTTCTCCCAGTTGTAACACCCTACATAACTATACTGTACATGATCAAAACCAGGAAATCGACACTGTCGCAATGCAGGGAACTAGATTGACCTCACTCCAGCTTCACCAGTGTTTGCACACACTCATTCTTACCCTGTGTTTTTATGAGGCACAGAGTGCAGCCTTTAGGTTACAGGTGAGGGTCATTTTGTCACTCTCCTGCACTCAGGCAAACTACCGTCGAATTTATTTATTCCTCTCTGTGCTCATATGTTAAGTTGTACCGAGTATCCCCCCAAGTGGCTTTTCTACAGCATGGATTCCTCCTCCCCTTGCCCCTGCCTTCGCTCTCTCATGCCTCTTTCCCTTGCCCTCCCTTGCTGTCTTCAGTGCTGAGGAGGGGGTGGAAAGAGGGGTGGCTTTGCTTTCCCCACCATGAATAAGCTTTAAGAGCCTCATTTCCCATTCAACAAAATCCATAAATTCACAGCTGTTCCATTGGTAAAAATTAACATGTTTTGTTCCTGCCACACACTGGAGTTCTCTGTGGTCTTTCAAATTGTGAAATCACATCAATTCATTGTTTTTCTTATTGTGGCCTACCATTTATCAACACTTCTTTATTCAGAACTATGATCAGAAAGGAAGGAATGAATACATTTGATCAGTAGATTTTGGCACTGTGCATGATAAATACTCCCTGGGTATCTTGAATTCAACAATTCCTACTTGTTTGACCTTGGCAATTGCTTAATCCTCCGCCGCCTTGGCTTCCTCATCTCTAGGATGGGAATAGTATTCGAATCAACTTCATAGGGTTATAATGAAGACTATCTGTAAAGTACTTAAAATCTGTCTGGCATGTGTAACATCATTTTGTTTACTAAAAACAATATGTGAGCATGAATTTACATTGGTATTAGTAAAAAGTCATTTGGAACAGAAAATACGTTAATCTCTTCCAATTCATTTATTTCTTCAACTAATTCTAATTGGGTTAACACAGCACAGTACTGTTATTTAGTATAAATAATGAATCTTTTCAATGTTTATATAAGTAGAGCTACAATTTTAACACTTGGGCAGTGTATAAAGGGAGGAGGTCATAATCAGGAAAATTTAATTCTGGATTTTTTTGGTATTGAAGTATAGTTGAGTTATACTGTTGCATAATTCTGGATTTTTAATCCTAAAAAAACTTGTCAGGTTTTAAAACTTTTTATTTGCATATTAAAAAATTGCGCGTTCCAATCTCAGAATTTTTCACACAGAGGCAGTATAAATTGATAATTTTTTTGTCAGTCTAAGTAGAAACAGTCACAGCTCATTATCAGCAAAGATATTCAAAGTTATGTTTTCCTAGCCTGTTGCTGCCAGTTTAATGACTCAGCCTTTTACAGACAGTACTTCCTGCTTGATCAGTTACTTTCCTTATTTTATTTGGGCGTAAATACCATCATTTTTATAGGATACATTGTCTCCCATGTGGATAGCAAATACAAACAACTGAATAGTAAGTGACTTTTTAAAAAATTAAAGACTGAATATCAATTTCATAGTGGTGTTATTCTGAGCAGAAAATATGCACCTGTGTGAAGCTGGTGGGTGGAGTCATACTGGTGAAGCCTGTTCTGCAAGTGTGGTTGGGCTGGGGCAGTTCTCCTGCGCTGCAAAGCAGGATGTGCAGAGAGAGAGGATTAAGTTCCTCCAAGCAGCGCTCTCGCACACACAAGCTGCTTGGCTTGACTAAAGACCAGAAACAGGGCCAAAAAAACTGCTGAACGGGGGCCGGAAAGCAGAGCTGGAACCTCAGAGTGACATGAAGCTTTGACTTGGAGTTATCCCGTGGTGGATAAGGTCTGAGCCAGTGTGATTATGATTCGTTCAGCACACTTTTGCATGGAATGTAGAGCCGTGGTATCCTGTCGAATCTACTGCTAAGTTCAGTCATCTGGAATAATTTTAATTATTGAGCCTAAAACTTGTGCCACAGCAAGAGGTAAGGACATCTCAATCAATTATTCAAATGTTTGACCCCAGCAATACTCAGAATATTTCACTGAGACTATTTTTATATTACATTTGGGCACATGCTTCCGTGGCTGCTTTTAGGTGAGTGGTTAATTATTTAGTTATCCAAAAAATTGAATAATTGAGCTTTAAGGTTTGTCATGTTTGTAGAGGGATGATCATTTTTTCAAGTAGATCGTACTACGTAGGTATTATCTCTTACTTTCCTAGTTTTAGGAAATACTCATCTTAAAATTTCAAATCAGCGTATTTCTTAATGCTTTCTAGACCTCAGGTTAATGTACAAAAGTTTGCATGTTTAAAAGAACATACCTTTGTTTCATAAGCAACAAGTATATATCACATTTAAAAATTTTTCCCTGCTGGGTAAATAGCATCTCAATTATTGACTAATAGAAAATAAGCAGCACTGCTTTACCATAAAGAATTTGGTAGACTGTATAAAGAGACTGTTCAAATTAGCACAAGGAAGTAACCCTTCTGCCCTTTTATCTTCAAGTATTGTTTTTCTTTTTTTCCCTCATTGGCATTAGTACGGATAACTGTCTCTATCCGTGATATGTTTGAATTAACTCTTTTCTCCTCTTGCAGAGATTTTCTTACCATTAGGGTAGTATTCCATATTTATATGGTGCTTCTTCAGATCTTGGTTATAAATGCTTTTCATTAAGATAACATGGAGACCACAGTTTTCTCTGAATCACAGATTAGTCCTGTTAAGAAGCTGAACATTTTTCTTTTCTACTACTCCTTAAATAATATTGATATTTTAATTTTCAAAACCACAAATGGGGAAACCTCAGAATTTAGAGCTCTTTTTCACTGTCAACTTTTAAAGAGGCACTAGTTGCTCATATGATAATGGTTTGAGGCTGTAACTTCTCTTTTTTAACGTATTATGTAGTACTATATGATATTCAGTAGGAGAGAGCAGAAATCTAAAGTTTCTTAGGTTAAGTTTACACATAAGACAGTTAGAGGGGGAAGAACTAGGAAGTGACCCTGTGATTGTGTGCAGCCTTACTTAGTGATCTCAGCCCTGAATTTAGGAGGTACAACCAGATGTGATCAAACCTGGTTTGGAAAGCTGACTCAGGGTCTGATTAGCCCTGTACCGTGGAAGATTCTGAAAGTGTTCAGAGAAATTATAGTGATGAAGTAACTCCTGTTTACTGACACTTGCTGAGTTCAGTGGTTGGCATATGTAATTTCATGTAAGCATTGTAGTAACCCCGAGTGAGAGTATTATTATAGTCATTCTCATTGTGTATTTGAGGGAATTGAGACTTAAATAGGTCATTTGCTCAAGACCTTGCAAATTGGGAAGTGATTAGAGAATGGATTCAAGCCTTTAGGTCTGTCTGACTGCAAGGCCCATGTTCTTATTTCTCATGCCAAAGGTCAGGTCTTTTGTAGGGCAGGCTTCTAAGACTTCTACCTTTAAATAAAGAGTTCTTATTATTAGTTCTGTCTTCTTCAAATATGGAGCTTTGCCCCTCCAGCTCCTGCAAAAGAAAATGTTGGGGCAGGGAGTGGGGGGAAACAACCCACAAAAACAAACAAAACCCACCCTGATCATATCAGTGTTCCACACCAAACTTCATAGCTTCATAAACTGCAGACAGTTATTTGACATCAAACTGAATATGATTACATTTGAATCTAATAAAAAAAGAAAGAAAGAATTTCAAGAAAAGTATTTTCACACTGTTAAGATTAAGGTTCTACATGTTCAGACTTCTAGAACTTTATGATGTTACTGAATTTCTAAGAATATGTAGTTATTATAATTTAATTTTTATGAGAGATATATAAATAAGTGTTCTCTTAAAATAGTACTAGTTTTTAAGCTTCATATCAAATAGTACTAGTTCATCCTGGAAAAATAAGAGCTCAGATCATTTAAAAATTCTTAGCAGAGATGCTTCTATAGTCTTTTTTATTATAACCCACTCTAGTATTAGAATCCTTTAGTCAGGAATTTATAGCCACCTCATGTTTCCTCCTACTCTCCTCTGCTAAAATGCAAATCTTTCTGTTCTGTATTTAGAAATGAAATTAGTCAGAGTCTTTTATATAACTAAAGGGGTAAAGTTAAAAAAATTCCTTACTTTGTTTTTGTACAGAGTTGAGGAACAAAACCAATCACATTTATTGTTTTAATTTGTAATTTAAAATTTTAAAATAAAAATCAGTATCAGGGGCTTCCCTGGTGGTGTAGTGGTTGAGAATCCGTCTGCCGACGCAGGGCACACGGGTTCAAGCCCTGGTCTGGGAAGATCCCACATGCCGCGGAGCAACTAAGCCCGTGCACCACAACTACTGAGCCTGCACTCTAGAGCCCGTGAGCCACAACTGCTGAGCCCACGTGCCACAACTACTGAAGCCTGCGCGCCTAGAGCCCGTGCTCCACCACAAGAGAAGCCACCACAATGAGAAGCCCGTGCACCACAACGAAGAGTAGCCCCCACTCTCTGCAACTAGAGAAAAGCCCGTGCGCAGCAACAAAGACCCAATGCAGCCAAAAATAAATAAATAAATTTATTTTTAAAAAATCAATATCAGTTTTAGCAGGAAAAATGTAAAATTTACTTGTATTACCCTAAAATCACATAAGCTAAATTTGAGCCTTCTTTTTATTATTATTATTTTTTAACATCTTTATTGGAGTATAATTGCTTTACAATGGTGTGTTAGTTTCTGCTTTATAACAAAGTGAATCAGCTATACATATACATATATCCCCATATCTCCTCCCTCTTGCCTCTCCCTCCCACCCTCCCTATCCCAGCCCTCTAGGTGGTCACAAAGCCTTTATGTTCGTTACTGAAATTCATAGCTCCGAGAACAGTAAATGTATCGTGTAAATAATGTCTTATTGTAACCTGATGCCCATTTTCCCAAGGGAACTATGATTTTTAAAGCTTTAACATAGCACGCCCTTTGTGGTTTATCACTGTTTATGTCCTGCTCTAGCAAGAGCAGCAGCATGAGGTTACTTTGGTTTCATTCTTAACCCTGAAAAAGAGACATTTTTATTTAAATACTCAAATATTTTAGCTAACCACAGGCATGCTATTCCACGTAAGAGTTGTGTTGGATATTCTGAAGAAGCAATTCTTTGCCAGTTTTCTGCTTCTCTTTTTCCAGATGAATTGTTCGCATCTCCTCTGTGTCTGAAAAGCTCTTCTCTAAAATTTACTACAGATTTATTTTCTATATCTGTTAGTGTCATCCATTTGCATTCCACTCAGTAATGCCTTTTGAAATGCCTCCTCTTCTCTCTTATGAGTAAATGGAAGCCTTTTTGACTTACGTAACTGTTAGTAGCTTTACAAATTTTCAAACAAGAACCATTACTGTCAGTGCTATTTTAAATTCAGTATTGCACGTACATGACATTTCTCAAATACCTGGTTTCCTCCCTTTGAGGTTGGAATGTACAGATATCAGAACTGTTACAGTCGTCCACATTCCAGAACCTCATCCCTGGGCTGGCCCCAGATATTACCCTGGCAGCTGTTACACACATCAGTTAGAGAGCTGTGCTTTTTCTCTTACTTCTGAAATTGTTTATGATATATTGATCAAAAATGATTCTCTACTTTCTTATTCCATAGTAACTTCAGCAGTACGTTAAGATTTAATACTCAAGCTTATCTACATATTTTCTTTGACATCTACATATTTTCTTTGACATCTACTTTGGGATGGGTGGGGGGCGTCAGTGAAACTCAAGGCTGAAACTGCTTTATTCCTGCTTTAAAAATTAGAAGAAAACTCAGTAATTCCTAGAGAGACAGTGAGGATTTTGCATTTTGAGTATCAACCTGGTAGGATATGTTTTCAGAAATTCAGAACATATAGATACTATTTACCTTTCTTCTCTTAATACAGTGAATTCCTGAAACATAGTTTAAAAATTAATCTTTATAAAGTATATGGCACTTTCTAGTAAAAGCAGAATTATAAATGGCCATTGTAGTGTTCACCAGGGACTTGGTAGCAAATAAATCAAAGAAACAATAGTGTATCATATATTATGATATTACTGGAATTTCTGTATTTTCCTTCAATTTTCATTGGAGATCTGGTTTAGGATTCAGTTTATCTTTTTCTTCACCTTGCCTTTTTTAGCACTGGGAACAGGCCAGTGAGTGGAGCCAGGGAGAGGGCAGATCTAGCAAGATAGACCAGAAGATTTACAGAGAGAAAAAAAGAGTCAGTGACAGAGATTCTTAGATGTGTCCTTATTCCATCAAATAAAAACCTACTCTGAGTTTGGTTTGCAAGAAACTCTTTAACTCTGATTTGGATGGTGTTTTTTGTAAGACTAAATAAACACATCATCAGGCTTCCCTGGTGGCGCAGTGGTTGAGAGTCCACCTGCCGATGCAGGGGACAAGGGTTCGTGCCCCGGTCCGGGAGGATCCCACATGCCGCGGAGCGGCTGGGCCCGTGAGCCATGGCCGCTGCACCTGTGTGTCCGGAGGCTGTGCTCCATCCGCAACAGGAGAGGCCACAGCAGTGAGAGGCCCGCATACCGCAAAAAAAAAACCCAAAAAACAAAAACAAAAACACATCATCAGAATCACTCATGTGTATTTTCAGTCATTGGCTTAAAGAACTTCCTTTACATCATTATTCATCCTTTTGCTTTATTTATGTTAAAGCTCTTCTATATTATGAAAAAGGAAAAGTTACAAAAGGTACTATATTTCAGTTACTGGAAAAAGTGTTTTTAGTTCAGTTTGTTTAATATTTGAGTAACATAATCTTGCTCATATAAAACTTTTTCTTTAAAAGTTTGTCAAATTACTACTCTAGTGAATCAGTTTAATTTCTAAGTCCGTTAATTTTCAAATAAAAGCTTTGTTGGTTTAGTTTAAAACTAATTTAACTGATATACTCAAAGCTATAAACTAAGTAAATATTATATCATATTTTTCCCAGCATGAGTGCTGACTAAACTGGTTCAAAAGCTGTGTTTCTGAGTTGCTGACAGATCCTTTCAGGACATGCTAAAAATAAGTTAATTTTGGCATCTCTTCCCAATATCCCTTTCAATAAATTTGAAAATGCTGAGTAACACAGTTCACTTCAGCTATTTGATTAAGAATGTAAATATAAATCTTTGTCATATTTCTTTGCTGCTATTTAAGGCATCAGCAACCTATTACAGTTTTCCCATTTTTAGAATTCTTTGTCTCTACTTGTACCCTACAGAATTTTATGTTTGTGTTCTTTTATTGAAAGACACTTCTAATATGTTTGCAGGATCCCTGTGTTTTTTACAATTTCTAAGAGGGACTCTTGCCTTGGCTTTAAGGCTTTAGTTTTTTAAGTTGCCACTTGCCTTCTCCAGTCTTTCGTACTCATTTACATCCCTGCAATGGATACAGGGCAAGTAGGAGTAAGGGAGATTTACCACGTGAGTATAAAAGCAAGACTTTAAAAGTGCATCTAGTTTGTCACGTTCAAAAATTAAACAAAACAAACTAAATGATTATCTTAATAGATACAGAGAAATCATTTGATAAAGGTCAATACTTGTTCATTTTATGTATCTTGGCAATTAAGAATAGGGAGTTTTTAAAATCTATTTAAGGTTTCTACCCAAAAACCCAAGAAAATTTTATTCTTAATGGTGAGACATAAGAAACAATCTATTTGAAGTCAAGAACAAGATCATCATTTATTCAAGGTTCAGTGAAATTAGACAAAAAGACATAGAAGGGATACATATGTACTATTTGTAGATGGCTGTCTACAAATCCAGAAGGATCTACTCTCAAATTATTAGAAGTAATAACAGAGTTGAGCAAGGTTGCTGAACGAAAGATAAATAATACAGTGACAACAGAGTACCTGATATTTATTAAGGTTTTTTTTTTCTATCTAGCAGAAAAAAAGTGCTTTATATTTAATTCTCAGAACAATCCTTTAGGTAATTACTATTTTTAACTTTTTCATAGATGAGGAAAATGAGGTCTGAGAATTAGGTACCTTGTCCACAGTCATACAGCTAGAAGTCGCAGAAGCATGATTGGAACCTCAGTAGTCTGTCACACCATGCTAATTGTGTTTCTATATACCAGTAATAAATTATTAGAAACTCTCCTTTAGAAAATAGTACCATTTACAATAGCAATGAAAATCATAAAGTTCCTAAGAATAGCTATAACAAAAGTAAGTAATACCTTTATGGAGAAAGATTAGAAAAACTTACTGAAGGACATAAAAGAATCTTAAATAAATGGAGAGATATAATGTGTTCATGGTCAGGAAGGCTCAATATTGAAAAGAAGTCAGTTTTCCTCTAAAATAATGTGTGATTCAATGCAGCTTCAATCGAATTCCCCAAAGCTTTTTTTCCTCCTATAATTAGAGAAGCAGATGCTAAAATTTATATGAAAGAGTAAAGGGCTAAAAATGTAAATGCAGTTTTGAAGAATAAGAAAAAGTGGAGGGACTCATTTTTCCAGGTATTAAGACCTATAAAATGCTAGAAATTAAGAAAGTGAGGAATTGATGAAGAGAGACCGGTAGGATTGAGAGAAACAGACCCCTCACATACTATACACATTTTTCATGTAAGAATTAACCTTACAAATCAATGGAGAAAGAATCATCCAGTAAAAGGTGATGAAATAATTGGTTGTGCATAAAGAAAAAAATAGTATGATTATATCTCTGCCTCATCCTAAACATACAAAAAAGTTCAAAGTCAATTAAAAACCTTAAAGTGAAAAAGGTTTAGGAAATAAAAGGTTTAAAAGAAATAAGACAGTATGTTTACGACCTTGGGTAGGGAAAGATATCTTAAAGCATGGAAACCATACACAAAGACGTGATTAGAAATTTAGACAAGATAAGCCAAAGACTGGGAGAACATGTTTGTAACATAAGTAACTGACAGGGGACTCATTTCCAGATTATATCAAGAATTCTTGCCCATCAGTAAGAAAAAGACAACCAAATAGTTAAATGGGCCAAGGATGTGAACAGTTATTTCACTGAAGAGGAAGACTGAATGACCAGTGAACATGAAACAATGCCTAATCTCATTAGCAAGCACAGAAGTGCACTTTAAAGTGGAATAAAATTTCATACTGATCAGATTGATAGAAATGAAAAAGTCTGACAGAACTGAACAGGACAAAGAAATGAAGAGTGGAATCCTGAAGTACACCCTATGGGAATGTTATGTTGGTAAATCATTTTAGAGAATATTCTAGCAGAGTTGAAATATGGTTGAAGAGTACCTACTCTACAGCCCAGTTGTCCTAGTCTTCAGCATGAGTGCCAGAGAAATTCTCTCAGCTGTGCCAGGAGACACCAGATTGCTCAATGCAGTACTGATTGTAATAACAAAAACTTCAAAACTCTCTGAATGACAGTCAACAGAATGGGAGTACAGCTGTAGTATATACTTACAGGGGAATACTATAATGCAATTAAAATCAATATACTGAGTCACAATTATATATTCTCAAAATAGGTAACTTTGAGGAAGGTTTGGTATAGTATGATTCCATTTCTACAAATTTTTAAAACATGCAAAATGATAATATATATTGCTTATGGCTGTATACATGTACAGCTAAAGTATAAAAACTTGCATGGAAATGATGACATAAATCACAGCAATATCTTTTTGGATCCATCACCTAAAGTGATGGAAATAAAAACAAAAATAAACAAATGGGACCTGATTAAACTGAAAAGCTTTTGCACAGCAAAGGAAACCATAAGCAAAATGAAAAGACAACCTACAGAATGGGAGAAATTATTTGTTGTTTTTGTTTATATGTATATGGTAGGTTGGTTGCATTTCCCTGCCTTGGAGAAGTGGCCTTTTGTAGGAGGTGTCCTTGGCGTCCCAGCAGCGAACTCCCCTCTCATCACCAGAGCTTTGTGCTGGATTTGGGTCACAAGCAGCTGACTGTGGAACCCTGTGGGGGCCTGGGGCTAGTGCTGGCTCACTGGGGGCAGAGTCAGGGTTCAGGAGAGCCCGGGGCTGTTGCCTGCCCACTGGTGGGTGAAGCCAGGTCTTGCAACTAGTGCTGACCTCCTGTAGGGCAGGGCTGGGTCCTGGGTTCTGGCTGCAGAGCCCAGGGGTCCTAGAGCTGGTATCAGATGGCTGGTGAGTAGCGCTGCTTCCTGGCACCCTTGGCTGTGGAGTCTGGGATGTCCCAGAGCTAGTGTTAGCTGGCTGGAGGATGGGGCCAGGGCCCAGAGGATGCTGGGCCTGCTGCCTGCCTTCTGGTGGTTGGAGCTGGATCCCAGGGTCTCTTTCTGGAGGTCCCTGGGGGTCCCAGTTTTATTGTCTGTGCACTGTTGTGTGAGACAGGGTCCTGGGTCCTCTGGTGGGCCTGGCTGTGTCTAGGGGTGGCTGTGGGCTTTGGGAGTCTTAAGCAGCCTGTCTGTTGGTGGGTGAGGCTGTTGCTACACCCAGTTAGTTGCTTGGCCTGATGCGCCCCGGCACTGGCGCCTATAGGCTGATGGGTTGGGGGCTGGGCTGGGTCCTGAGGCTGATAAGCTAGAGGGAGGATTCCAGAATGGTGCTTGCCAGGACCAGTGTCCACATGGTAGACCGGACTCCTCAAAAATGGCTACCACCTGTGTCTGTGTCCCCAGGGGAGCTGCAGTTGCTCGCTGCCTCGGAGAGACTCTCCAAGATCAGCAGGCTGGTCTGACCCAGGCTCCTTTCAAATCACTGCTTCTGCCCTGGGCCCCGGAGTGTGTGAGATTCTGTGTGCCCTTTAAGAGTGGAGTCTCTATTTCCCCCAACCCTCCGGGACTCCCAAAAGTAAGCTCTGGTGACCTTCAAAGCCAAATGCTCTGGGGGCTTGTTTTCCTGGTGCAGGACTCCTGAGCTGGGGAGCCCAGCATGGGGCTTGGACCCCTCACTTCTTTGGTAGAAGCTCCGCAGTTATTACTAGTCTCCTGCTTGTGGTTCATCCACCCCGAAGGTTTGACTGTATTGCAGCTCCACCCCTCCTACCTGTCTCGTTGTGGTTCTTTTTTTATATCTTTAGTTGTAGAAGATCTTTTATGGTAGGTTCTGGTCTTTTTCATCGATGATCATTCTGCAAATAGTTGTAATTCTGGGGAGCCCGTGAGAGGAGGTGAGCTCAGAGTCTTTCTACACCATCTTGGCTGATCTTGAAGAGCAGATTTTTTTTTAGAAAACTAGTCTGTGGATATAATAACAAAGTAAGGGAAAAATCAATTTGACATTGCTTAGAGAAAAGTCCTTTCTCCATATCTATTGGTATGAATGAATATATATGTTGTGCGTTAAATGAAAGCAAGTTTATGGAATTTTGTATTAAAATTTGAATCTTTTCATATTTATTTAACATAAATATTTCAAAGTATGCAGCAGAGACAGAATTTGAGAGGTTATAAAGACCCTTAAATATCCCAGAATCCAGTTGCCTGTATTTCTATTCCAGTCTCTTAAATTTCCATCAAATGGTCATCTAATCTATGTTTGTAAAAGTTTGAGCAAAAGGCAAGACATTGTGTACAATTGTGAAAATCCATTGGACATGTAAACCTTACACTCATACTTTATTATACCTTAGGTTAACCAAGATAATCTCCTCAGGTATTATGCAGCCCACCTCTACCCTCTCACTTTGTCTGCTTGGCCATATGAATTCATTACAGATCTTAGAACTTGATGCATATAATCAACTAAACCTAATGCCAAGGCCCTTATCTGACACAAATCATCTTCCTTTAATTTAATTTACTGAGAAATTACTCCAAGCCCAGACTTCTCTCACATCAGTCTAGAAGATTTCTAAGACCCAATTTAGAGAACTCTGATTGAAGTGAAGTATTATGAGAAAAGGAGAATTCTTAGGATTTGCTGGAGAAGTACTATACTTGTGTAGTTAGAAACTCCTGGTGCCCTGCCTCTCCATGTCAAGGGTCACTGTGCCCCTATAAACTGGCTGTTGGTATCATAAAGATTTACCTTGGAGATACTAAGTTGTGTGTCATACTGCTAAAGCTTTTAACTACTAGAAGAACTGGTCTGGTTGGGTTTGTGTCAAGTTAGAAACAAGATTGCAAGCATGAAATCTTGTCTAAGTGATATGGAAGAAAGTAGCCTTGTGGCAGATGTTGCATTTTAACCCTAGAGTAGGGAATTTGAATACACAGTGGTATGATTTGCTTTTGTCTAAGTACTGTTTTGTGTTTTATTTTTTATCTGTGGAAATGTCTGTTATCATTTTCATTTCTCTGATCCACCATATTTGGTGGACCTTAACCCTAACACACTTCCCACTGTATTCCAAGGTTCCTTTGCTGAAGTGGGTTTATAGGCACTTACCTGTCTAAAGCTAGTCCCCCACTCTCCCTTCCTCAGGAGAAGTCTCCTGATTTCATTGACAGTATTCCGTACTCTGTTCCTTGAAAGGTAGTTTTACTAAGAAGTTTACTAGTTTGTTATAAGAAAATGGGTGGGGGCAGTGTAGTATCCAAAAGAAACTTCTTTTAGCCATTTTATTGTCTAAGAAATGGGAAGAAAATATAAAGTGAAGAAAAAATGAATATGAAGAGACATTTATATTTGGAAGTGTTGTTAGATCTTCAAATTTGTAACTAAATTGAGTATTTTTATTAGTTTAAATTTCCAGTGCAATGAAATTTGTCTATCTTGATAGGTAATTGATTATTTAATTATGGATACCAGAGTTTTTCACGTAACTATCTCTAAATTGGAATGCCAATTATAATAACAGTAACAGCAACACTAAAACTGTGTAGAACATAGTTCAATCTTTCTTTGAAGACTTAGAAATTATTTAAGATTGTATGTCTAGTCACCATTATGAATATTAGTTATTTTGGTATCTCACATTGGGATATAGGTTGGCAGGAAGAGACCACACCCACCCCTCATTCCCATTACGAGTTTAGGTTTAAAGTTCCCAATATATTTAGTAGTGTTTTTGGAAAGGTGACAGAAGCAGCGTGGCCACGCCGAGTAGAAGCCAGGTTACGCACATATCAGCACAATTTCCCAGAACCCACAAGTGCCAGATGGGGGCACAGAGTTGCTAATGACACTCTCCACTGGTCTTAATTTTGTGTCATACTGCAAGCTCCTACTTGAGTCTTATGTCATTATTTAGGAAAAATAAATATGAATGGTCTTTACCCTACAGGAAAAGATAGCCAACTTTCCTTCTTCTTGAGCCAAACTTAGGACACCAAAGACAGTCAAAGCTACCAGATGTCCTGGAAAGTCCAGTTCTACCCAGGTTGCCCTCTGACTAATGTAATTTTATTGTGTATGAGAGTTTGGTCGGAGGAGCATGAATACAAATCTGTTTCCTTACAGGTATCGCTGAATTGTGAACGTATTTCCTGGTTAATATATAATTAATTTCAATCAGTAATTCGAGATACGATACTGCCAACTGTTGTGAAAGAAATAAACCTATTGCTCTCTACTTGCAGGGAGCCCAATTCAATGTGG
This sequence comes from Mesoplodon bidens, assembly GCF_964165515.1. Classification (NCBI taxonomy): domain Eukaryota; kingdom Metazoa; phylum Chordata; class Mammalia; order Artiodactyla; family Ziphiidae; genus Mesoplodon; species Mesoplodon bidens. The sequence continues at coordinate 5,001,137 of NC_138164.1, forward strand.
CAAACTATCATGGCAGTTTTTTTTAATGCTCTAGCTCCCTTCCTTCCTTTCTTCTGGGGAGTATTTTAAGAAGTCATAGTCGTTCTTCATGATATTCAGATCTTTATGATGTCCCAAAGCTGGTCAGTGGGAGTCCATTCAACTCAGTTCTTTTGACATGGCTCCTGATGGGTGTGGGTGCTTCCCCTGCTTTCTGTCTCAAAAAAATATCCCAGTCTCACCTTGTGCTTGCTTGCTATCAACTTGCAAACAGGCATTTCTCCAAGGAGTCCTGGTTTATTTTGTTAGGGAATGATATTTAGAAATCCAGATCTGAGACCAAAGGCGTTCATGCAACTGGAATGTCATTGTTTCTAAGCCTTTTCAGTAGCTAGAGCTTAGGGAAAATGCGTGTGTATTTTAATTTTGAGTTTATGTTCACATTTCCAACTCATAGCTAACATTAGGGTTATTTTTTCTTAAATTCCTTTATTTTATTATTGTATCTTCTTTCTCTCACACAGTTGAAAGAAATTAAATATTACTTTGTAGTTGTTTTGTCCCTAGAAGATATCCCGGTAATCATGTGCAGTTAGTTTATTGTTTACAAGGCATTTAAAATATTTTCTCTCTGTTGACAGTGTTACCAATTTGATATATTATTAGATACATTTCTTAGGTTATTTCCAATCTTAGGATTTGCTTTTTTAACATTCTAAATTTATGTTTGAACGTGTAGAAAGAACATTAACATAATTCAGAAGTCAAACTACATAAAAAGGTATATTCAGAACAGTCTCATTTTTTATCCCTACCCTTTCCCCACCCATTTTTTTACCCATTCTTATTAATTTCTGGTTTATCCTTCCAGTGTTTCTCTTTGCAAAAATAAGCTCTTATGTACACACATACATGTGTTTATTATGTATTATGAATTTATGTGTGTGTGATGTATTTATTCCATATCCTTTCTTATGCTAAATATACTGTTCTCTACCTTCCTTTTTGACTTAATATATTCTGGGGATTGCTTCATATCAATAGGTAGAGATCCTCTTTAAAAAAAAAAAAAAAGCCAAACAACAGTCCTCTGTGCAGATGTATCCATTAATATTCAATCAGTTTCCTGTTAATGCACATTTAGGTTTCTAATACACTTACTGGGTTATTTTTAAAGTAACCTTTCTAAAGTGTTTAAACTCTTCAGCGTGTTTTCATTGCATAAAATCCAGACTCTGTATTATGGCCTCTAGTGCTGGCCTTTACCTCCCTCTTCAGCCTCATTTCATACAGTCTTCCTTGTTCACTACACTCGCATCTTCCAGTTCATATATGACTTCCTCAGACCTTCCCTGACCACCTTATCAAGGTATTGGGTTGGCCAAAAGGTTGTTCGGTTTTTTCCATAAGATGGCTTTAGTAGTGCTTAGTTGTCTTTAACTTCATTCGAGACAGTTTTGTTAGATTGTATGGTGGCAGTTGTCATGTCATATCAGCGTGCATTTTAAAAAAAACTTATCAAAATTGGTGAATTTTTGTGTAGCCACTTTTAATATTGAAGATGGAAGAAAAAAAGCGACATTTTTGGCATATTATGCTTTATTATTTCAAGAAAGGTAAAAACGCAACTGAAAGCAAAACAAGATTTGTGCAGTGTATGGAGAAGGTGCTGTGACTGATCGAACGTGTCAAAAGTGGTTTGCGAAGTTTTGTGCTGGAGATTTCTCTCTGGACAATGCTCCACAGTCGGGTAGACCAGTTGAAGTTGATATCGATCAAATTGAGACATTAAATCAAATCAAGACATTAATTGAGAACAATCAATGTTATACCACTTGGGAAGTAGCTGACATACTCAAAATATTCAAATCAAGTGCTGAAAATCATTTGTATTAGCTTTGTTATGTTAATCGCTTTGATGTTTGGGTTCCACATAAGTTAAGCGAATAAAACCTTGACCGTATTTCTGCATGCGATTCTCTACTTAAACATAATGAAAATGTTCCATTTTTAAAACAAATTGTGACGGGCCGTGAAAAGGGGATACTGTACAATAATGTGGAACGGAAGAGATCGTGGGGCAAGTGAAATGAACCACCACCAACCACACCAAAGGCCAGTCTTCATCCAAAGAAGGTGATGTTATGTATATGGTGAGATTGGAAGGGAGTCCTCTATTATGAGCTCCTCCCAGAAAACAAAACTATTCATTCCAACAGGTCTAACTGGTACTGCTCCCGATTAGACCAACTGAAAGTAGCACTCGACAAAGAGCGTCCGGAATTAGTCAACAGAAAATGCGCAATCTTCCATCAGGGTAATGCAAGACCGCATGTCTCTTTGATGACCATGCAAAAACTGTTACAGCTTGTCTGGGAAGTTCTGATTCATCTGCTCTGTTCACTAGACATTGCTCCTTTGGATTTCCATTTATTTCGGTCTTTACAAAATTCTCTTAATGGGAAAAATTTCAATTCCCTGGAAGGCTATAAAAGTTACCTGGAACAGTTCTTTGCTCAAAAAGATAAAAGATTTTTGGAAGATGGAATTATGTAGTTGCCTGAAAAATGGCAGAAGGTAGTGGAACAAAACGGTGAATACGTTTTTCAACAAAGTTCTTGGTGAAAGTGAAAAATGTGTCTTGTATTTTTACTTAAAAACCAAAGGAACTTTTTGGCCCACCCAATAGTTTCTTTTTCTCATCACTCTTACTGCACTCTGTTTATTTCCTACTAGCAGTTAAAAGCAATCTGAAATTACCTTGCTGTCTTAATTTAGGCTGTATCATACAGTGGCTAAGAACTTGGGTTTTGAGCTAGACCACCTGACTTTTAATCCTGGTTCCATGACCTTAGACGTGTTACTTAGCACTCTGTGCCTGAGTTTCTTCCTCTAAAAAGGGGGTAATAATAGTGTTTTCCTTATAGGATCCTATGAGAAATGAATGGTTAATAAGTATAAACACTTATGCAGTGTTGGCCCGTAACTAAGCATAAAATAAATGCCGGCTATGTGGGTATTATTATTTGTTCATTGTCCTCTCCTCAGTAAGCTCTGACATCAAGAGCTTGTCTCACTTGTTGCCCACTGTACTCTCAGTTCCTGAGGTACAGGAGGCACTTACATGTTTGTTGCTAAGTGAATAGTAGTTAAAATTCAGTTCCCATCCCTTTGAAACATTCCTGGGAATCTGACTAAAAGAATGCTTTCTCATGTACATCATATGCAGTTGCCAAATCCAACAGATATTTTCACCAAATTCAGCATCAAAGTACAAAATGCCTACTTTTTAACATGTGTCTTGGAAGTTCTGGTCAATTATTAAAATCTGAAAAAGAAATCAGAAATTAGTCTTATCAGAAACAGGATGGAATTACCATATTTGCTTTAACACAATTATATATCCATGAAATCCGAAAGGATCAACTAAAATTCTCCTAAAAATGTTGAGAGTTTAGAAAATGATCAGATTTGAGCCATACATAAAGAAATAATTTTCCGGTATACCAGTAACTACCAGTTAAGACTGTAATTGAAGAAAACTGTTATTCTACAAAAGCAGCAAAAAAAAAGGTAAAATACTAGCAATATCCCTAGCAAGAAATAGGTGGAATGTGTCTTTTCATAAAGAAAATTAGAAAACTTTACTGCAAGATATAATAGCTTTAGAAAACTGATGACACACCCTGTTTCCAGGTAGAAATATTGAATATTATAGAAATTAAAATTCTTCCAAATATACAAATATAATGTTAAATTACCATAAAGCAAACTCATTTGTTTTTATTCATTAATCTTCTCAAAATTATTTTAAAGTTTGTTAGAGAATGTTCAAAAATGAACAAAAATGGCCACACGTTAACAACAAAGATTCATAATACACAATCTGCTAGCAACTAGGGGAGGATAAAACTCATACAAGTTCAGTAAATTTTAATATACTAATATTACAAGTGTGACATACTTCTGAAGTTACCCCAGTGTGCTATAAATGTCTCAGCAGATAAGAGACCATGTCATTTAACTTTGTAGCAAGGATCTCAGATACAAGCGAGGTTGTAATTTACCCAGAGTGTCACAGCATGTTAGAGATAGCATCAAAATTATACTGACGATTCTAAGTAAACTTTAAGTAATTGGTATAGAAAAAATAAATTTCCTCTTTAGTCTGTGTACAGTCTAGGATGACTACCTTGTCCCAGGTTGTTCAGGACTTTCCTGGTTTTAGCACTGAAAGGCTCATGTCCCAGGAAACCTCTGAGTTATGGGCAAGCCAGTTACAGTTGATCACCTTTGTACAGTTCATAGAAAAGATGCTTAAGTCTGTAAATAGAGTTTCCCCCCAAATGTAAAGAGAGTGTTTAATCTGGTCAGAGTAACCCATCTAGTGGTCCATTTAGGCCACAAGTTAATCTCAGTACACAGAATTCCTACAGGAGGATTCATCAGTTCGAGGGATTGATGATTTGGGCTCACTCAAGAAACTATAGCAGGGTTCAGTAAGACTCCTATAATCATATACAAACCGAGTAGGAGGATTGAGGCCATGTGGCTTAGTGTTCTATCCTGAAGCTAATCTCTGATCTTATGGTAATTTGTCGTATGTTGACTTCTAGAGTACTTTTCCCTGCAGGCTGCACTTCTCAGCAAACGTCAGTTTTCTAAGGATTTGTTCGCTTTCAGATCTTCCGCTGGTATCTTTCTAACATATAAGTCAGTGGAAATATCTTACTATCTGTACTTTACTTATCTCTTGCCTTGATCTACAGAGGATTTAAGGTGACGTATTTGGTATACTACAGATGAATGTTAATAGAAAATCTAATGCTTTGTTATGTGTGTGTGTGTGTCTTGTACTTACATAGCCATTAGTTTGACAAGTGTGATCTATATCATAATGCAGTGAGAAAGAGGGGGTTGTTTATTTTTTCAGTTTTACTTTCCAGATTGTAAATGTCATGAAAATTTCTAACCACTAAATAACATATTTTAGAAATTAACTAGAAATGCAGTTTCTAAATTTACACCATTTTAAGTCTTACTTACCATGAAGATCTCCAAAGCAATATAAAACTCAGGTTCCAGTTATCCTGTGGCACGCTTGGGTAGCATTGGGAAGATGGCTGGTTTACCACGCTTGATTTTAAAAAGTCACAAATTATAATACTTCAGTTTGCTCACAGTCCCATCAAATAAGATCACAGGCTGGTGAGAAGAACATGCAAAACCCTGATATTATTTATAAAGCAACTGTTTCTTCAACTTTTGCTGAAAATTTCCTACAGAATATAAAGTATACTTGTAGTAGATTATTTTGTAGTCAGCTGTTGAGATCTGTATTTCTTTTCACACTAAGTAAAAATGTGACCTCTTACCCCAACTAAGGTATTTTCTCTTTATTAATATTTTTTAGTATCTAAAAAGCACGGCAAGCTCATTACTTTCTTACGGACATTCATGAAGTCTCGTCCAACAAAACAGAAGTTGAAGCAGCGTGGGATCTTGAAAGAAAGGGTATTTGGTTGTGACCTGGGGGAGCACCTTCTGAATTCTGGTTTTGAAGGTAAAAATAAAATTTATAAACTCATAATTTTAGTTTCTGACCTCTCCCTGTTGATTACCTGTAATCCATTAAAGTAGCTTAGGCCAGCGGTACCTATTCCACGTAAGTTCGGCAGCACGTATTGAATGTTGTCAGGCACTCACCTGAGTTCTGGGGTAGCTGAGAATCCAGAGGGGTCTAGGAATGCACTTTGGCAGCGGAGACGCTTGCGACCTGTTCAGGAAGAGGACAACATTCACACAGAGGGTATAGTAGCTCTGCTAGTTTACATGAGCTTCATGTCTGCCCAGATAGCTTCCTCAGCCAGTTTCCCTTCTCACAGTCCATTCTACAATGGCTGTCTCTTTGGAAAAAAAGGTCATAGTTTGGAGACTGTGCATCACCAAGACCAGCCTCCCAACTTTTATAACTAGAAACTTAGATTCCTTTTGCTGTCAATTACATTCTTACTCAAGAATGCAGTGCTTGGGTGAATGGATGGATGTGATCATTATGAGAGAGTGTTTTCCAGTTTGTTATTAGCTTTCAGATGTCAATTCAGCAAGTTTTGGTTGTGCTTAGAAGTTTTGGGTGTGTTTCCATTCTTAGTAAGTATGGTAGAGAGGACAGATGCCACTATATAATTTCTTTATGAAAAATAACAGGTTTAATAACTGTAATGGTTATATATTCCCTAACTATGATAAAATCTATTCTAATGGAACAAAGGGTTTGTAGGTGTCATTGATTTTTTCATAGGACTTGTTTTATTTGCTGCACATATTTGAAGCCAAATATCCTTAAAATGAGATAGCTTTTTTAAAAAGTGAGAACTTTGTAGAAAACTAGGTAAAACTACATTTGGTACAAAATGTAAAAAATATTTTAAAACTCAAGGTGAGGAAACTCTGTTGCCCGAATGTATTTCTGTTTGAGGTTAGTTGGCCCTTTCAACAAGAGGCTTTCTTAAACTATTGTAAATATACGGGGAGTTGATAATCAGAGCACGCTAGAAACAAGCAAGGCCCAAATAACCCCTGAAATTAATCCTTCAGGTAATCGTATTTTTCTAACCAAAAATCATGATGCACATTCTAATGTGTAACACTGTACCGTGTACTCCTGGCTTGGAAGCCACTGCCTTGAGAATGGAACTTGACTTTTTTGTCTGTGTTACACAATGCTTGCATGATGCCTGGCATATAAAAGGGATCTTTGAATGATGGCTGAATGTGTAAAGGGAATGACTGACTGAATAAATGAAGAGAAAAGAACAGAAATGAAACTGAAACTGTCAAGAAAAATAAAGGACCAATTTTTGTCATACTTACTTATACTTCTTTTAGCCATGATTCGAATCTTAAGGGTCATCAGTTTAATTTAAACATTTACTTCCTATTGGATTGTCATTTGATGATAAAAAAGTACTAAAAATATTATATGAGTGGTTTAGAAGTGTATTATTTGGAGAGTGTGGGAATAATTCTTAAAGTTACATCACCTTTGGGCTTCCCTGGTGGCGCAGTGGTTGAGAGTCCGCCTGCCGATGCAGGGGATGCAGGTTCGTGTCCCGGTCCGGGAAGATCCCACATGCCGCGGAGCGGCTAGGCCCGTGAGCCACGGCCGCTGGGCCTGCGCGTCCGGAGCCTGTGCTCCGTAATGGGAGAGGCCACAACAGTGAGAGGCCCGCGTACCGCAAAAAAAAAAAAAAAAAGTTGTATCACCTTTTGGAAGAACCATTTTGGAGGTTTCTAATGTTATGTTTTGACTGGGTTATTATTTAATGTGTACTTGGCTGGTTGGTTAGATGGTTTGAGGGGAAAAGGTAGTTAATAAAATGCCTTTTTGTACCAGGATTTCTTCTAATAATATATTGGGTTCTCATATTACTTTCTTATGTTAGTGAAAAAAAGAATTCAGATCTTTTCTCTTTTTATCTTCCTATACTGTTCTTCAGTTTCTACTCTCTGTTTTTCAAAATGAAAGTTTATGCTCTTCTCTTTCATTTTGCTACTGATTTTAATTATATGTCTCATTAGTCTCCCTTAAAATCCTAAGTAATAGCAATGTTCAGTTATATAGTTTTATTTATGAAGCTCTATGATGTGATTGTTTTTTGGACATTCAGTCCTTTTACTTAGGGAACATAAAGTGTAAAGAAACAGTTCAGATGTTTTCCATGAAGTATGATGTCTGTAGAGGCTTAGCTGTATAATCAGGGAAAGACCTCTAATTACCCATATTTTCAAGTTTGCCTACTTATTTGGGAGAACATGAGCAAGTATGAATATAATATCACATGGTTGTAAGGATCCCAGGGAAGTTACCTATACTTTTTGACAGATGGTACGTTATTTTTTTTTTTTTTGGAGTATAATTGCTTTACAGTGTTGTGCTGTACAATGAAGTGAATCAGCTATATGTATACCTATATCCCCTCCCTCTTGGACCTCCTTCCCACCCGCCCCATCCAACCCATCTAGGTCATGACAGAGCACCGAGCTGAGCTCCCTGTGCTGTACAGCAGGTTCCCAATAGCTATCTATTTTACACATGGTAGTAGTGTATTTATGTCAAATCTAATCTCCCAATTTGTCCCACCCTCCCCTTCCCTCTCTGTGTGCACATGTCCGTTCTCTACATCTGCGTCTCTATTCCTGCCCTGAAAATAGGTTCATCTGTACCATTTTTCTAGATTCCACATATACACATTCATATACGATATTTGTTTTTCTCTTTCTGACTTACTTCACTCTGTATGACAGACTCTAGGTCCATCCACATCTCTACAAAATGACCCAATTTCGTTCCTTTTTATGGCTGAGTAATATTCCATTGTATACATGTACCACATCTTCTTTATCCATTCATCTGTCATTGGACATCTAGGTTGCTTCCATGTCCTGGCTGTTGTAAATAGTGCTGCAGTGAACATTGGGGTACATGTGTCCTTTTGAATTATGGTTTTCTCAGGGTATATGCCCAGTAGTGGGATTGCTGGGTCGTATGGTAATTCTATTTTTAGTTTTTTAAGGAACCTCCATACTGTTCTCCCTAGTGGCTGTGTCAATTTACATTCCCACCAACAGTGCAAAAGGGTTGCCTTTTCTCCACACCCTCTCCCGCATTTATTGTTTGTAGATATTTTGATGATGGCCATTCTGACCGGTGTGAGGTGATACCTCATAGTAGTTTTGATTTGCATTTGTCTAATAATTAGTGATGTTGAGCATCTTTTCATGTGCCTCTTGACCATCTGTATGTCTTCTTTGGTGAAATGTCTGTTTAGGCCTTCTGCCCATTTTTTAATTGGTTTGTTTGTTTTTTTTGGTATTGATCTCCGTGAGCTGTTTGTGTATTTTGGAGATTAATCCAACGTCCATTGCTTGATTTGCAAATCTTTTCTCCCATTCTGAGGGTTGTCTTTTTGTCCTCTTTATGGTTTCCTTTGCTGTGCAAAAACTTTTAAGTTTAGTTGGATCCCATTTATTTATTTTTGTTTTTATTTTCATTACTCTAGGAGGTGGGTCAAAAAAGATCTTGTGATTTATGTCATAGAGTGTTCTTCCTATGTTTTCCTCTAAGAGTTTGATAGTGTCTGGCCTTACATTAAGGTCTTTAATCCATGTTGAGTTTATTTTTGTGTATGGTGTTAAGTAGTGTTCTAATTTCATTCTTTTACATGTAGCTGTCCAGTTTTCCCGGCACCACATATTGAAGAGGCTGTCTTTTCTCCATTGTATTTTCTTGCCTCCTTTGTCATAAATTAGGTGATGTGTGTGGGTATATCCCTGGGCTTTCTATCCTGTACCATTGATCTGTATTTCTGTTTTTGTGCCAGTACCATACTGTCTTGATTACTGTAGCTTTATAGTATAGTTTGAAGTCGGGGAGCCTGATTCCTCCAACTCCATTTTTCTTTCTCAGGGCTGCTTTGGCTATTCGGGGTCTTTTGTGTTTCCATACAAACTGTAAAATTTTTTGCTCTAATTCTGTGAAGAATGCCATTGGTAGTTTGATAGGGATTGCATTGAATCTGTAGATTGCTTTGGGTAGTATAGTCATTTTCACAAATATCGATTCTTCCAATTCAAGAACATGGTATATTTCTCCATCTGTTTATGTCATCTTTGATTTCTTTCATCAGTGTTTTATAGTTTTCCTAGTATAAGTCTTTTATCTCCTTAAGTAGGTTTATTCCTAGGTATTTTATTCTTTTTGTTGTGATGGTAAATGGGATTGTTTCCTTAATATCTCTTTCTGATCTTCCATTGTTAGTGTATAGGAATGCCAGAGATTTCTGTGCATTAATTTTGTATCCTGCTACTTTACCAAATTCATTGATTAGTTCTAGTAGTTTTCTGGTGGCATCTTTAGGATTTTCTATGTATAGTATCATGTCATCTAATTTTTATGAAAATTCTGTAATACAAGCTAGGAGAGCCTGATAATGCAGAAATAAAACCCTGTCCTCTGAAGTTTTCTTCCAAGGCAAACCTTATGTGTACCTGGGTAAGTTAGCATGCTAACTTGGAGCATGCTTTATGAGAAGCATCTTCTAAAAAAAAATACAGCTTTGTTTTCCTTTCTCTGTTTAAGTAATTATGTCAATTGCCCCAATAATCTCTAAATATATTTTCTTTGAAATAGCTGATAGAAATTTTCCAGCCCCAGATTTTACTATTCTACCTCTCGTTTGCAGAGTAGAAACCTAAGGCACTGAGGTTATCATTGATGGAACAATTTTAGACATAGGAGTCAAACTCATAATGATACTTTATATTTTGCATTTTGCATATCATTTTGACATAGAGATTGCTTATATTATCAAAGTCAGTCCACAAAAAGTACCCAACAATTCTGCCTGCCCTTTATCTCTTCCACATATACATATTTACTTTCTTGTTACTAAAATTCTTGAATGCTTTTGGAAGTAGAAAGCATACAGCTGAAAATGAATACAGTTCTACATGAAGACCGAGATCCCTATTCTGCTGACTTGGTCAGATAACTTCGTCAGGCTCACAGGGTACTGTAAATTAATTCATTTGCTAATTTTCTACATTGTGTCAAGACAGTACTCCTGGATTTTGAGTACAGAAGGATGAACAAAGCATGTTTTTTTGCCGTTTAAGAGTTTGACTAAGAAGGAGTAATAGCTGTATAAACAAATAAATATTAATTCAAAAATGGCATAGTTCTGTGGGCACCTAGAACCTAGTGCAGCTACCTCTACTTGGGACTTTGGAGGATATTCAAAGAAGGCTTGCTTAAGAGTGATAGTTCAGTTGGGTTTTGAACAACAGCCAAGAGTTTTCTGTAAGAAGATGGTAGTAGAGGAAGAATCCAGGCAGAGGAAATTGGTCAGAGGAAATTGGTTTTCCATCACCTGGAAATTGATGGACTTATAGAATGGCTGGTTAGTATGGTAAAAGATGAAACTTCACTTGGCCTAGAGTTGTGAAATATGGTAATAATAAAATAAGTGCAAATGGCAAAGGACCTTAAAATTCAGGCAGTGTATTTCCGTAGTTAAAATGTGGCTCTGTACTTGGACTGCTTGAGTTAGCACCTTATTTCTGCCATTTGTTTACTGCTTGTCTGTGGGTAAGTCTTCACCTCTCTAAGACTCAGTTTCCTCTCTGTAAACTGGGGATAATGATAGAACTTCTCCCACAGGATTTCTGTGAGAATGAAATGAGAGTATCCATTGTAAAGCACTAGCCGCTGGCACCTTATACATGCTCAATAATATACCTGCTTTTTAATAAAATTATTCAAAGCTAAGGAGTCTTAAGTTTTAAATGTAAGTTAAAGGATCTGATAGAATTTAAAAGACAGGATGCAGGAAGTACAACAAAAGGCAGGAAAACCAAGGAAAAGTCTTCTGTAGTAATAATGATAATATACTGTAAGTGAAATACATTAGCTAAAATTATCTTATTAAAATATCTTAATTGTTTCATTCCCCACTCTGCATGTTTCATCCCTAATAGTTTTTTGCACACCAAATAATGTTCTTCCAAGCCATTCTTTTCATGGATTGTAACTCAAAATGATGAAATGAACATAGCTACTAAAGCCTGTGAATTCCTCAGTCTGCATTGCAAGACAAATGAAGTTCAGATTTCAGTAACTGTAAATTTTTGAATGGTTAGAAAAATGTTTTATCATAGACTTTAAACGTTCTGTTCTAGACCGTTGTTCAGAGAGGCGACCAAAGTGCCTTTCTTTTCTTCCTGCTTCTTGTTAGTGTCGTTTATGACGAGCTGATACTGTCGGTCAGAAGTCAGTAATTTTAATGCAACGATAGGCGGAAATTAAAAGATTCCACTTACTTGAAATTGCTTTGACCTTTGCATTATGTTGATGTTTTGTTTATTGGATATAATTGGAATTAGCATTAACTATAAAAATGATAAAAGAAACTTTTAAAAGTGAAAAACTGAAGCACTTAGAATAGGTAGTTGTCATGCTGGGATAAGCATTTAACTTTGCATATTAATTTACTGTGTATGAAGTTCAGCTGAATAGCTGTATTTTTTAAAAATCTAGAATGGTTTTAGAACTAAACAGTTCACCTAACTTAACATGATCTAAATGAGTCTGTTGCAGAAGATCTTAGAGAAAGTATCCTAATAATGTATGAACTCTTCCACTTACCTAAATGTAACAAGATAGAGCCAGTCTTGATTATTTAGCAACCAGTTACCTAGCGTAGATGTGAAATTAAGTAAATATGCCCTTGTCAGTTTTTGTAGTAGATTAATCTCCACCCCTTAAAACTTTAATTTGCAAATTTCATTTTGCTAAGACATTCTCATTTCTTGTGACTTCGTTTCCACTGAATACTCCCAATTTAATCCATGTCTTCAAAAATTCTCTCTAGTGCCCCAGGTTCTTCAAAGCTGTACAGCGTTCATTGAGAGATATGGCATCGTGGATGGAATATATCGTCTCTCTGGCGTTGCCTCCAATATCCAGAGACTACGGTAAAACCTCATATGGCATTTTCTTTTTCGTTCCTACTGTAATTCATTAAAATGAAACTGTTTCAGAATTAAGTCACTTATATTGATAACCATAATTTTCCGTAAGATAGTTTAGATAAAGTAGGAAATGATATCCATATTGTTCTCTGTGTATATTTTCCTAAATGCCATCTCTCCGTTTGTAGTATCAGAAAACCATGTCCCCTAATCTCTTCAATACTTGTATTTTCTCTTTGTAATATTTGAAGTTTTTAAAAATTGAATTTGAACCTATGATAACCATGAGAGATGATAATTTACATTATAATAGAATTATTCTTTAGTTAATTACAATTGATGAGAGCAAACTTTCTAATCTCCTTTCACCTGGGCTTTGTAGTATATGTTCAAGTGTGCATGTATTACATATTGCACATCCTCTCCCATTATAGTCTCAGAGACAAGAATAGTGGTATCCTTTACACCAGCAATATAATTTTTAATTTTTGTTTAATCTCTTAGATTCTAGTCTATTCTCAATATGTTATTATCCTTTATTTTTCACTGTGGTGCATGATAATTGCCATTATTCTACAGCATTTTAATGTTCTGATTTGACCACAGAGTTCATGTCTATTTTCAGGAATACATGTTTGGAAAATAACTGAAATTGATTCTTTTCTTTTTTTTTAATAGATCTTTATTGGAGTATAATTGCTTCACAATACCATGTTAGTTTCTGTTGCACAACAAAGCGAATCAGCCTTATGCATACACATGTCCCAATATCCCCTCCCTCTTGAGCCTCCCTCCCATCCCCCCTATCCCAGCCCTCTAGGTCATCACAAAGCACCGAGCTGATCTCCCTGTGCTATGTGGCTGCTTCCCACCAGCCAGCGGTTTTACATTTGGTAGTGTATATATGTTGATGCCACTCTCACTTTGCCCCAGCTTCCCCCTCCCACCCCATGCCCTCAAGTCCATTCTCTATGTCTACCTCTTTATTCCTGCCCTGCAGCTAGGTTCATCAGTGCCTTTTTTTTTAAGATTCCATATATATGAGTTAGCATATGGTATTTGTTTTTCTCTTTCTGACCTACTTCACTCTGTATGACAGACTCTAGGCCCATCCGCATCTCTACAAATGACCCAATTTTGTTCCTTTTTATGGCTGAGTAATATTCCATTGTATATATGTGCCACATCTTCTTTATCCATTCATCTGTCATTGGACATTTAGGTTGTTTCCATGTCCTGGCTATTGTAAATAGTGCTGCAGTGAACATTGTGCTACATGTCTCTTTTTGAATTATGGTTTTCTCAGGGTATGTGCCCAGTGGTGGGATTGCTGGGTCATATGGTAGTTCTATTTTAGTTTTTTTTTTTTAATTAATTAATTTATTTATTTACTTATGGCTGCATTGGGGCTTCATTGATGCATGTGGGCTTTCTCTAGTTGCGACAAGCAGGGACTGCTCTGTTGTGGTGTGTGGGCTTCTCATTGCAGTGGCTTCTCTTGTTGCGGAGCATGGGCTGTAGGCGTGCAGGCTTCAGTAGTTATGGCACACAGGCTTAGTCGTTCTGGCTCATGGGCTCCAGAGTGCAGGCTCAGTAGTTGTGGTGCACAGGCTTAGTTGCTCCATGGCATGTTGGATCTTCCTGGACCAGGGCTTGAACCCGTGTCCCCTGCATTGGCAGGCGGATTCTTAACCCCTGCGCCACCAGGGAAGTCCTATTTTTAGTTTTTTAAGGACCCTCCATACTGTTTTCCATAGTGGTTGTATCAATTTACATTCCCACCAACAGTGCAGAAGGGTTCCCTTTTTACCGCACCCTTTCCAGCATTAAATTGTTTCTAGATTTTTTGATAATGGCCATTCTGACCGGTTTGAGGTGATACCTCATTGTAGTTTTGATATGCATTTCTCTAATAATTAGTGATGTTGAGCATCTTTTCATGTGCCTCCCAGCCATCCATATGTCCTCCTTGGTGAAATGTCTACCTAGGTCTTCCACATGTTTTTTAACTGGATTGTTTGTTTTATTGATATTGAGCTCCATGAGCTGTTTGTATATTTTGGAGATTAATCCTTTGTTCTTTCATTTGCAAACATTTTCTCCCATTCTGAGGGTTGTCTTTTTGTCTTGTTTACGGTTTCCTTTGCTGTGCAAAAGCTTTTAAGTTTCATTAGGTCCCATTTGTTTATTTTTGTTTTTATTTCCATTACTCTAGGAGGTGGGTCAAAAAAGATCTTGCTGTAGTTTATGTCAAAGAGTGTTTTTCCTATGTTTTCCTCTAAGAGGTTTATAGTGTCTGGTCTTACATTTAAGTGTTTAATCCATTTTGAGTTTATTTTTGTGTATGGTATTAGGTAGTGTTCTAATTTCATTCTTTTACATGTAGCTGTCCAGTTTTCCCAGCACCACTTATTGAACAGGCTGTCTTTTCTCCATTGTATGTCCTTGCCTCCTTTGTCATAAATTAGGTGAACATACGTGTATGGGTTTATCTCTGGGCTTTCTATCCTGTACCATTGATCTATATTTCTGTTTTTGTGCCAGTACCATACTGTCTTGATTACTGTAGCTCTGTGGTATAGTTTGAAGTCAGGGAGCCTGATTCCTCCAACTCTGTTTTTCTTTCTCAAGATTGCTTTGGCTATTCGGGGTCTTTTGTGTTTCCATACGAATTGTAAAATTTTTTGTTCTAATTCTGTGAAGAATGCCATTGGTAGTTTGATAGGGATTGCATTGAATCTGTAGATTGCTTTGGGTAGTATAGTCATTTTCACAAATATCGATCCTTCCAATCCAAGAACATGGTATATTTCTCCATCTGTTTATGTCATCTTTGATTTCTTTCATCACTGTTTTATAGTTTTCTGAGTAGAAGTCTTTTGCCTCCTTAGGCAGGTTTATTCCTAGGGATTTTATTCTTTATGTTGCAGTGGTAGATGGGAGTGTTTCCTTCATTTCTCTTTCTGATTTTTCGTTGTTGGTGCATAGGAACGCCAGAGATTTCTGTGCATTAATTTTGTATCCTGCAACCTTAACAAATACATTGATTAGTTCTAGTAGTTTTCTGGTGGCATCTTTAGGATTTTCTATGTATAGTATCATGTCATCGCAAACTGACAGTTTTACTTCTTCTTTTCCAATTTGTATTCCTTTTATTTCTTTTTCTTCTCTGATTGCTGTGGCTAGGACTTCCAAAACTATGTTGAATAAGAGTGGTGAAAGTGGACATCCTTGTCTTCTTCCTGATCTTAGTGGAAATGCTTTCAGTTTTTCACCATTGAGTATGATGCTTGCTGTGGGTTTGTCATATATGGCCTGTGTTATGTTGAGGTAGGTTCCCTCTATGCCCATTTTCTGGAGACTTTTTATCATAAATCGGTGTTGAATTTTGTCAAAAGCTTTTTCTGCATCTATTGAGATGATCATATGGTTTTTATTCCTTAATTTGTTGATGTGGTGTTTCACATTGATTTGCATATATTGAAGAATCCTTGCATCCCTGGGATAAATCCCACTTGATCATGGTATATGATCCTTTTAATGTGCTGTTGGATTCTGTTTGCTATTATTTTGTTGAGGATTTTTTCATCTATGTTCATCAGGGATATTGGTCTATAATTCTCTTTGTTTGTGATATCTTTTTCTGCTTTTGGTATCACGGTTTTGGTGGCCTCATAGAATGAATTCTGGATCATCTTTACTGTCATTATTCTGAATTCTTTTTCAGGTAGATTACCTATTTCCTCTCCATTTATTTGGTCTTGTAGGTTTTTACCTTGCTCCTTCTGTGATGTATTTTTTTGCTTTCTCATTTAAAAAAAAATTTTTTTTATGAGTGGGATTGTATTTCTGCCTTACTTGGGTACAGCTGGAGTTTGTAGGCTGTTGGGTAGAGCTGGGTCTTGGTGCTGAGGTGAGGAACTCCATGAAACCTCACTCCGATGAATATTCCCTGCGGTCTGAGGTTCTGTGTTAGTCCAGTGTTTCAGACTCAGAGCTCCCTCTGCAGGAGCTTTGGCCCAACCCCCGGCTCGTGAACCAAGATCCCACAAGCCGCGTGGGGCGGCAAAAAAAGAATAAAAGAACAATAACAAAGTAAAAAATAAAATTAGACTAGGAAACTAACAGATATGTTAGGATATAAAAATAAAAATATAGATGAATCAACATCCAGAAGATACCTCAGTACCACAATAATAAAAAAAGAGGAGGGAAAATGAAAAAAAAGTTTTTTAAAGGAAGAAAAGGCCTTGGCTGTGGAGGACAGGGCCTAAGGAAGGGTGAGGTTTGGGCAATGGGCGGGGCCTATGTTTAGGAACCAGAGGGCTGGAAAAGGCCCTGGGGGCTGTGGGGGCGGGGGGCTTAGGCTCAAGGAACAGAAGGTCTCAGAGGGCAGGGGACCTCACCTGGGAGTCCAGCAGGCTTCCTGGGTTCTGGTGGGCAAGGCAGTTGAGCTCCTCTCCTCTGCTGCTCTTCCCGTCTGGGAGGCTCCCTCCCGCCTGCCTCTCCTGACCTCCCCGCCCTCAGGGGTGCTAATCCTGTCTGGCCTCTACTTCTACTCCCCCCTCAGTCCCCCTGGGTCCTACTCGTTCACTTGGAGGTTCCTCCTGTCTCCTTGGGGTCAGAGCCCCCCACCAGCAGCTGGCAGGTGCCCTAGTTGTGGGGAGATGCTAACTCTGTGTCTTCCCACACCGCCATCTTGACTCCACCTCCTCAACTCGATTCTCGTACTGAAAAAGGTTTCAGTCTTTAGTTTCGGACGCAGCAAATCTCATATTCAGATTGTCCGCATACATTAATCCTCTAGGTTCGTAAGTGGTCTCATGTCTGTAGATTAATATTAGTTAACCTCCTCAGAGTGTGCTTAATCTGCCTTAGTGTTCTGAGCACAGTTTTTGTTTCACTCACTTTAATGCTGCAGATTTTGCTTTCTTTTAAAATTTGGTGTTGGCTGGGAATTGCTTTATGTTGTTTCTGACTTCCTTATCCCTCTTCCATAAAGCATTCCTGAACTGTATTTCTTGTACCTGAGGAATTTCTGCACATAGTCATACATGGACCAGCTGCCATTCAACTCTAGTTTTCAGAATTGCCAAAACATTGGGTATTTAAACCATTAGGAATTAGAAGTCCTGTTTTCAGATCTCTGTGGTAAGAGCTGCTCTTTCACACACATTTCAGAGATTTCTGTCCATTTTAATATTAAAGCTTTTCCCTTAATTTCCATTTAGAAAAACACTTGTTTCATGATCAGACGTTTGATTACTACTGAAGTCCAAATATAACTTCTATGAAATATAGTCATTTGAAGAAAATATTAACTCACTGAGGTAGAGGTTAATACTTTGGACCTTTCCTTTCTGTTTTAAAGTCATATTTGCTTTTCTTTCAAAAAAATAATTTTGTTGTCTCTTCATCTATCTTTTTAGCCATGAATTTGACTCTGAACATGTTCCCGACCTGACAAAAGAACCCTATGTTCAAGACATCCATTCCGTGGGCTCCCTGTGTAAGCTGTATTTCCGAGAGCTCCCAAACCCTTTGCTTACCTACCAGCTGTACGAGAAGTTTTCTGTGAGTACAAGTCACTTTTAGGTCAAGTTCTGTTTGGAGTTTTGCTGTGGTTTTGTTCAAAACGTGTGAAGATTGGTTTGGACATATGGGATAGTTGTATGAGGAAGAGGGGTCCTTTAACGAAAATAAAAACACTGTACTGCTAGCTGGTCCACGGTCTTCACCGTTTTCACATTTTCACTCTTTCGGTTTCTGACTTTGAGCCACTAATCTTATAACCCTCGATACTGGTTATCATAAAGTTTTAAAAATATTATCTTTTAATAGATTTCAGTGTCCATATAGTGTGGAAACAAAGTTTACTTCCTTGAATACTACATTGTTTTTCCTCATAGTTCAGCATCAAAGAGTAAAGTCAGTTAATCTCAAAGTGAAACTGAATTGTAAATGAAGAACTTTCATTTTTACCAACAAAGCCTAATAGTTTATTTTGCATTATGGTTGTTCTAGGATGCTGTTTCAGCAGCAACAGATGAAGAAAGGCTGATGAAAATTCATGATGTCATCCAGCAGCTCCCCCCTCCACACTACAGGTAAACCACATGTAAAATACCAGCCAAAAGTAGAAGTCAGTTGTGTAAAAGTGGGTTCTGGGGTTTCTGTTTAAATTTACTTGGGGTTCTAACTATTGAAACTTCCGTTTTTCCATACATTTGTATTTATTTGTCTTTGTATTCTCAGGGTCTGGCATAGTGCTTGGCATCCAGTAGGCACTTAACAAATGTTGTATGAATGAATGAACAAATGGATGGTTGACTGGGCCTGTTTGTTCGTTTGTTTTTTGAGATACTGAGAAATTGCTGAAGGTAGTGGGTGTATGACCACAGGTGTGAATACTTAGTGAATTGCTTTGCTTAAATCCAAAATATTGACACAGTGCTGGGTGCCTGTTTACTTGTTTACCCAGAAGATGACCCTTAAGGAATCTTCACTGTTTTAAATTCCTTTTTTCTTTTTGCTGTTTTGTATGGGTGAATTCCACTGGTTTGTCTTGTAACTCACTGATCCATCCTTCTGCTTCATCCAGTCTGCTCTTGAATCCCTCTAGTATATTTTTTAGTTAGATTATTTTATTTTTCAGCTCTGTAACTTCTGTTTGGAACTTTCTTGTATTTTTCTCTTTGTTGAAGATCTCTCTGTTCATCCATTCTTTTCTCAAGTTTAATGAACATCTTTATGACCATTACTTTGAACTCTTTATCTCTGTTTCACTAGCGTCTTTTTCTGAGGTTTTGTCTTACTCTTTTATTTGGAATATAACCCTTTTTCCCTTCGTTTTGCCTGACCCTCTGTGTTTGTTTCTACGTATTAGTTGAAACAGCTGTCTCCTCTAGTTTTGAAGGAGTGGCTGCTGAGAGATTGGGCGGGGGGTCTGTTGTCTCTGCAGTGCCCTGGGGGTGATAGCCTGACAACATCTGTCTGTCCGATTGTTTGAGTGCTCTGGGCCTCAGAAACGCAAGCCCCCCAGTCTCCAGTACTAGGCATTCAGGGGCTTGCTCACACCTTCCAGATCTGGCAGAGGTGCGGTCAGAGCTCAGGAAGGAGGGAGCTCCATGTTTGTCATATCCCTCCCACTTGTGGGCCACCTGCCATGGGTGGGGGTAACTGGCACGACTGCATCTTTCCCCGCCGCTCCATCCCAGTGGGGCTTTCCCACCCCGCTTTTTTGTCCTTTCTGTAGAAGAGCTGCTCTGCCAGCCTTTAGGTCTTTTGTGGAGAGAGTCATCCTATGGGTATCTAGTTATAGCTTTGGTGTGTCCGCGCGAGGAGGTAAGCTCAGGATCTTCCTACACCACCATTTTGAACCCTCTCTTTTGTTGCTGCTTTTTAAAACCCAATTTAATTTGTATGTTTGCTTCAACTCTCAGAAATACTTTTGCTGTGTCTGAGAAGACAGAATAAAATGGAGGATGACTGCCATTTAGTGAGAGAAAGAAAATGGCATAAATTATGGATTGATTATAGTGTACAAAGAAGCAAAAAGATAAAAATTTTAAATTTCAGTTATTGACAAGAAATTAAATTCAGTAGATGTTTTTTTTAATTCACAGATTAAGTAATTTAGTGTTGATCTTTTCAAAATGACATTGTTCATATATATATTTTAAAAATTGGCACTAAATTTGGCACTAAATCAACACGAAAATTTTCAATCAACATTAAAAATCAACACCTTTTTTAGTCAACTCTGTAGCTGTAAATGCCTGGCAGTCGAGTCAGGAAGTAACTCAGCATTGGCTTGTCCTGTTACTGTGGCCTGTCTTAGGAAGAATGTGAGAACTTTGAGGGGGTCTTAAGAACCCACTGAAGAGTGAAAAAAAACCTTAAAAGAACTTTTGTGAAGCAAGCTCAAGAAATTTAGGTGTTTAGCCCTGAAAAAGAAGGTTGGGAAGACAAATCTGATCAACACACAGTTATTAAAAAATATTTTTAAGGGGGACTAGGACTTTCTTTAACTTACCAGAAAAAGAAACCTAGTGCAATACAGAGAATATTGGCTTTGGTAGATAGACCCAAGTTTGAATTTCCAGCTTCATCACTTACTAGCTGTGTGGCCTCTCCAAACATCAATCTCCATATATGTGAAAATACTAACAATACCTTCTGAAGAGGATGCCTTTTAATGTAATGAGATCAAATGTGTGAATGAGTCTGGCCTTTAATATTTTTTTTAGTATAAAGCATAGCAAGACAGATGATTAGATTTAAGCCGAGGCTTCTTTATAGTTTTACATGAGGTACTATGCGAATATCTTTTCTCTCTAAGTTAAAATGGTCAATATAACTTATGTACATAGTTTTAAAAAATCAAACGCTTATGCAAAGCTGGCAGCAAAAAACCAGCCTGGGGCTTTCATGATGGCGCAGTGGTTAAGAATCCACCTGCCAGTGCAGGGGACACGGGTTCAAGCCCTGGTCCAGGAAGATCCCACATGCCACGGAGCAACTAAGCCCATGCACCACAACTACTGAGCCTGCACTCTAGAGCCCGCGAGCTACAACTACTGAGCCCTTACGCCACAACTACTGAAGCCTGCACACGTACAGCCCGTGCTCCACAACAAGAGAAGCCACTGCAATGAGGAGCCCGCTCACTGCAACAAAGAGTAGCTCCCGCTCACAACTAGAGAAAGCCCACGCACAGCAATGAAGACCCAATAATGCAGCCAAAAATAAATAAAATAAATAAATTAAAAAAAAAAACAGCAGTCTCCTCTCCCCGTTCTAATTTCTCTTACCCAGAAGTTATTATTCTCAACTCTTACTTCTAGAGTTTACTCCCCTGTTTCTAAATAGCACGCTTATGTTTTTATTTCCTGATTTTTCATTTTTAGGTATAATTATTTGCCTTCATTTTGTGGTAAATGAGGGTGTGGCTGTAACTCCCCTCCCCCAGTAGCACACAAACACACGGCTCCTTCTCTCCTCTTCCTAGTCTGGTTGTATCAGCATTTGGTGTGCAGCCAGAGTTCATGTTCTACGTCGTTGTAACTACTTAACTGTTATTCACAGCTGCATCTACTAGTAGACTAGGATTTTATTTCCCTTTTGGGATAACTGTGTGTTTTCTTGGAGTGATGGCCTGTTTTTGGTTTGCTGAGTATCTGTTTATTGCTCGTCTGTCCCCTGTCTCTCTCACAGAAGTGTGGATGTTCTCTTAGTTGTATTTAAACATATCAAGCAACCTTTTTTTTTTTTTTTTTTTTTTTGCGGTATGCGGGCCTCTCACTGTTGTGGCCTCTCCCGTTGCAGAGCACAGGCTCTGGACGTGCAGGCTCAGCAGCCATGGCTCACGGGCCTAGCTGCTCCGCGGCATGTGGAATCTTCCCGGACCGGGGCACGAACCCGTGTCCCCTGCATCGGCAGGCGGACTCTCAACCACTGCGCCACCAGGGAAGCCCCCAAGCAACCTTTTAAAAGAAGTTTTTCCCCATGAAAACACCCCTCCTGGTGCTTTCCGTCCCACTGCTCTGTCTGGGTTGATTGCTCTCTGAATCTCCACGCGGCTCCAGCCCTTCACCTTCCTCCTGGAAATTCCCTCCATCGCTTTCTTCACGAGTTAGATCCCTTCTCTTATGGATCTCTGGCTGTCACCTTCCATGTTTTACTCCCTGCTTTTCTAGTGTACATCTTCAGTAGCTCTGTGAGAAGAGGTGTATGGGAGGTAAATGTTTTGAGACTTTGATATGAAAATGCTCGCATTCTCCTCGAATATTTGACTGATAGTTGGCTATAGAATTTTAGTCTGTAAATAGTATTTTCCCATAATTTTGATGGTATTACACTATTGGCATCTAAGCAAAAATGCTGCAGCAAAGTCTGATACTAGAGTGCTACTTTTTTATATGATCTATTTTGTATTGTGTATATCCTTTCTGGATGTTTTTAAATTTAGAACATAGCCAGTGGTCTGTTTCCTTAGTGACTCATCTTGGAGTGGGTTCTTTTTCATTCTTTGCTCTGGGCACTCACTGGGCTTTTTTGGAAACTTCTGAGAAATTTTCTTGTATTATTTCCTTGATGGTTCTCATTGCAATGTAAACCTCATCCCTTTTCTTTATTCTCTTTCTGGAATTGTTTTAACTCTTGAACTAATAACTCTTTTAGTTTCTCACCTTCTCTTTGCCAGTTTCCACATATGGGTTTCCTCCAGTCCATCTCATGATTAAAAAAAAAAATTACTTCTGAGAACTAACTGCCTGCCTTCCCTTCCTCCCTCTCTTTCTTGTTTCTCTGAATGTTTTTCCTTTACAGTATCCTATTCTATTCTTATTTCATGGATATATCTCTTCTCTCTGTGAGAATATTATTGGTATTACAGGTTTTGTTTTGTTTTAAATTGTTCTCCGCTCATCACGGTACTTGTTTCTTCCTCATTTGGCGGCTAATCTTTATCAAGACTTTGCAGAGCATTCCACTGAGGTTTCATAGAAATCTTTTTGAAATTTTGTCTTATAAATGTTGATGGCATTTAACTTAACTATGAATTAAAATAGCCTTGCATAAATAGTCATAGAAATACTTAACATTGGCTTTAGGTAAGCTTATAATTCAAATGATATTAGTCGAAGTATTCAGTATGTTAGCCAAAGAAACTTATTGTGCCTTGGACATTAATCATCAGTACGTTTTACAGAGGTAATTGAGAGTGTTATTGGTTAATCTTGTGGGTGAATTAAGAGAACATCAGTAAGAAGGGTAGGAAGAAACCCTATCATATATCATACAGAGAGAGAGTATATATGTGTGTATATATAGAGAGAAAGAGTATGTATGTATATATCATATGTATATATACATGTGTATATTATATATATATATATATATTTCTCATATAGTGAAGTACAGATGTCTTCTATATATTTTATATTTTACACAAATAATCTCCCACCATGTTTTATTTATATTCCTTATATATTTATCCCCTGCAGTGTAGTACATTTATATCACCTATTATATATAATTTCTATATATTATAGAAATTATAGTGTAGGGCTTCTGGAGCCAATGGCCTGTGTTAGCTGTCTGACCTTGTGACCTTGGGCAAGTTCCTTTGCCTCTGGGCTCAGTTTCATTGTTTGTAAGAGAGAGATAATAGTACTTTTCTCATAGGATTGTCACGAATATTAAAAGGAAAACACTCAGAACAAGGCCTGTTAAATAATTACTGTTTATATGAGTTAATAACCATTATTATTATCATTGTTATTGTCTGCTGTGTATCTTTATGTTTTTACTTTGCTGTGTATTTTATCTCTACAGACACACATACACAGAAACATAAATGTGTGTGTGAATATATATATATATATAAATATGCTCGCACACATACATATATATTTCCTACTATATTGATACATATAACTTTTTTACTATATTATGCTTATCTACTCTACTATTATTTATATTTCTTCTACCAAAGTATATATTCTTCTTTATTATATAGATATTTCTTAATAATATATAGGTATTTCCCCAGGTATTTAATAGTTTTATAAGCTGATAGGTAATGCCTCTGTGTTTATCTGACTTGACTTACATTTAAGCTGATCATGCTTTATTTCCCAAAATACTCTGCCCTATTGTTTAATCTCTCTATATATAAAAAATTATTTAAATAAATCACACTTAGAATGTATAAGATAAACCAGGATATTAGGATTTGAAGTAGGCTTTCTATTCCAAGAGCATGTTCAAATTGTTCAAATATTTTCCCTCTTGGTACCTACTGGAATTTTTCTTTTAACTCTTTTTAGGCTTGTGAAATGTTTTCTTTTACAGAAGAAAAGTTTAAATTCTTTCCTGTTAGCATGTCTGCTGCAAGTAGAATAGCATAACTTCTTGATAGTATTTGTCTAGAAACTAAATTTTGTGGAGGATTCACTTCACTGGTGTCCCTGAAACTAAATTTCTAACAGGCAGGAGCAAATATTCCTAAAGATTTCTTTAAAACTAAGACTGTTTTGTTTTCTGAGCCAGTTCTATCAGAAACTTTCATTTCTTACTGCATCTGCCTCAGACTTTTTTTCTTAGTATTCTGTAGATGTAATTATCATATATGAAATGTAGAATCCATAATATTCTGACAGTTCTGTAGTAGTAATAATATTCAAACCTAATAGGCAGGAAAAAAATTTGCTGGGGTTTGTATGGTTTCTTTTTCCATTTTGCCATTCCAAACTTACAAGTTAATTAGTGGAGCTTTTATGCTCTATACTGATACGTGGTGTTTCTTTTTGTTAATATGTTGTATTTCATTTTCCAGAACGCTGGAGTTCCTAATGAGACACTTGTCTCTTCTAGCTGACTATTGTTCCATCACAAATATGCATGCAAAAAACCTAGCAATTGTTTGGGCTCCAAACCTGCTAAGGTAAGTTGCATTTGACTTATGACCTGAAGTAGAAGCAGAGTGACTTTAAATAAAAGTAATTCATCAGTGTTCCTTAGAATAATTTTTAAAAATTAATTAGTTAATTTTATTTATTTTTGGCTGCATTGGATCTTTGTTGCTGCGCACGGGCTTTCTCTAGTTGTGGCCAGCGGGGGGCTACTCTTGGTTGTGGTGCGCAGGCTTCTCATTGCGGTGGCTTCTCTTGTTGTGGAGCACGGGCTCTAGGCGTGTGGGCTTCTGTAGTTGTGGCATGTGGGCTCAGTAGTTGTGGCTTGAGGGCTCTAGAGTGCAGGCTCAGTAGTTGTGGCACATGGGCTTTGTTGCTCCGCGGCATGTGGAATCTTCCTGGACCAGGGCTTGAACCCATGTCCCCTGCATTGCCAGGCGGATTCTTAACCACTGCGCCACCAGGGAAGCCCCCAAGGATAATTTTTAAAAGTCAGACTAATATGTTGTTTTTATGAGCATCTTCCTAAAATAGGCAATCAGGGTTTAGCCAAGGCACTGTAAAAGTATGCTTTCTTCCTCTGGTTTGTCTGTGATTTACACATAAAGCAAAAAATAATGCTCTTTAAGACTGCTATTTTGGGGACCCTGTGATGGTAATGTTGTTTACCCCACAGATCAAAACAGATAGAATCTGCCTGCTTCAGTGGGACAGCGGCTTTCATGGAAGTGAGAATTCAGTCTGTGGTTGTTGAGTTCATCCTCAATCACGTTGACGTCCTTTTCAGTGGGAAGATCAGCGCGGTCATTCAGGAAGGGGCAGGTATGGCTCTAACAGGTGTCGTTCACTACCAGGAACGTGTATTAAAGCCTCTCCCAGATTGGGAAACTGCATTTCTTATCTCAGTTTAGTAAATCTGTCTTAGTAGAAAGCAGCTAATTTATATCTGTTCCCCAAAATGCACAAAATAACAGTTATTTCGTATGTTTTTAGTGACTACTAAGTATTAGACCTATCATGATCGAAGTTCAGGGCCCATAAAAGATGTATCATGTCACCTATTACTGATGTATATAAAGGTGTAATATAGAGCAGCAGAAGTAAAATTCCTTCCAAAACTAAAAATAAATGAATGATACTAGGCCTTGCCTAGAATCTTTTAAGAAAAGAAAATAGTTAAATTACTTAAGGCATTTTGTATTTATATCTATCACCGTTAATAACCTGGTATGTAATCTACTCCTCACTTAGTATAAGGCTCTATTACTTTTACCATTTAAAAAACTTACTGAAGAAAATATAAAACAACACAGAAAGGGAGATAGATAGATAGACAGATAAGCAGATTGTTATATACACCCACAGATATTTATATTTTTTCCCCCCGTGTCATGAAGTTTTACTCTCTTCCTTGCTTTTTTTTCTTTCCAAAGCTTCTCTGTCAAGACCCAAGTCCCTGCTGGTTTCATCTCCATCCACCAAACTGCTGACACTGGAGGAGGCCCAGGCACGAACACAGGCTCAGGTCAATTCTCCAATTGTGACTGAAAACAAATATATCGAAGTAGGAGAAGGACCTGCTGCACTTCAGGGAAAATTTCACACCATAATTGAGTTCCCACCTGAAAGGTAAAACTCATTTAGTCCTCCTCAAAAATGTGCGTTTCATGGCTATTTGTTCTTTTCTTTTCTTTTACTTTTGCATTTTAGTATTACTATATTGATTTTGTGCCAGACTCTGGATGTTACTTCATAGGGACTGATGTGAATGATTCTCAAAAAGCATTACAACATCATGTCATTGTTGGAAAGGAGAGGAAAGTCTGCTGTACAGGGAATATTGTTAGGAAAAATGATACATTTCCTCCATGTAGGGTGTCATTTTCTCTCTGAAATATGTTGTTGAGAAATTTGTTTAGAAATAAACATTGCGACAGCTTATTCAAAAAACAGTGGATGGGTGATGGCGTGACATGGGTTCCCACTGAGTTCAGAGTAGACCAGTGCTCCTCACAGCACATCTCCCGACCGGCGGATCATTCTCGGCCAGCCCCAACCCCAGACCCACTGCACCAGAACTCTGGGCTGGGGTCCCGCAGTCAGTCTTTTATCAGACCTTCCAGGTGGTTCTGACGTGTGACAAAGTTTGAGAACCGCTGCCGTTCACTCTCTCTCCTTTCCAGCTCCTATTCTCTGTTTCTCTAAAGAAATGATAATAACACGGTTTTTATATCTTCTTTACTAAGTTACTGTGGGAAGACTAATGTATGTGAGTTAATTTTGACCTTGGGTTACTGCTTTGGCTATTACATAGGAATGTGAGAACTTCAACTCCGTGGATTTGGATAGTACTAATGAAAGTTGGGAATTTATTTCCATGTTAGTGTACTTCTCTAAATTCCTTTCATTTCCCTTGATTAAAATGTCCTGACCATAGTAAGTTAGAACATCTTTGTCATTCTAAGTTTATCTTCAGTTTCTTGAATTTACATGATACCTCTATAATTTTCTCAAAAATCTCTTTATAGAATAGTAATCAAGAGTGTCGATGTTGGGATACAGATAGACCTGGGTTCCAACTCTGACTGCATTATTTACTAGTTTTACAACATTAAGGAAGTCACTTCAACTTCTTAGTGTCATAATTTCCTCAGTTGTAAAATGAGAATAGTAATACCTACCTCATATGGTTTTATATAACTTAAATGAGATACTACATATACAGTTAGCATAGTGCCTGGCATTCAATATATGTTAGTTATTTTTCTTAAAACTTTTCTTCTTTTTTGGCTTAATTCTCTTTCCTCACACCTAAAATCATTTTCTTCAACTCTATTTTATTTTTGGAGTTTTAATATTTTCTATTCCCAAATATGTCTTATTCTCACTTGTTTCATGGATTGTGAGGTTAGATCCAAATATGAAAATCTGTATAAAAGTTATCTTTGTGAAACTAGTTACTGCTATTAAAATCCATACACTTAATTTTCATTTCCTGCTTTAGCCACACAGCTCAGCCGCACCAAGTGGAGTGAGCTCTGTGGAAGGTGGAGGTTTACCGTGTCAGCTGGGCCTCTCCAGGCTGCTTGGTTCTTTCCATCATTTATTCATTGTCCATACGTAAAGGTAGCCCCTTGGGTATCTTTATACAGATTATTTTCTCTCATAGGAGGAGGCCTCAAAATAAAATGAAAAAGTCTCCTGTGGGCAGCTGGCGTTCCTTTTTCAACCTGGGGAAATCATCATCTGTTTCTAAACGAAAGTTGCAGCGTAATGAGAGTGAGCCTTCAGAGATGAAAGCCATGGCTCTGAAAGGTCAGTGTGTCATCACACCTTCCCTTCTCTCTGCGCTGCGGGAGCAGTTTGCCTGCAGGGCCATGCTTCCCAGCCTGTCATGCGGCTCTTCTCTAACTCAGACACAAACTCACCACATTGTTATAACAGGCTTCAACAGGATACATCCTAGTTGTGTTGTTGCACGTGAATTGTCTTCTTTTACCAGTGCTTTAACCCCAAATACATATTACATATAAGTGTGTAGAAGTTCCCAATTTCTTTGGAAACTATATAGATTATATATAGTGTAAATGTGTTTAAAAATTCACAATATATTTGTAACGTAGTTTGTATATTGTTGGTAATAAAAAATAACCGCTGTGGTATTTAAACTTACTAGTGTACATATTTATAGATTTTAAAAATGACGAAGTCATATTTCAACATGCCTCTAAGAATTTATAAGTCTTATAACCAAAGAAGGTATCTTTTTACCAGATGATTCCTTGATGAGAGTATCTTATTGGATAGATAAATCTATTACTGTGTTGTTGAAAGTACTGCTCTTTTAAAAATCATTTAAATCTACTGATATTAACAGGTTCTGAATCTAGGAAGGAAAGTAGTGCTTACTTCTTGGGTAATGTTAGAAATACAACATTCAGTTCATTTAATTCATCATTCATTCAGTTTGCAGTCATGTACTAAGCATGTGCTAGATATTTTGATAGCAGCTTCTGCAGATAGAAAGAAAATTAAGACACCACCCCTGCCTTCCATGTCTTACTTGGGACATCATATGTGTAAGAAAATAAATTTCATGCAGAATCATAGCTATTGAAATAGAGGCTTATGTGAGGTATTTATGGCAAGAATTGTCAGTTCATGTGGGGAGAGGAAAGAGAACCTTGATTTGGGTTCTGAAGGATAAGTAGGGATTCACCTGGTCAACAAGGGGCTGAGAAAGGTATTTCAGGAAGTGGGAGCAGAGTGTGTGCTGGTGTGTGCAACAGGGAACCATGAAGAACGTGGCTGGGGGGATGGTACACAAAGAGGTTCCAGTTCTTAGGGGCCCAGGAAGCTTGCTGGAGTTTTGGTTTTGTCCTGCATTCCTTGGGGGGGGGTCATTGAATGGCTTTGTTACCGAGTCCAAGCTCGCTCTGCTTGCTGCAGGACAGCAGGCCAGTAAATCAGAGACGAGGTATTGAGGCAAGGAATACGGCCGGCAGACCGAGAAGATGGCAGTCTAAAGTCTCAAAATAACCATCTTATCGGGGGTTTGGATGCCAGCTTCTTTTATATATAGCACAGAGAGGGGGAGGAGATGAGGAAGTAAAGTAAAAAGGCCATACGTTTTGCATATATCACCTGGAATGGCCAGCCTCGGGGAGGGGACGTGTTAATTTCTTCTTTCTTGCAGCCATCCCCAGGTGGACAGGGTCTGGATGTTTCCCTGAACAAAGGCACTTTGGTTTAACCTTCAGGCAGAGGAGCAGGGTTCCCTGAGGCAGGCCATTACGTACAGACAGTACCCTTTTAGTGAACCAAAGCAGCGGAGAGCAAAGGTTAAAGTGAAAGAAACAGATCCAACGTGTAGTCCCGGTTTGTCTCTTCCCTGTTACAGCTTCAGTATATAACATGATCGGGTTTGGGTTTAAGAAAGATGACTTTGGCAACAGCATAGGGAATATATGGGAAGAGGACAAGACTGGAGGCTGGACAATAAATCAGGAGACAGTTACAATTGTGCAGGCAAGAAACGATGAGTGTCTGGAATAAGCAGTGGCCATGGGGGTGGGAAATAGATTTGAGAAGTGTTCAGGAAGCTGAATCTACAGGGTGGGTGACCAAATGGTGGTGAAAAATGAGAAAGATAATTTTCAGGTTTTGATTAAATGGTAAGGGAGTTGGTGGTGCCATTATGCCTGTAGGGAACAGTAGGTTTGGGAAGAAAAATAATGTGTTAATTTTGGACATAGTGAGTTGGACCTGCCCAAGAGGTGATTAATAGTATGGATCTGGCATTCAATAAAGGGGTTTAATCTAACTAGAAATGCAGATTTGAAAGTCATCAGCAAACCAAGGGTGAAAACCCTAGGCATGTATTCTATGGCTGAAGGAGAGCCCGTTGAGTGAGGGAAGCGAGTTGGGGCCTGAGTCCTGGAGAAAAGCAGTGTTTAGAGGGTGGAGAAGGCAGAGCTGTCATGAAAGGAGAGTGAGAACAAACGGCGCCTAGGCGGGGAACAAGAGCTGAGCGCCAGCAGCAGAAGTCATGGAGGAAGGGCTTACAAGGAAGTGTCAGCAGCCTTGAGCACTGCCAAGAGGTTGAAAGAGGAGGAGGATGTTTAACAAATAAGGTTCAACATGTGTAATTAATTAAATGACCTGTGTTAGTTTCCTAGGGCTGCCATAACAAATTGCCACAAATTCAGTGGACAAAAACAACAGGAATTTGTTTCCTCACAGTTCTGGAGGCTAAAAACTGAAATCAAGGTGTCAGCAGGGCCATGTTCCCTCTGAAGGATCCAAAGAATCCTTCGTGGCCTCTTCCAGCTTCTGGGGACACCTGGTATTCCTTGGCTTGCAGTGGTACCACTCCAGTCCTGCCTCCATCCTCACAGGGCTTTTGCTCTCTCTGCATCTTTTCTTCTTAAAAGGATACCAGTCATTGGATTTAGGGCTCACCCTAAATCCAGCTTTGTTGCTGAAATATCGGCTTCCCTGTGCACCGATGCCGAACAGAAACACGGAGACAGAGATTTTGGAGGAAGAGAGAGATGGCTTTATTTTTCTGCCAGGCAGAAGGGAAGACACAGCAGGCTAGTGCCTCAAGAACTGGGCCCCCCTGTCCTGGGGAATTACAGGGGTTCTTATCGGTGGAACGCCCAAGGATAAGTGCTAGGATCAAAGTGGGGAAGGTCTTGCATTCTTCTTCCAGTATTTTAAAACGGTCACTGCTGGCGTCAGGCAGCCTGTTAATTGGGTCCGTTCATCTCTGGGTTATCAACCTGCGGCCTTCTTTCTGAAATGTGAACAGCTACAAGGGGTGATTTGCTACAAGAGAATGCAGCGAGAGTGAACGCCAGGTGCAGGGTACAATTCATATGGAATCAGAGAGTAATTTTTGTGAAGGACATGTCTAGCTACAAGTATTTGTTAGTAGTAACAGCTAAAGAATAACCAGGATTGCTTAACTCTTTCAGGGCTGTTTATATTGTTTCCCCAGCCTGTTCATTGTTGCTTATTTTTCTTGTTTATCAGAAAAGTCTCATTTCTATTTTTGCTGCAACAGTATGAGATCATCTCAAGACATACTGATCTTTAGGAAATACAAAAGCAAGTTTTAAAACTCATCTCTATTCTCAAGTTCATAATCCTTTAGAAAAGATTTTTCACATAAGAAACCACTTGAGAACAGTACAACACATTATAAAATACAATGCAAAATTGAATATGGTTGCAAAAATATAATTACTCTTGCAAGTTAAATATATGCACAGAAAAGCACTGTTCCCTTTCAGTACGTATGTAATGGTGAATAAAGCGTGACACTGTTTGCTTTCGACTCTTCAGGTGTCAGGGCAGAAGGGACCTTGCGCTCAGCGAAGAGTGAGGAGTCTCTCTCTTCTCTCCACGCAGCCGATGGTAAGACTAAAGCATCAGTTGTTTTACTCTAGAATATATTTCATAAAAGGACACACAATTAATTGTATTTTATAAATACATGCGTAATAAATAGGCTATAGACTAGGATTTCCTAAAAATACTAGTATCTATTGATATTTAGCATTGTCCATTGATGTTTTAATATGGTACCAGTCTTTAATTTCTTCACTTTTGACATGATTGCTATTCAATTTACATAAAAATAGGTGAAGTGTTTTAAGTTAACCATTTATATTTATTAATGCCCAGTGGAAAATGGTGTTAATAGTATTTCTTTCTTTAAATTTCACAATGAGAGCACAATGTTTGTTACAAACTATAAAATTAAGCAGTTTTGATGTTTAGACCAGTAGTCTTTTGTCTTACAAATTTAACCTGACGTTAAATCTCATACATCACTTTGGTTAGAGGCAGCCCTCATTATCTGAGGATGATTAGTACCAGGAGAAGACAACTTAAAGTGAATCTGCTTAAAATGGGGACCAAAATTTTATGGTAAATAGTACAAAAAGATTTGACTGCAACTTGAAGAACAAAACTAAAAAATTTTGAAAATAACTTTTTAGCTTCCGTTTAGCATAAGTCGGGTTATAGTTGCAACTCTGTACTAATTTTTAGAATGAACAAAGATTACTTCCATGTTGACTTGGAGGGAGGTAGAACTTTTTAGACAAAACCATGCAGTTTAGCAAATAGGACATCCTCCACGTCATGTTTGGCTTGTGCAGCAGTATGGTAAAAAAAGGCCCTTGCTGCAAAAATAATCAAGAGCTGCATTGATTTCCCACGGACTTTTCTTAATCCATTGGTATTCAAATTGTGCTCTTTTGAAGTTTCCTGGGGTATCCTCCTTCTGGTCAACTTTCTCATCCTCATTTATAACTTCTAACTGCCAGGTCCTCATCGACCAATGGCTCTGCTTGTGATTCAACAAATCCTCGCATTTCACTTCAGTTGGGTGTCTGACATCTTACTGGTTTTCCAAGATTTTCCATTTCACTGAAGTTAAGAGAATGGTTCACAAAAACAATGCAGTGGGCTGGGTAGGTGCTTGTATTAAGCAGCAAATAATATTTGAGTAGGGATTAATTTTATAAGTGGTAAACACATTAGTGGATGTGTTTGTGTTAAGACAGTGCCTTTTTATAGTACATTTTCACTATGTCGATTCTAATCATTGTAATAGAATAATGAGATAGAGGACTTCTTTTACCAGTTGGATGTTTAGCAGTATCATAAAATCAGGTAATACTCTACCACTCTTAAGGCCTCTCCTTGAGAAACTAAAAGCCTGTTCTTGTTAAAGAAAAAAAATTATTTTTAAGTATTTGAAAGGAATCCTTTACTAAATATATGTAAACACTTTTTTTTTGAGAAGTTCAATTTTGTAGAGATTTGGGTATGAGGAGTTTTCCTCAGAAAAACAGAAAACCCTTTTTGCTATTGTATGTCCAAAGTACCATTTAAAGTGGTTACTTCTACCTCACAAATCATGTGTGAGGTCAGTGATAAAATCAGACAAAAAGAAATGAAAAACTTGGGCAAAGTCACAAGAGTCAGTGTTGGTTGGACTAGTAATAGAATCTAAGAGTTTTGAGTCCTTTTTCCTATTGAAACCATCAAATGCATTCTCCCTCTGATTGTATCAAATGTGTTTGTTATTTAGCATTTGCTTTGCAAGTTCCACCTGTGTGCCCCAAGAGACAATTATGTTTTCTTACTCTATATGGCATGTTTCTGCTGTACTGAGTAGATGATTTATCACGGCACCGTGTATCCTGTGACATTCATACTCTGATATTGTATCCATTTTTACCAGGTGATTCCAAGCTGTTCCGACCCAGAAGACCCAGATCTAGCAGTGATGCCCTGAGTGCCTCTTTTAATGGAGAGATGCTGGGGAACCGCTGTAATTCCTACGATAATCTGTCTCACAACAATGGAAGTGAGGAGGAAGTAGGGCTGCTGCACATCCCTGCTCTCGTGTCTCCGCATTCAGCGGAGGATGTTGACCTGAGCCCACCAGACATCGGGGTAGCCAGCCTGGATTTTGATCCAATGTCATTTCAGTGCAGTCCTCCTAAGGGTGAATCAGAATGTCTGGAGAGCGGGGCTTCCTTTTTAGACTCATTGGGATACTCCAAGGATAAACAGAGTACCAACAGAAAGGACACAGAAGCAGGTGGTAGCCAGTCTCAGACTCCAGGAAGCACTGCCAGTTCTGAACCTGTCTCTCCTCTTCAGGAGAAACTGAGTCCATTCTTTACCCTGGACTTGAGCCCAACTGAAGACAAATCATCTAAGCCAGCCTCGTTCACTGAAAAGGTCGTCTATGCTTTCTCTCCAAAGATTGGACGGAAATTAAGCAAATCCCCCTCTCTCAACATATCTGAGCCAATTTCAGTGACCCTTCCCGCTCGGGTGTCAGAAGTCATCGCTACCGTCGCAAACACAGCAGCTCAGAATGCACCTTCTCCAGCTTGGAACAAAAGTGGTGAAGAAAGTGATGTCATAAATAGATCCCCCACCCAGGTAGTAAAGATAAAAGCAAACGAGAGAGAGGCCCAGGAAGGGTGTGAGTCTGAAGTCCAGCCCCTGGACCAGGTGGCTGCTGCAGACGCAGACCCGCCAGGGAAGGAGGAGCCTGCCTCAAGCAGTCAGAGTAAGGCTGTACCTTCTGGACAGACTCAGACAGGTACCATTTGTTTTCCTCCATTCTTTCTTTAAGCTAAGAGGGATCTTCAATCCTGTGTGCCAACTGTGCCTTTTAAGAGAGAAATTTACTCCACAGCTAGCCTTTAATCAAACAGAATGTTTTTCTAGGTGGTGCTGATGGCTCAAAGCCCTAAATTAAAATCAGTCAAACAGAAAATCCCCCAAAGGGCCAGTGGTCCTGCTTCAAACCTTCATAAAGTCCCCTTATCTCCTTGGACAGTCAGAATTCCTGGATCATTTTTGCACAACTTCGTAGCTCTTGATTCTGTTTTCTCTTCTGATAAAATACCTAAATTATAGCCTTACAAGTTAACCAGCCAGCCTACACCGTCAAATATAAAAACTATCCTTAATAACAATCTGCAAGCACTCGAAGCTTGTTTTCTAAGCAATCTTTTCTGAGCCAGGTGAGGGACCTGCTTCACCCCCATCTCTGTAGCAATCCAAGAGGAGATTGCAATCTTAAACACTCTTTGTTTTAGTTTTCCTTCTGAACCAGATGTGTTTTCTACAGCATTTGCATGTGGGATAGAAGATCGTGGATTGCCATTTTGAAATATGGAAGGCACCCATTTTTTTAGTGATGAAATGGGGTGTGTTTGGCTTTCCGTATAGGATAACACAAGCTACCTTTTCACTTTCATTTTTTTTCCCAATTTCCCACCAGGAGCAGATACCCATGACCCCCCTCAGGATTCCGTTCCTGTAAGTTCAGTCTCTCTTATCCCACCACCACCGCCTCCGAAAAATGCTGCCCGCCTCTTGGCGCTGGCCTTAGCTGAGTCTGCACAGCAAGCCTCGACCCAGTCGTTGAAGAGACCGGGCGCTTCCCAGGCTGCTTGTACACATTATGGAGACACAGCAGTGGCTGCGACTGAAGAGAAACTGCCTGCTGCCTACTCTAGTGCTACCTTAGATAAAGCCTATTTCCAAACCGATAGGCCAGCTGAGCAGTTCCACCTCCAGACCAAGGCCTCCGGAAACTGTGACCAGCCAGCACCGGATACAGCAGCTACTGGGGTTTGTACCCATTCCACCACCACTGAATCTGGGGAGCAGCGACACCCAGCTGACATACCAGGCAGTCAGCCGCCTCGAATCTATTTATCTGGGGACCCAGAAAAGGCCAGAGTCACTTCAGTTCCCTTAACAGATTCTGAGTCTGATGATCACATAAGTTTCCCTGAAGACCAGTCTGTGAAGACCAGTATGCCGACTGTCTCCTTTGTGGACCAGGATCAGCTTCATTTCTACAGTGGAGATCAGCCTCCTTCTTATCTTGGTGCAAGTGTGGATAAGCCCCATCACCCTTCAGAACTTGCAGACAGAGCTCCCGCACCTTCTAATTTGCCTAGGGACAAAATCTACTCTCCTTCTGGGTCCCCTGAAGAGAATACCAGCACAGCCCCCGTGGCTTACATGACCACTGCTCCAGCAGCAGCTGACTTGAGCGCCAGGGAAGCCAACTGGGATGTGGTCGAACAGCCCAGCGCAGCAGGGTTCACCGCTGCCACCCTCCAGCGCGGTCACAGAACTAATCGTCCCCTCCCTCCGCCTCCTTCCCAGAGACCCTCAGAGCAGCTCCCAGTCCTGGGGCAGGTACAAGCCGCAGCCAGTATAGGATTAAACAACGCCCACAAGGTAAGAAGGGGGCAAGTCAGTGAGATGAAATGTGTATTTTTCCGAAGGTATGTCACTTTCCAGCAGGGTGTGTTGTTACCTTGAGTGAGATCTGACATCTGCCTTTAAGTCCTGTGGCAGGTTTCCATGAAACATTTCCCAGTTGAGGTTGGGATCTGCCTTTATTGTGATGCTGGTTTTCCTCTGAAAAAGGAGTGGTTACTCGGTGGCTCTAGTTTAACCATACTTGCTCCCTTTAGTTCCTAAGAAGGTAGGTAGTTTCTTCATAGAGATACGAAGAGACTGTGAACAGGTGAGTCACGCTGGGCCTTGGGTGTTAGGGTTGCAGGGTTTTCCGGCTCCATCACTGATTCACTGTGGCTCTGGGCAAGTCGTCCAACCACCTCTGCCAGTTACTCACGTCTGCACTACCAAAGCGCTGTATTCTCAGGACATTTGAAAGACTTTCTGCCTTACAGACTTTTTAGCACTATCAGAGATGACAGTGTCTTAGGACTTTTTGTTATTTTCTCAACATTAACCAGCAGATTGTTCTATAGTTAAGCACCTGTTTTGATGAGAGAATGTTATGCGCAGAATGCTAAGGGTTACTGTGGTCACCTTGAACTAAAAGGACTTCACTATCTAGTCTTCTGTGTGGGATGCTCCTTCTAGTGGCTGCTTCTCCAGGGGAGTGTGTTTGCAGCCCTGCAGTGAGGACCACGTTTGGCTTCTGCTGCCACTGACCGGCTGGAGCACTAGGAGGGAGGGAGAGACAGGGACTGTTGGATGTCACCTAGACAAGTCCCTTCCTGTCCTTCCCTGGACTGGGGGCTGAAAACTGTCCACTGGGCAGCCGTGAGTCACTTTAAAAACCTCTCCAGATAGAATCAATGCTTCTTGTTTAACAGAATGTTCTTGGTGTTGAGACTGAGCTACACAGATAGGGTGTATGTTTTTAAGCCTGGTGGTTATTTGGCTAAACTTCTGTTTGGTCGGCACAGTAAGATAGTGTCATGGGCCACCTCATCTCACATTGAAAACCTATCGTAAATGAGAACAGCTCTCCAAAGATGGGATGGCTGCCACATTGGATGGCCACACAGGCCTTCTTTTCGTGGCAGTGGGGACAGGTCGGTCTCTGTCCTGTCCAGTGTATCTGCACAGCTTGGGAAATTTCAAGCTGCTGCCCAAATGGCCTCAACTTGTGAGTTGTGAATTTATTAGCGTTTGAGTCCGTAGAGGGGAGCAGAAAAAACAAACTCATAATGTTATCATCTTTCAATAGGTTCAAGGAGTAGTTCTGGCTCCAGAGAGGCCGCCTGAACCCAGAGCCCTGGGTGACCCCACGCCTGTCCTGGCCGGCGACGGCGGGGCCGCCGCGCAGTGTCCCGCCTCTGCGCCCGCTCCCCAGCCCAGCCTTCCTGAAAAGGTGCAGGAAGGTGCCAGGGCCCCCCCGCTGCACCTGCGCGGCGAGCCCGTCCCCGTGCACTCCTCCTGTGGCTTCCCTACCCCGGGGCCCCCCACCAGGACCATGGAGACTAAAATCGCTGCTGCCATCCACTCCGGCTGTGCAGACACGCCCAGCAGCTCTGGGCACCATCCCTTTGTCACGACTTCCTCAGCCTCCGTGGAGGACGTTTTGCCTTTACCAGTCCCTGTCCCGCAAGCCAAGCATGCGTCTCAGAAAACTGCTTATTCCACCTTTGCTAGGCCTGATGTCACCACTGATCCCTTTGGTCCAGAAAACTGTTTGCATTTCAGTCTGACTCCAAACTGCCAGTACCGCCCCCAGAGTGTTCCCCCTCATCACGGCAAAGTGGAGCAGCACCAAATGTATGGCTCCAGATCAGAGCCACCAGCCTCCATGGGTCCTCGTTACAACACATACGTGGCCCCGGGCAGAAACGTGTCTGGACACCACCCGAAGCCGTGCAGCCGGGTCGAATACGTGTCCTCTCTGAGCTCCTCCGTCAGGGGCAGCTGTTACTCGGAAGAAATGCCCCTGTACCCCACCATCCGCAGGGTGCAGTCTCTCCACACCCCTCCGTCGTCCATGATTCGCTCTGTCCCCATTTCGAGGACAGAGGTGCCCCCAGATGATGAACCAGCCTACTGCCCAAGACCCCTGTACCAGTATAAGCCATATCAGTCCTCCCAGGCCCGCTCAGATTATCACGTGACTCAGCTCCAGCCTTACTTTGAGAATGGCCGGGTGCACTACCGCTACAGCCCCTATTCCAGTTCTTCTGGTTCCTATTTCAGCCCAGACGGGGCCCTGTGTGACGTGGATGCGTACAGCACAGTGCAGTTGAGGCCCCTTCACCGCCTGCCCAACCGCGATTTTGCTTTCTACAATCCTAGGCTGCAAGGAAAGAACGTGTACAGCTACGCTGGTTTGCCTTCACGTCCCCGGGCCAATGTGACTAGCTGTTTCTCTGCTAATGACCACAGTGTAGTCAACATGCCTCCAGTCGCCGACGTAAAGCACACTTACACCTCATGGGATTTTGAGGACATGGAAAAATACCGCCTGCAGTCCATCCGGAGGGAGAGCCGTGCGCGGCAGAAGGTGAAAGGGCCTGTTATGTCCCAGTATGACAACATGACCCCCGTGGTGCAAGATGACTTGGGTGGGATCTATGTCATCCACCTGCGGAGTAAATCAGATCCTGGGAAAACTGGACTTCTCTCGGTGGCAGAAGGGAAGGAGGGGCGGCACCCGGCCAAGGCCCTCAGTCCCGAGGTAGATAACCGCCTCTATAGGAAGCATCTGGAGCCAGAGTTCGACAGAGCCCACCACCATGGAGGACACGGCAGTGGGCAGTCAGAGAAGCCGACCCTCCCTCAGAAGCAGAGTAGCCTCAGGAACAGGAAGCTGCATGACATGGGTTGTAGTCTCCCCGAGCACAGGGCACATCAGGAAGCAAGCCATAGGCAACTGTGTGAATCAAAAAACGGGCCACCTTACCCACAGGGAGCCGGCCAGTTAGATTATGGGCCCAAAGGGATTCCGGACACTTCTGAGCCAGTCAGCTACCATAACTCTGGAGGGAAATATATTCCATCAGGGCAGGAGTCTCTAAGACTGAACCACAAAGAGGTGAGGCTCCCCAAGGAGCTGGAGAGGCCTCGGGCTCGGCAGATGGCAGCCCCAGAGAAACACTCCAGAGACTGCTGCAAGGAGGGGGAACACCTCGTGCAGTCAGCAGTCCCACCCCCTAAGCCAGAGAGGAGTCACAGCCTGAAGCTCCACCACACCCAGAATGTGGAGAGGGACCCCGGCGTGCTATACCAGTACCAAACACATGGCAGGCGCCAGGGCAGTGGGACTGTCGGGCCCCAGTACGATAACCTGGAGGGCTACCACTCCCCGCCCCAGCACCAGCGAGGAGGCTTCGGAGCAGCAGCGATGGGCACATATGTGCCCCCCAGCTTTCCCCACCCACAGAACAGGACATACGCTACAGCTCTGGGGCAGGGCGCCTTCCTGCCCACAGAGCTGTCCTTGCAGCATTCTGAGACACAGGTCCATGCGGAATGAGCCCCGGGAGCAATAGAGTTGAAGCAGCCTCTGCTGGACAGTGGACTGTTCTATTTTTTTCAGTAACCAAAAAAAAAGAAAGAAAAAAAAAAGCTACAGAACCCCCGACCACATTTAAAAAATAAGAAGAAACATAAATCACCATCTTTTCCCCCTTCCCTGCTTCACCACCACCTCTTCCATCTACAAACTGTCATTTTTGTCATTTAAAGACCTGAAAGATTGTACAGTACTGTGTTGACAATCTCATAAAGAAATTTGTTACAGACTGTACTTGCCATATATAAGGGCTGATTTGTAAGAGCCTGAGGACTGCCTTTTACTGAATTTGAGTTTGACTTCGTCCTTCCTAGCATGTTCTGTGTCCTTCAGAGCCGCTGATGCCCACTTCCCCGAAGGTCTTTGTGTGTGTCCTGTCCGTTCCCACTTGCTTTCCCAGTAGCCGTATCTTGCCTAGAGGGACACCCGTTTTTCTAACTTCATTCCCCCTGTCTCAGAAGGGGCTGTGTGTTACATGAGAGTGGAGAAAAACTTCTCCTTGATCCTTCACGTAAGTCTATTGGACATTTAGAAAATTATAACAAAAAAAGGAATGAAGACTTTAAGCATTTAATAACCATCACAGAATGTCAGACCACTTAGATCCAGGCTGAACCGTGCTTGTCACACCCTTCCATAGCTGCTCCTCGCAGCGCAGTGGGCAGACGCCTCTCACTGCAGAGGGATTTGTAAGCTAGAATTAAAGAACCTTCTTAGCTGGAAGTCAGTGACCTTTGTTAGTACCAGAAAACGACATCAGTGGTTCTAAGCTGCTGCCTGCCTTCAGTTCTTTTTGTTTTATTATTCTCAGTAATATTTGGTAAATTGTGACCCTAGTGAAATATTTCACACCATTTGTTTTCCTAAAGCAACTTTTGTTTTTCATTTTAAAAAAAAAACAGCATGGTTTGACTGGATAAACACATAATTTATCATGATTACAAATTTACATGTTAATTTGTTTCTAAACCAGGTGTCCTGGGAATTCTTAAAGTAGCTACAGGTTATCTGTTAGTAAACTGAGCGTTCCTGTAATAACCACTTAGCACAGCCCGTTTCACCTGCTGGAATTCTGGGCGGTGACCGTTTACACCCTGAGGAATGAACGTACTGTCTCTTCCCTCTGTCCTTGTGCGATCACAGTCTTACTGTAATTGCCATCCACACCAGCATTTCAGGTATAGTCCTTACAACGCTGGAGACATGTTAAACATGTTTATACCCAGGGCTTTCTTTTGAAAGTTGCATTCCATTTTCTCAACCCACCTCACCACGTATGCCAGGCTAGAAGGCAGTCCTGTATTTATAAAACGAGTTGAGATCGTCATGTCATTCCATAGCTCTTTATAATACTTGATTTTTATACATTCACATGTTTTAAATGCTCAGTTTGTAGAAGATACTAGGAGAATTTCATTCCATTTACTGGATGGTTGCTGCTCTGGCTTTTTAAAACTTGGAATCAACTTTTATTTAGAGCAAAGAAAAATCTTTTAAGAGGCTAAATTCATGCTGCTATTATTGCTGTGAAATTGTATAAAGATTAGGATTCATGCCAGTTTTTTTTAATCTAAAATATCATGTGATTGCATTTTAAGGGTTTATATTTAGAAAAAAATAAAGTTTTAAGAGCAACACACTTACCTATATGTGGAAATACGCTGTAAGGTTTTCTTTCGTTCCCCCAGAATTGATCAGAGAGATTCAATAAAGATCATGGTAGAAATCCTAAAATTATGGAAAATGTCTGCAGAAATTCAGACCTCTAGATGAAAAGTGCAGACCGACCTGGTATATAGTCACAATGTTAGGGAACCTGATAGGATACTTCCATTTAGCACACACACATCAAGAGCTCTGTGCAGGAATTGCTCTTTGGTGAATATGCGGCACTAATATTTTTTCAGCCATAGCCATCTTTTTGTCAGTAGGCAATCCATTGTCCCCTTGAGATCATACAAGCCCTGTAAGCTCTCACCAACAGCAGGGAGACTAGGAAGCGGAGCTGGTGTGACCTGGAGATACAGACGGCTTTAGGAACTGAGAGCCTCGAAGGATGTGGCTGAAGGTGTCCAATTTTAACGTCTGTGGATTCGTCACACACAGTATTGACTCCTGAGACTAAGGTCTGTTTTATAAATACTAAGGTTAATTCTTGAAGGCGGTTACTTTATTAAAGTGCTGTGGGTTTAGAAATGTCAGGTAAATATTTTGAATACAGAATAATGACTCAAATTCCTGGTATAAGTGTGAAACACAAACTTTAGGTAAAATCTACAGTTGTTGCACTTAGTGTAGGTACAGCCTTAACTCTGGGTTCAGTTATTTGAAGGACTTTGCCAGTATCCTTCCCTTTCTTATATTGTGGGTAGACGGCAGGTCACTGTGACCCGGTTACCTCAGCATAGTTCACCTTGTGTGTGACTTCACAGATTAACTGTTTTGACATGGAGCATTATGATGAGGAAATGGAGCTGCCTTATGCATTAAACCCAGAACTTAATTCTGTTGGTATTTTCACAGCCATGTCTCCAGATTTTATCCTTTTTGGCAAAATTCTGATACCACAGCTTTGTTTGATTGAAATAAATATTCCCTGGATGTCTGGCCAGAGACTTTGCTAACAGCCCCGGAGATGCCATCTTCTTTGAGTAAATTTCATCTGAGCCTTATCACTTCCTGTAGTCAGTTTCCTTCTAAACATGCAAGTCCCTGGGGATGGTCCCAGGATAGGGCCTGCACATTTTTATAATGGGAAAGCATTTTTTTAAAGGGTCAGGTTGAAATATTCTAGGACTAATCCTGTAAAGAAGAGGGACCATTAAAGTGAGTGGGGATAGAAGAATAGGTTATTACCACATCTGAAGCAGCAGTAGCCATATACAGGGTAAATTTGAAATTTGCCCTTTAGTTTAAAAAAGGAGCCTGCAAAGTCCATATATTTGTTCCCAGCCCTGTCAGTCACCCATTCAATATGTTGGCAAAGTATCGTCTGAGCAGTGTGTGTAAGAATTAATGATGAAAGCAAAAGGATGTCAGAAAGTTAATTCCAAATGGTTAGAGGCATGTGATTTTTAGTACTGTGTGTTACGGAAATGTCAGGAATGGTATATTTTAACTGTGTGCAAGCTAATGTCAGTGTGCACAGAGGGTCTTTTTTCCTTTTTCGATTAGTGCTGTTAGTGTTCAAAGAATAAAAATGGTTGTTTTACAGATTAGATTCCAAGGTAGCAAAATCTGATTTTTCAACCATGACCTGCATGAGAGAAGCATCCTAGGAAGTCTTAGATCATACTTCTGAGTTCTTAACTTTAATTTATATAGTGTTTTTTTATGTTTTAATATTTTTGTGAACTGGTGTAAATTGTTAATGCATATAAGCTTGTGTATTTTTGTAAATAGTTTGTGATTTATTTCTTGACCCATATGTAAATATTTAGAGTCTCATTTCTTCAAAAGTTATTTGAAGCTGAGTTGTGGGTTTGGGGTTTTGTTTGTTTGTTTCTTTGTTTGTTTTGGATGGGGGTGGGGGGAGAGAAGGGATTTTGTACTCTGATAACCCAGATGGAGATACCTTGTGGTTTAAAGCAAATGTCCCACTGAAAGCAATTCAGATATCAACAAAATTATTTCAGGTTAAAACAGACTTCCTTGTGTATGTGTTTCCTTTTTAACCTAATATGAATTATAACAGAATAGATGGGGTAATTGGGGGTATTCAGACCAAAAGTTTAGCATTTGTATGACACAGACTATTATACCAAAAGGAATATTATTTTATTTGAGGGAAGGGATTTAATGTCTCCTGTTTTTATCTGTCACAGTACGCTGCCTGGCCGAATTTTCCCCAGGTCAGATAGTACCTTTAGAACTGCAGAAACCTTGACCTGCACTGGAGGGTCTGGGCAGACTTGCTGCACGTAGGGCTGCCCTCAGGCACCTGTGCACTGGGCTGCCGCCTGGCTCCCAAGCTGGCGGTTTCCAGGAGGCTGAATCGGCTTCTTAGGGTTTCCCAGAAGGGGGCGCTGAATAACAACCGTATTTCTAAAGATTCCCACCCAGCATCTTGGACATCCTGTGTACTTTGCAGAGTGAAATGACCAGAAAAGAAGCAACTCCTACACTCAGTCACCTGTGGCCAGGTGGTTTGTGGATAAAGATAAAGCATTCAAATGCGACAGCCGCTGCCAGTAACCCACCTGCCTGATGGGGGTCCAGACGCCTTCCTGTGCCAATGTTCTTCTCGAAAGAAATGCTTCATATCAGCCAGGACTTTGTGAAGGAAAAAAACAAAACACTTTAATATTAAGCTATTGGAATCCTAGTTTTCCTACTAGGAATGATAAATTACAAATTATTCATCATCCTAAAATATTAGGGCCTGTCCCTTTTTGCCAGTAAAAGGGAAGTTGCCTGTTTAGTACAGATGAGCCTGGTGTGCCGGCCATCTTTTATATATCTGTGTACCACACTCCAGACCGGAAGCAAGATATAACATCTGCTTTCAATAAACACTCCCAGCCTGAACATGTGTTCCCACGGAAACTGCTCAGATGGGATTAAAGACATGTATGACATCGCCACTGGGTCTTCTACTGAATTTTCTGAAATTCTCAATACCAAGTATTTCATTACCAAATTTCCTTCATACTGATGAAAATATAGTACCTACCTCTTAAAAATGTATATTTATTTGTCATTGAGGAATCAGTGATAAATACATTGGTGGTGTTTGGGATTTTAGTCATTTGTGGTCCTGTGGGAAAAGGCACACTTTAAAGTGATACTCCCTATTACATTAAAACTTTGGGGGCTTCCCTGGTGGCACAGTGGTTGAGAGTCCGCCTACTGATGCAGGGGACACGCTTTCGTGCCCTAGTCGGGGAAGATCCCACATGCCGCGGAGCGGCTGGGCCCGTGAGCCATGGCCGCTGGGCCTGCGCGTCTGGAGCCTGTGCTCCGCAACGGGAGAGGCCAC
Source organism: Mesoplodon bidens (assembly GCF_964165515.1). Lineage (NCBI taxonomy): Eukaryota > Metazoa > Chordata > Mammalia > Artiodactyla > Ziphiidae > Mesoplodon > Mesoplodon bidens. The sequence goes on from NC_138164.1 coordinate 5,045,901, forward strand.
AACTGTGAGGCCCGCATACCACAAAAAAAAAAACAAAAAAAACTGGGCACCTGCATCCACCTGAAATAAGACATTTTAGTTGCTATGTTTCTCACATAATTGAGAGTGTACCTCTTTAAAAAATTGTGAGGTTTAATTTTTATTTTAAATATTTTAATTAAAATATTTCCAGAATATATTTCAAACCACAAACTTTGCTGTCAGTATACCTACCGATTCACCATTTACATCTATGGATCACTATACCACAAGACAGTGATACCGTTGGGACACGCTGAGATAAAAAGTGTTTGCTTCTATACCAAATGCTCCACCACCACTGTCCTATTATGTTCTTGCCGTTTTTTTTTTTTTTTTAATTTCCTATATCCTCCTTTTCTTTCTGCTGTCACTGCCTGCTGCTGTCTACGTGGTACCTGTAAAACTCCCTCTTCCTCTAAATAACCATTCAAAATAAATAAGCTTGTCAAATCGGTGAGCAAAAAAAATTCTGAACTGGGGCCCTGAAAGATTGGGACTTTGTTTCATCTGGTTTTCAGTACTTGGAGCCTCTGATCCTTTTCTCCTAACAAGGTGCTTGGGTAGCCGAGTTTCAGAAGGTGAGATTATTATATAAGATGCTTAGAAGGGAGAATAAAACAAAAACTCTTAAGAGTTCTCCCTGCATTTGACATTTTGTGAGAAAGCTACATGATTAGACAGACTGGCATTTTCCATGTGAATAACTCCCCGTAGAGGAATGCTGGCCCCCAGAAGACATCCAGCTCCACCATGAACTCCAGTGGGAAGAGAGAAAGGAGTGCCAGGCACATACAGCTTCAGCTGTCATCAAGTCATTCAATTAGTGCCCTTTTAAAAAAAAAAAATCCTAAAAACATTTTGCAAAACACCCTGAGATTTCTCAGCCACTAGTTCGTGTTTTAAACTGGGCAAGAAGTTCTCAAACTTTAGAATCCATATAAAGCACCTGGATAGCCAGTTAAACGTAAGATTCCTTGAGCAACTGCCAGACAGTCTGATTCAGTAGGCCTGGGACTGGACTCAGGAATCTACAATTATAGAAATTAGGTCTAATTGGGCTGACAAGCAATATAGAAAACAATTTAACATTTCTAAAACTGGTAAGATGCTCATGATTGTCCATACCATTAACTCCTATTATATACTTACATAGTCAAGTCTTGGGTGTGAACCATTCCGGCTGGTTAGGAAGTGTAGTTCACGCATATTGCTATTCAGACAGTCAACTCAAATACTGTATTCAGGGGAAACAAATAACTCTTAGAACCAAGTGATCTGCTTTCCTTTCGCACCAAAACTTTTACAACAACTACCAGCACATAATTAGCTTATTTGACTTCTTAGTTTCATGTATTTTATCAGTTGTGGGCAATGGTACAGAAATGTTTTTAACAGCCAATGGTGACACTATGCTTACTATATACAGTGTTAGTCAGTGCTGTAAGCATTGTACATCTGTTAACTCATTTGTTCCTCATCGGTTTATAGATGAAGCCAAGGCACACAGGTTCAACTCTTCACCCACTGTCGTACAGCTGGTAAAGAGTGAGGGAGCTGAGATCCAGACCCAGGCACTCCTGACACGAGTTTATGCTCTAATAAAAGCAGCCTTTAAGGTTGGGTAATTGAATCCCAACTGCTACTAGTTCTAAAACCCTTAACTGAACTACTAAGTCCTTCTAAAACTATTTCTAAAACTCATACTAAGCCGTGGCTTCCTCATCTCTAAAATGGGAATAATAATAACATTACCTACCCCTTGGGGTTGCTCTGAAGACTAAATTAGATAATAGATATTCCTAAAGGGTTTAACAAGAGAGCAAGTACCCAATAAAAGTTATCCAGGCTTTGTATTGTGAGATGGTGGAAGACCGCACAGCTGTTAAGGGAAAGTTATGTTATGCTTATACAATTGTATCATTAAGAATTTAATCAGGGCCTCCCTGGTGGCGCAGTGGTTGAGAATCCGCCTGCCGATGCAGGGGATACGGGTTCGTGCCCCGGTCCGGGAGGATCCCATATGCCGCGGAGCGGCTGGGCCCGTGAGCCATGGCCGCTGAGCCTGCGCATCCGGAGCCTGTGCTCCGCAACGGGAGAGGCCACAACAGTGAGAGGCCCGCATACCGCAAAAAAAAAAAAAAAAAAAAAAAGAATTTAATCAGTTGGGTCAACTTTTCTGAAAAACTGGAAGGTTTCACATAGTTGACATATCTTGCAGGAAGAGAATCTTGACCAGTAGAGATGCAAGATGTAATTTAGTGGTTAAAAGGAAACTTCAGAGTGAGACTTGGAGTGGGACTGGCAGTGGAGAAAGCCCTTGCTTTCTGAAGATCCTTGGCAGTTGTTTTGCGGACACCTTTACGTAGATCGCCCCGGGTACGACCACTGATGACGCTATGTCCGTCCTGTGCTACAGGAGGGTTCTCCCCGTCCCATTCCACTGACTCATAACTGCAGCTCAGGGAAGTGGTCTCATGACCCCAGGGAGTGGTGCCTTCTCTACTAACGGGGCAGCTGTCAGCGGGCCTTGCTTCACTGTGTGGCCCCAGCGGCTCACGGGCTGGTTAAAGCACACGGTGGCGGGAACAGGAGCCGCGCTCAGACTTGCCGCAGAAGAATCACAGGGGAAAACAGACAGCGTGCTTTACACAAGAGTGGCTAAAGCGAGATGACTTTGTCTCTCCATGTTTGAAAAGGAAAACTTAGGGTCAGTTATAAGGGTCTTTCCGTTATTCTTAAACACACGACCATTTTTCTTGATTCAAGATCCGTGGAAGGAAAATGCTTATTCAGAGAAGAGAGTGCAGTGACTGAAGTGCTGGTAACTATCGTGCTAACAACTGATTGATCGATTACCATATACCAGGCTCTTCTCGGTGTTCACATGTATTAATACTAACTCGGCCTTCCAACAGTTAAGTAGCTTTTTTACTTTTATACAACTTGACAGAGACTGAGGCCCAGAAAGTTTCAGTGATGTGCCGGAGCTCATTCCTCTGAGGTTTGGGGGATTCAGGCCCCAGCTCTCGGACTCGGAGGCTGCACTTTTATCACTTCTGTGCTGCCCGCCCAAAGGGGGTCTTCAGAGGTCACGAACACCCTAACCCTGGACCGGCCAAGACACCGGGCTGTGAACTTGCAGGGAACTCACCCCCGCCTCGGGCTCGGCTAGGCTCATGCTGTGGTGACGTCACCCACACCTCAGTACCTTCACACAAAAACGGGGTACTTCCTGCTCAAGCCAAGTCCGCTGCAGGTCGGGTGACTCTCCCGGGAATAGTCTTCTGCGCGGCGGCTGGCTGCCCACCTTGAGCCGCCTCGTCTGAGATGCGTGTTCCTGGGGTGGTGGCTGGAGGGTCCTGGACGAGGAGTCGGAAGGCGGCCCCGAGGGGAGGCAGGGGCTCCCGCGCACGGCCGGACCAGAGCTGGTCTCCAGGCCCCGCCCGCCCCCAGGCCCCACGAGGCCGCCGCACGCCTGGAAGGAGGCCAGCCCGGAGCAGCGGGCAGCTCGGCGCTCTGTACACAGCTCGGCTCTCAGCCCACCTACGACGGTGGCAAGAAGCTGGCCCTACACCCACAAGGTTCCGCTGGTTGGAGAAAAGCCTCTGCAGGTAAGGAGCCGGTGTACCTCGCTCAGTCCCGACAAACGGAGGAAGGCTTGCCGTGCGGAGGTGCTCTGTAAAGAAAGGCTGTCAGGGTCACACAGCCCTCTGCCCACCCTCACCCGCTCCATCACGCTGGCCTCACGCAGCTCCTGTTCTTCCGTAGATGGGCCGCGTCCCCTGGTCTCACCTTTGCACGCATGTCCCTCCCCTGCACGCTCAGGTCCCAGCGTTCACCTGTCTTGCTCCCTCACTTTAAATCTTTGCCCAAGTGTCACCACCTTAGAAAAGACTCCCCTTGACCGTCCCCCCATCTCAAATAGCATCTCTTACTGCTCTCAGTCCACTTCCTCCGCTTTCCTATGCTATAGATGTACATCCATGTCGCCTCTAGAATGTGCACTCCGAGAGGACAAGGGCTTTGTTCACTATTATATTCTCATGCCGTAAACAGTGCTGTAGCAGAATATGTGCCTCGATGCCTATTGAACGAGTGACCGACGCGTGCCTGTCCTCCGTGGTAATGCGGTGCAACATGTGAGCTCAGAACCCTTAGTCTGGACACTGGAATATAACCGGTTATCTCTCCTCAGCGGCGAGAATGGACCCAACCTCACTTGTTTGCTTTGCTTTCGTGTGTTACAAGCACATTTGGACTAGTAGTGTTGTTTGATGGCCCCCAAAGGAAAGCAAGTTAGCTTAAGTTATTTCAAATGCAACTGCCAGAGTCACTAGATGCTGCCAGAGTTCGTCAGAAAATCTTTTTTAAAGGAGGTCAGATGTGAAAATTGCTTGCAAGGTAGTGAAGGAGAGTTACTTGGAAGAGAGGAATGGAGATGTTCTAAGTGTCCAGGAAAGACTTCCCTCCCACTTTCACATCCACCCTACAAAGCATTTTAGAGTGTGGGCCTGAGAAGATGTAATGAACCCTTTTCCTCAAGGCCACGGCAACTTTGCAAAAGAAGGAAAAATCAAGGCTTGAACCGTTTTCAACAAACATACAGAGTAACCTATGTACCAAGGGATGATAGCCTCCAGAAACATAAATAGGTTAGTCCCTGAGTGACCCACTTCTCTAAGTTACAGGAGGTTAAAGGGGATAGAAAGGATAGGAAACCATCTCACTGATGTTACCTGGACCCTACAGGTTAAAGTCCCTGGGCCCCCAGAACTCTCTGAAAGGAGCAGCCCTGGCTCTGGATTGCACTGTTGCCTGGCCCCTCCTGATGTAGGAACTACCCTTTTTCTTGGTGCTCCTCAATGCCACTTAGCAAGAGTTTTACACTGATTAATGGGGGGAAATGGTTCTCTTCCTACCAGAGTTTATGATGATTAGGGTGCCAAGGGCTATCTTAACTCTTAAATAAACCTAGAACACATAGGAATAGCTTCTAGTCAAAAGCAGCCAATGTTGGACTTGAAAACATTTTTGCTACCCTAATATGAGTATTCCAGGATAGTGCATGAATGTTGTCAAACCCAAATTCGTGTGCCTGATGCACAGTGAGGCCAAACAAACCAAAATATCAGTTTGGAGCAGAGAAAGGTTTTTTGCAGGATCAGGCAAGGAGAAAGGGTGGCTTGTGCTCAAAAAGCTCAAACTCCCCGATGGTTTTCAGGGAAGAGTTTTTATGGGCAAAATTTGTGGGGAGCTCTGCAGGGTGTATGACCTCCCTCTGATTGGTTGGTGGGGAGGTCACAGGGTGGTGATTCAGGAATCTCAATCATCAGCCTTCTGGTTGCAACCCGTCCGCTCAGTCTGAAGTTACCACCCTCCACCTGGGTGGAGGCCTTCGTTCCTGTAGAAGAACTCAGAGATTGTGATATATTCTGTACATCCCTTGAGGAGGATCCAGGACTCTGCCCCGTCTCTGCGCTACTGTTTCTTCCCTGCCTTTCCTTTGTTGCTGCATTCCCTCACTCCTCTAATTAGTAAGTGTTTGAATCTGCCCTTTGGAACTCAAGGAAGGTCTAGGAGGCTGAAAACCTTTTTCCTACAAACAAGAAACAGGGGATGCAGGAAGGCTTTTGTGCTCGGGAAGGCCCCACAGGTCCTGCTCGGTTTCACTAATACCATCACTTTCCTATTTTAAGGTAATTTCCTTGGTTTTCTGGTGTGATTACACCTCACAGCGATGGGCACCTTTTGTCCCTTATCTTAGAGAATGAGTCGCTTGTCCAAAGACCTCCTTATTGTCCAGGAAGGTTCCTGATCGTCTGTGCTGGCTTCTCCTCAGTTCTTCAGCAACGAGTTCCTCTCACCTGTCACCCACATCCCAGTGAACGAGGGGAGGCTTGGGAGGGAGGAGGTGAGCATGAGAGTCACAGCCCACGTACACATAGGGCTCTCAGGAGAGAAGGATGTAGGCTTGTTCTGATTGGCCCTAAATGGCGGAGGCAATCAGAAATGAGAACCATGAGCAAGGATGCTGTAAGAGGGATGGGAATGTTGGATGGGCAATTAGAACAGGCCTTTGAAGACCCTCCGAGCCCTGAGAGTGTACGGTGTTCCTGAAATCTTGATGATTGGTGGCCGATGCCACCTGGAGGTGCTTTGGGAGCCACCTGCTCCGCCACCCAGTGATGCCCTGTTCCCTGCACCTGGAGAACCCTTCTCCCTCTCCCGCTGCGGGCCACTGCCCCTCCAAAGAGCTCCAAGAGCACTTGACGTTAAATCCCAGCTCTTCAGCCTGGTCGATATGATCCGGCTCCCTGACGCCTCTCTCCCTCCCCACTTCCCATCACAGTCAGACGCTGCCTTTTTCTTATTCCTACATCCCAGGTCCGCCAGGAACGCCCTTCTCACGGGAGGCCGCTTCTCTTCACTGCATTCTCACTCCATCACAGAGCCTTCCTTGATGACCCAGTTCAAGGCCACTTGATCATCTCACCCTCTTAATTCTCTAAATAGCACTTATTATTCAGAAATGGTTTGTATTTATTGTCTACTAACTGTCTGCATCTCTGAACTCGTTTGTAAGCCCTACGGGCGGGGGACACACGGTACATAGGCAAACAGGTTTGTTGAAAGAACGAATGAATAAATAAATCATTTTAAGAAAGAAAGGGGTCATGGAAAGAAGAACTTTAGGAAACTTATTTTGCCCATGCTCAGCCCCGCGCGGAAGGGCTGCCTTTGTAACCACGGGCATCTCCAGATGCCAAAACCTGATCTTCCTGCTGCCTGGAGAGCAGGGTTTTGAATAAGCCGCCAGATGGCGCTAGTGACACGCTCGTTCCTCGCAAGCGTCCTGTGTGTACACCAGGGCGGCTGGGGGCCCCCAGATGCTCCGTAGGCTGCTTTCTCCCTCCTCTCTTCTCATCCACTACCACAAGTCCGGGCACTTCAAGGGCACGGACCCGGCCGCAGAGGCTCGGAGCTGATGTGAAGGAGCCAGTACTGAAAGCAGGAGGGTAAGATTGGAGCTGTGACACACAGCACTGGGATAAAAACGCCATCCACCCAAGAACGCTAGTGAGGGGTTGCTTTCATTAGGAGACTCCGTGATTTCTAAGGATGATTTCATGGTTTTCAATTCTCGAATACTGTTTATTGCTATTTTTAGGAAATGGCATAAACATTTAGAGACTAGCTTCTCCATTTTCACATGCTAAGTCCAGACAGGGCTTCTGAGCCCCAGCAGGGTTTCCAAACTCTGATGTGGATGCACATCAGAATTCCCTGCAGAGCTTTTTTATTTTATTTATTTATTTGCAGAGCTTTTTTAGAATATAGATTTCTATGCGCCACTAAATGAATTGTCTCTTTGATGGCCAGAGAACTTGTTTTTTAAATTAATTAATTTTAAAAAAAATTTTTATTGGAGTATAGTTGATTTACAATGTTGTGTCAGTTTCAGGTATACAGCAAAGTGAATCAGCTATATGTATATAATACATATATCCACAGAACTTGTATTTTTAAAAGGAACTCGTCAGAAGAATCTGTGTCATCCGTGATTTAGATGCCAGCGTTCCCAGAGCAGAGCCGTCACCTCCCCCAGGCTCTGTCCTGGAACCAGGCAGCTCTGCCCACCACTCCCCTGCTTGGCCAGGGCTCACCTGGCACCAGCGCAGTGTCACAAGTTATGTTTCACGGTCATCACTGTAAATGGGAGTCTCCCCAGCCCACAAAGACCACATGGTCCCAAGGTTTGGAAAATAATGGATTAAATAGGTTTGTTTGGTTTTTTGACTGCAGAATTTCTTGGAGATCCACATGGCATGTGTACATGAAAACCTTTAAGAGGGATTATTTGGTGTTGGATTGTAGAGCGTTTGTTCACAGAATATTTCTTCTGAATACTTTTTAGGAAACGTGTCTGGTTGAATATGGTCTGGACTGGGTGTCAGGAGTTTTTGGTTTTGGCCACAGCTGCTTTATTAATAATAATGTGACCACCTTATTTATCCCCACCTGATTCCACACCAAATTTGAGGGAACAGGCCATGGGACTTTGCTAAGTTACTCCATCTCTTGAAGCCGCCATTGCCTTGTCTGTAAAATGGGGAGAGTGATCGCAGTCAGGACAACCTCAGAAGCAGTGAGGGACAAATGAAGTCCCTCATTATCTGAGAAAGTGCTCTGAAGAGAGTGATGTACCAAATAAGTAAGAGGTGGTTGTGCGTCTAGCAGAACGTGAGCCTTAGTCCAATAGCTCCAAAGAGTGGAATGTTTTCAGGCTGGCATATAAATTTATAACCATTATCATAATAGCTGTCATCTGTAACAACTTTTCTGCACAGTAAGTCCTCTACATACGAACAAGTTCCATTCCGAGAGCGCGTTCATAAGTCCAATGTGTTCTAAGTCCAACAAAGTTAGCCTAGGTACTTAACTAACACAATAGGCTATATAGTTCTATACCGTAATAGGTTTATAATACTTTTCATGCAAATAATACATAAAAAACAAACACAAAAAATAAAGAAAACGTTTTTAACCTTACAGTACAGTACTTTGAAAAGTACAGTAGTCCAGCACAACAGCTGGCATCCAGGGGCTGGCACTGAGTGAACAGGCAAGAAGAGTTACTGACTGGAGGAGGGAGAGGAGGTGGGAGACGGTAGAGCTGAAGGATCGTCAGCAATAGGGGACGGAGGGCAAGCTGCAATTTCACTCACGCCTGACGGTGATGGCACAGGTTCTGGTTCCTTGCTGGATTCAAATCTATCTACCCTCTTGAAAAAATGATCCAGTGATGTCTGGGGAAAAAGTAGTTCTTTTTTCTCATCATAGATGACACGGTAGCACTGGACTGCATTCTGAACGGCTGCTGCAACCTTCATGTACCGTTCGGGTCCTGTGCCTCAAAAACTAACAGTGCCTCCTCAAATAAAGAAAACCCCCGTGCCATTTCCCATATCGTGAATCTCTTCGGTTCTTTAGTTACTTCTTCCTCTTGTTTCTCTTTGTCCTTCCTCTGGGCCTCCAATTCCTGGTGCTTCTTAACAGTACCAGCTATATCACTGCTGCTGTTTACGCTTGCTTCAGGACACCCTGGGCTTGAAATAAAGATACTGTACTCTATACAGTACTGTATAGTAAAGTACACAAAAGTACAACCACTTTCAGATGATGCACACATGTGACAATGTAGGCCAGATACTTGAACTAACTTAAGTGATTGGACACGTGAACGCACGTTTGCATCTTTGAAAGTTTGCAATTTGAACGTTTGTATGTAGGGGACTTACTGTAATGAAAATCATTCACATAATTAGTTTTGAAAGTCAAACAGGATCACAAACCTTATAATAAAACATCAGTTCCCACTCACTTTCCAATTTCTACTGCCCAGAGCAAATTTTTTCAATTCTTGTAGGTGTGTCTCTGGTATTTTTTTTTTAATTAAAAAAAAATTTTTGGCTGCACCACGAGGTATGTGGGATCTTAGTTCGCCAACCAGGGATTGAACCCACACCCCCTGCAATGGAAGCTCAAAGTCTTAACCACTGGACTGCCAGGGAAGTCCCAGTCTTCTGATATTGACCACCTAATTTTTAAAGAACAAAGTCTTAATTTTAATCTAGTCAGATATATCAATTTTTTCATTTAGGGTCAGTGACTTTTATGTCCTATTAAAAAGTCATTCCCTACCATGAGGTCACAAATTTAGAAATTTTATTGTTTTACCTTTTATCCTATGACTCAAATCTAGCTAGAATTGATTTTTCCATATAATGTGAGATGGGGTCAGCTTAGTATTTTTTTTCTGTATGGATATAATTGTCTAACACCAATTATTGAAAAATATTTCCTTTTCCCAAAGCTCACCAATGCCATATTTTTTATATATCAAATGTTTGGATATTCAGTTAGATTCACTCATATTTATCATTTCCATTGCTCATACCTTACTGTATCTTTGAACCTCTATGTGGGATCATTTCTTTCTGCCTGAATAACATTTACTATTTCCTTTAGTGTGGGTCTGATGTTAATTACTTCTTAGTTTTTGTTTATTTGAAAATGTTTCTATTTCAACTTCATTCTTGAAGGACATTTTCATGGATATAGGCTGGCTATTATTTTCTTTCCATTGTCTGCTGATTTCCATTATTTTTATGAAGAAGTCAGCTGTAAGTCTAATTGTTACTCCTTTGAAGGTATTGTTTTTTCACCCCTCAGTCTGCATTTAAGATCTTCTCTTTGTCTTTTTTTTTAAGTATTTTTACAATAGTGTGCTTAGATATGGAGATGATGATGATGATGTGTGTGTGTGTGTATTTACACAAATACATGTAATATATTTTTTAATGTAATTTGCTTAGGGGTATAGAACTTTTAAAATCTATGGCTTAATATTTTTCAGCATTTTTGCAAAGTTCTCAGCCATTATATCTCTAAATATCATTTCTGCCTTGTTTTCGCTCTCCTCTCCTGGGATTCCACATATGTGTATGTAAGACTGTTTCACTATATTTTCTCTGTCTCCTACTCTCCTGTTTTCTATTGTTTTGTCTCTCCATGCTTTATGCTGGATATTTTCTTTTCACCAGTTCATAATTCAGATTTTTAGCTTTTCAGAGTAATCTATTATTTAATACATCACCGAGTTTTAAAAATCGACATTAAAAATTTCTCAGTTCTGGAATATCCTTTTTTCCTTTAGTAGTTCTACTTCTCTGCCAAAATTCTCGATATTGTCTTTTTTCATCTTGAACACATATGCATAGATATTTTAAAGTCTATGTCTGATAAGTGCTATTTCTGTAGTCCCTGTAAGTCTGTTTCTATTGTCTATTTTTTCTCTTAGCTTGTTTTCTTTTCTTCTTGTGCACTAGTTATTTCTTATAGTGTGCTGAACACTCTTTTTGAAAAATTGTTTGCTAAAATAATTAGAGGACTAGAATAATATCACCTCCTCCAGAAAGGATTTATGCTTGCTTCTGCTATACATCTACGGATGCCAACACTTGGAGCTAGCTAATCCAGTACCAGACATGGAGAGAGCTTGAAGCTGAATTGCAGTCTCCTTGAGAACAATCTGGTTCTGTTCAGTTTGCTCCTAGGGTGCAGACTTTCCCAACCCAAAAGGAACTGGGTTCATCAGGCCACTCCCCTATATATTGGCTCATCCCTGTGTTGGTGAGCTCCACACTCCAACTCAGGTGCATTAAGCCCTGCAATGTGCCACATGCAATATGCAATGTGCCCTTCAGCCAACTCCTCTAGAACAAACCCATACTCCGAAAGGGGAAGTGGTCCCAACTACTGGGCTTACCTCTCTGGGCTTCTGCTCTCTCTCCTAGATCTTCTCCCAATAATTCATCATGATCTTGTTAGCTTACTATCAAGAGCTAACAGTGCCTTTGAGAACAGTTTGTAAAAGATTTTTATCTACCTCTTATATTTGTCCTCAGTCAGAGGTTTGTTCTAAATTACTGAATCTCCATTACCAAAAGCAGAAGTCCTCTTGGGACTTTCAGCACAGGGCCTCTGGCCACCAGCATTTATTCTTTAACATTTCATATCAGACATTTCCAGTAGGCAGGGGTTGTATTTGAGAATATACTTGATGGAAAGAGAGAGAGAGGAGCATTCAGTATGGTGGTTCAAGAGTTTGGGGTAACTCTGAACCACAATCAACCTTCAGCTACAGCCCTTTGGTTCGGAGATTGGCTCAAGTAAGAAATTTCGTTCTTTTCTTTAAAAAAAAAAAAAAAAGGTTCTTAATACCATGGATTCCATAGGGTCCTTTCAAAATGAATCATGTCTATATGGATACATTTCTCTTGAAGTTATAAAAATGTATTTAAAATATCTTCTAAAAGAGAAATAAATACCAAGCCCTGAAACATATTTAAGATTTAGATTTTCCAACTCAGGCTATTTGGAAAATAACTGAAAAATATTTGTGTGACTAAAAGTAGCTCTTCCAAGCTCCCCTTCATTACCTGACTTGTTCATTAAAGATGCATCAATGGATTTTCACTGCTTTCCTGGGCTAGGCTCTGAATATTAGGAGTATGTACTACTTTGCCTCAGAGAATTTATAATCTAGCTAAAACCAGAGAGGTGAAAACCATCTAAAGTAATAAATATGCATAGGGTCATGTAATGAAATGTACATATATTATAGAGCCTAACAGCGAGAGAGAACATTTATGAGTTATTCCACCTCACTGATTATTTATCATAAACTCTCATGGCAGTTCCTAGTTACTGACTACCTTGGGCTTCCTCTGAGAAAATCAAAAGTAACTGGGTAATCTAAGCAGCTTCTATTTATTAATAGTCACTAGGACCTATGAATTAAAAGTGGTATAAAATGATAGACAAAGGAACAGGCGCAGGAGATAGACTGCCTGGGTGTGAATTTTTATGTGGGTGTCTTAGTTGGGTGACCCGGGTTAAGTCACCCCAGCCCTCTGCTTACTTTTCTATAAAATAAGGATGAGTGTACCTAGTTTACAACATGCTTGTGCAGAACAAATGAGTTGAGATCAAGAATGCACTGAAAACCAATTCTGGGGCATGGTAACACTCTCAGTGTAAGTTCTTATTTTTCTTAATGTGTAATCATGGTTAAACATTTACTTGGGGGAATTGAGGTATAAATAGGAAAATACTTTGTGAATTGTTAGCAACAACATACACATAAAGAAGGAAAGGGGAGGGCTTTCCTGGTGGTGCAGTGGTTAAGAGTCCGCCTGCCGATGCGGGGGTCACGGGTTCGTGCCCCGGTCCGGGAAGGTCCCACATGCCGCAGAGCGGCTGGGCCCGTGAGCCATGGCCGCTGAGCCTGCGCATCTGGAGCCTGTGCTCCGCAACGGGAGAGGCCGCAACAGTGAGAGGCCCGTGTACCGCAAAAAAAAAAAAAAAAAGGAAAGGGGAAAATCCATTTTGCTTCCAGCCAAGGGACTTTTAAACCAATAGCCTTCCTGCCTCCACTCACATGTGAGGTGTAGAAAAGCAGTTTCCACTTTGTCCTTCCAAAATATCTCTTTGATTTTTCTTACACTCATGCCTGAAAGAACTGGCTGGTGGCATTTCTTACTGAAGGCAATTTTACTGATAGCATTTTTACTTTGTGTGCAGCCTTAACGAAGAGGGTTCACTTATGTCCACATCACCTGAACTCTCACTGGTGATATGGCCGTTCTCCCACCCAACTCAATTCTCTCCTCCTGCCCTACCTGCAACATTTAACTCTGGTGCTTGCATTCATCTCATTAAATTTATTAAAGAGCCTGGGATAAATATTTAAATAGAATTGTATTTAGTAATCAGTACCTACGCAAACATGCCGTCTTGTTAAAATTTAAATTGATCTAAAATGGACATTAAACTCTTATTTTTAACTTCATCCCACTGGCTTCATGGACTATCATGTTTATGTTCTTTTAATTAGGGTAACATTTTTGCCTTGACTCAGCATATGGATAATTTAGCAGTGGTTACATTCTTGTTTATTAAAACACTTTGTATTCAAACTGAAAAATAATAAAATGGACAGTAAAAAAGTTACTTTCCCTAATTCTAAGCCCCATTCATCAGGCAACTTTTCTTCTGCCTCGCCCTTTGATGTTGACAGGCCTAAGCATTTTTTTTTAAATTTTAAAAATATTTTAAATTTTTATTTATTTATTTTTCGCTGTGTCAGGTCTTAGTTGCGACATGCCGGATCTTTGTTGTGGGTTCTTCTGTTGTAGCACACGGGCATAGTTGCCCTGAAGCATGTGGGATCTTAGTTCCCCAACCAGGGATCGAACCCGTGTCCCCTCATTGGAAGGCGGATTCTTTACCACTGGACCACCAGGGAAGCCCCAGTCCTAAACATCTTGTCCACAGGCTTTTTCTTTGCTCTCGCATTCTCCTGAGAAATCACATCCGCGCCAAGGATTTCCTTCCCCATCTCTCTGTATCTTCTGTTCAGAATTTCCTCCTGAGCCCAAACTTCCGTCCAACCTCCCCATGGACTGCTCCCCTCAGGGTAACCCCAGGCTCCTCACACTCAGCATATCTAAAGCAACTAAGAATTTTCCTCCACAAATTACATTTCCTTCGAAACCCCCTAATTATCCTTTATTGACTCAATCACTGAAGTTGGAAACTCCAGAGCTGCCCTCCTCATGTAGCTGCAGCCCCACCGCTGGTGCTCAGTTCAGACCTTCATCATTCCTCACCTGGAGTATTATGATAATCACTTGTCTGGCCTCCAGTTTTTAAAATACGTCCCACAAAGTGCAACCAAAGTGATCACTCTGATTATGTCATCCCTTGGCTTAGGTTCTTGAATGAACCTCTTGATCAATGGTGCCATTGTTTTCAAAGTAAAGTGTGCTTGAGAATTACCCAGGCATCTTGTGACTACGTGGGGTCCTGGATCCACCACAAAGATTCAGAGTCAGTAGACCTGGAAACAGGGCTCAAGAATCACATTGTTTAGCCAGGAGATGGAAACAACCTAAGTGTCCATCATTGGATGAATGGATAAAGAAGATGTAGCACATATATACAATGGAATATTACTCAGCCATAAAAAGAAATGAAATTGAGCTATTTGTAATGAAGTGGATGGACCTAGAGTCTGTCATACAGAGTGAAGTAAGTCCAAAAGAGAAAAACAAATACCGTATGCTAACACATATATATGGAATTTAAGAAAAAAATAAATGTCATGAAGAACCTAGGGGTAAGACAGGAATAAAGACATAGACCTACTAGAGAATGGACTTGAGGATATGGGGAGGGGGAAGGGTAAGCTGTGACAAAGTGAGAGAGTGGCACGGACATATATACACTACCAAACGTAAAATAGATAGCTAGTGGGAAGCAGCCGCATGGCACAGGGAGATCAGCTCGGTGCTTTGTGACCACCTAGAGGGGTGGGATAGGGAGGGTGGGAGGGAGACGCAAGAGGGAAGAGATACGGGAACATATGTATATGTATAACTGATTCACTTTGTTATAAAGCAGAAACTAACACACCATTGTAAAGCAATTATACTCCAATAAAGATGTTTAAAAAAAAAGAATAACATTGTTAGCAAACATGTCAGGCTGCTCTGTACAGGTGGTCTCTGGGTCGCATGCGGAGAAGCACTACTCTGCAGGACAGTCCCAACCCCTCGGAATGGCACGAGTGTGTGTCACTTTCTGGCATATACTCACCTCTCTAACCTCATCCATGTCTATTCTCCCACTCACGTCCTAAAACCCAGCATTCAAGGTCAAGCCCAGGATGGCATTAGGCCTGAGTTAGAGACCTGCTGCTCACTCATTCTCACTTTGCAGATCTCACAAGAGGAGCCCTACGTCCAAGCTGTCATAGGCAAAAATGAGAAAAGTACCATATTACCAATAGCTCAGACTATGCTAATACCTTGCATTCATGGTTCTCGTATAAAAATGGAAATGCTGAACACTCCCGAGCAGAGGATGAAGGGAAGGAAGCCAGACGCCTCGCCCATCAACAGTGTCCACGTCTAGAAGGTCGCCCTCAACTCACGCGCCCGACTGGTGAGCTTGGCCGGCCTGTGCCCGGCAGCGATCTGAGAGTGAGGATGGTCGCCCAAGTCTGTCCGAGGGGACAGCCTTAGAAAGGTGTGCTTCTTGCCTGGGAGCACAAAGTTTAATAAGAGATGTACCACACATGGCTACAATCGTTAAGCCACAGTAACGGCTCCCTAGTGAAACGTAGCTAAGTAGAACTTCTCTTGCCTTGCTTTGGAAGGGTGTCAGAGGAGGTCGGGAAGCCTGGGGGGAGGGCAGAGGTTCTCTCCCTGACACCTGTGGCTCCCAGGTTGCTGGAGAAGCGATGGAAGCAGAGCCCCTCGTGGACAGAGGCCCACACTCCTTGCCATCACAGGATACTAGAGAGAAAACATATTTAGGCAAAAACCATTCGCTGCAACGTTGTAACTTTTGATTCGGGAATGAGACAGGGAAATGCAAATTACCTCTCTCAGAGAATGTAAATGAATTTTTAAGAAGCAAATGAGAGTGTTTCTCAGGGTAAGATGTCTCATCCGGTTTAATTAAGAGCTCCAGGATTTCTATCCAGTGAGCATTCATCACATCAGCTTTCCTTTCTCTGTAATAAAAACACAGTCAGTGAGAAATCCCCTCAAGACGGGGAATAAGGAGCTCCCAAATATAAGCATGCTTCCAAGAATTTGGAGGTAGAAAAAGGAGTTGTATGTCTGAAGGTTGGAAACATGTATGGGGGATAAAAATTAATATTCTGCCTGTGATCATATCTTTAGTGGGTAGTGCTTCATTCAGAATCAGATGTGTCTCCCTTCCAGAAAGGAGCCAGCATTTCACGGGGTAACTATAAAGTACATTCAAGCTGGTCCAAAATTAGGATCCACACAACGGCCAGCTCCGTTCCCAGAGAAAGCTGCCCTTTCAGCTTCTGCTATCCTCCCATCCATCCCGCGTTTTACCTGGGGTCTGAGTTGCATCTCTTGGCCGGGCCTGGTAATTAGGATGAGATGACATCACGGTGAAGCCAGGGATGGGTGGCAGCTTCTGAGGACGGCCCGCGTGGGCGGGAACCGGTCGGCAGGGTGAACACAGTGCAGTCAATTTCCCGAGGCTGAGTGGACACCCCCTGCCTGGTCTTCACGTGCCTTCATGGACCTTGAGAGAGGCCTGTTGTAAGCTGAGGAGGAGGCATATGGAGCAGCGCTAAAATCAGCTCCTGAAAAACCCCCGACTTCCCCGGCACACGTGAGAACCATCTGCAACATGGAAACCCGGCCCCGCTGCGGGCTGACTTCCCAGCTCCCGGCTGGGCAGCGACCTTGTCCCTGCTCACCCGGCCGTTGCCTCTTGACTTCTGGCACTGGTTGCAAATGGGGGGCTGGTGTTGTGCCTGGGTCACCCCCCCAGGCCAGCGTGCCAAGAACAGGCGAGGACTCAGCCCAACCGCCAAGGGCCCACGGGCATCTGCAGGGAGGCTCCGGACTCGCTTCCAGGGAGCTAAGCCCTGGGTCACCTTCCTCTCTGGCCTTGGCCCGTTTAGAAAGGCCAGTCCTGCACCCCTAGTCAGCTGGGGGACAGAGTGCAGGAGACCACTTTCATAGGACCTCCAAATTCTAGGAAGGACAGGAGGGGTGCCGAGCAGGCAGTGAAGAAGGCTGGATGCCTTCTGTCATTTCTCTATCTATGTCTCTCTCTCTCTGTGTCTCTACTGTTGCCACCATTACTATGCCCTCACTTCGTGCCATCTTATCAAAGCCTCACAACCATTATGTGAGGAAGATATAATCATTACCATTTGCAGGTGAGGCCTAAGAAGTTAAGTTCCTCCACACCCGTGGTTCTCAAACCTTTGCTAACATCACATTCACCTGAAGGGCTCGTGACAGCACAGAACGCAGAGTTTCTGATTCAGCAGATCGGAAATGGGGCCCGAGAATGTGCATTTCGAACCAGTTCCCAGGTGGTACTGCTGCAGGTCCGGGGCCCGCACGGTGAGACGCAGAGGTGCCCACAGTCTGTGGGGACACAGACAGTGGCCGACCACCTGATCTGTGAGAAGTGCCGTGGCAGCGGGGCCGTGGCAGGGCCTCGGAAGACCTGGGAGAGACGCAGGGCTCTTGTTTACACAACTTCTGGGCAGGGGCGCGGGTCTTGTCACGTGACAGTCGAGGTAAATGGCACCTCCTCCTCCTCCCATCCCTATTTTTGGAGCCAAACTACTCCAGGTGTATCAGCGTGGGTTCCATCCCCACATGTAATTTGTACAGGAAAGTTTGATATAAAATACGAGTAACTCTTTACAGGAGATCAGCTACGAAGAAGGAATAAAGCAGCTCTGAAGACCATCCTGAGGCTGAGTGAGGTAGATGATTGCAAGGGGGCCTCCTCTCCACCCCGAGCCTAGAATTTCAACTTTCTTTGGAGCGGGTGAGGCTGAGGCCTGCTGGACGGTGAGAAGTGACTGGGATGCTCTGGTCCACAGCTGGTCCACAGGTGGCAGACCGTGGTTGGAGGGCGAGGAAACGCAGGTGGGGACCGGCAAGCTGTGAGCTCCCCACTGGGTTAGCAGGAGACCAAGGAGGGTGGGCTGGGGATCACGGGCCAAGGCTGGCCAGCCCTCCTGGGGAGCCAGCAGGCCGGGGACCCAGGTGGGGACTGGCAACAACACTTGCTGGAAGGTGAGCACCATGGCGTATTCAGCTCCCACACCTCTGGCAGCCCTGGGTAAGCAGGAAGGAGGCACAGACCCGGGAGAGAGGCCCCTTCCTTCTGCGATGTCCCGCCAGTGCCCTGTGCAAGCTTAACATCATGCCAGCTGGTGAAGAAGAAATATTTATAGGGCCTGGTTTCGTTATCACAGAGTAAGGCAGTGAAGGGTGCAGTTGGAGCTGAGACTCAATAAATGGATAACTGCACATGCCAGCGATCCACTTACTTAGACTACAATGTGAATGGCCTTTTGGAATTGAGAAGGCATGGCGGCCCTGAGAGAGGCATTCACCCCAGTTGGCAAGTGGTTAGTAAAGTTGTCCTTGAAATACTTTCTATTCTGTCTTGGAAAACCCATGGACATTGGCCAGAGGAAGGAGAGAAAAGGCATAGTCTGAAGGCACAGAAAACGGAGAAGATGATGGACTTTCCTAAGAAGCCAATCAGGAGAGAGAACTGCAGATACTGAGGTTTCATCTTCTCAAGAGTAAGTCCCATTGCAGAGAACACCACCTCCTGGGGCCAAAGTGGATGAGAGAAAGCTGTTGCTTCTTGTCACCCTCACTCCTCTCGACCCCTGCCCTCCCCCGCGGCGATCCCCCCGCTGTCCACCCCACTCCGCTCTCCTAGCTCTGCCCCCTTACACTCCCGAGCCCCGTTGCTTCACGTCCCTCCCAGGAGTTTTATGAGGCCCCAGGATGTGATCCGGGGGCCTCACTGGAGGTGATTCTTTGCCCCTGCGTCCCTCCTCTCTTGCTTTGGCTTATAGTGAGTGAACCTTTTGATGCTGCTGGTGCCACAACCGTGCAGGCCAAAGGCCCTTCCGCCACAGCCAGTGCTCCTGAGGAGGCCTGCTGTCCGGGGCCAGGGCCCCCAAGGTCACTTCTGCCTGAGACGGGTGTGCTAATTCCACGTCAGTGAAGGGGGCCCGAAGCCGCCTGTCCTCCCTGCCCTGGGAGCGGGGACAGAGGAGAGGCTGGTCACCTCTCCCCTCCAACACCAGCTCAGGGACTTGACCAAAACTTAGCCCTTGAGTCCTTCAAGGAGTGGGTTCCCATCCAGGAGCCCCTGAGGTTCACTGTGACAACAGCCCAGGGGTGGCAAATGGGTTTCATCTCATATTTAGCCCCCAGATGTTCGAAGAGTAGCTGCCCAGGGCACCTTACGGAGGACCCTCCAGGCAGGTCCAGAACCGGGAGGGAAGAGGGTGGTGATAAATTCCAGCGACCAATGGAAGCGTCACCCTTGAAACTCGACTTGGGCAGCCCCCTGCCTCAGAGCTGTGTGCCGTCTGAACCCCCACGAGCACAGCTGGGACCCCTACTGCTCTTAGTTACCTTGCTTTTCCAACAGGAGAGGGAAAGAGAATAAAGCTTGTTTTGACATGAAAACTGATTTTTAAGCCACGTATGAGTTGGAAACACCAGCCATGCAGCCAGCTGGAGGTTAGGAGCACCCAGTTCTTCAAAAGAAGCGGCTGTCTTTTCATTGTATGGAGGCATCACGTTTCTGGAAAGGACACCCAGGTATTCTGACCCACCTTCCTCCTAAATTAAGATGGGTTGTAGCAGGAACTCTTAGAGAACTCTTAGTTTAGGACAGGAAAGCAAATCCCCTAAGTTGGGTCTAGAGGTGGAGGTGGTCCCTGAGGAGTGCGTGTCACTGTCCTCCTGCAGCTGACGCGGGACAAAACGCCAGGAGGAAGGCCGGACGATGGACATGAACTCCTGAGAACCTGGTTCCCACAGGCTGGAAGGCAGGGAGGGAGGCGCGGCCCTCACTCAGCTCTTCTGTCCGTCAGATCACGTGGGCCAGTCTGAGCGCTCACTGGGCTCCCTGGGCAACTCCCTCTGGGTCTGGTTGTTCCTTGATCACATTGGGAAAGAACTTGCTCAGGTCGCAGGAAGGATGTTGGGAGCCAGTCCACGCAGGCACTCAGCATGGTCTTCACCAAATCGGCTGAGAGGACAGATTCGTCCGACTCGGGCTGGGGGCTGGGGCCGGGGCCGTGGGGGGCGGGGGGGACGAGGCGCTGCCCGTCCTCTTTAGCTCAGGGTCTGACCCCGCTGCTCTCAGCCTCTGGCCGGAGCCCGCATCCCCCCGCCGCTTCTGTCCGGCGCCGTCGGCTGGCTCTTTGCTCAGCGCCCGCGGGCAGAGCCGCCTCGCCCGGGGGGCCGCGCGGGCGCCGGCTCTGCACCAGGCTCTTCCCTGGGAGGACGGGCCGCGCGCCCCGAGGGGAGGACACTGGCCGGGGCGCGGGAGGCCCGGGTGCCGTGGTCCGGAGGCGCGGAGAGGGCGGCGCGGGCGGCTGGGCCGTGTCCCGACCTCCCGCGCCGGGCCCGCCTCCTCGCTCCTCTCCGGGCCCCGTCGGCTTTCGGGCGTAGTTTTAGCCGCGGAGTCAGGGACGAGGGCCTCGCCCGGAGTCCTTTCCTCAGGCCCGTGTCCCGGCAGCGGGGTAGCAGTGCGGCCGCCGCCCCCTCCCCCCGCCCGCGCGGCGGCCACCCCGAGAATGGCTGCTTCCGTGGACGGTCCCCCGCGGAGGGCGCTCCCGCCCGGCCCGGAGAGGCGCGCGGCGGCGGGAGCGGGGCGTCCTCCTAGAACTCGGGTTGGCTGGCTGCGTCCCGCACACAGGCCTGGGCTCCGGCCCTGACGGGTCAGGTAACCTTGCCCTCGCCCTGACCCCAGCTCCAGAGACTACGCCGTCCCCCGCCGTCCCCCGGGCTCCCCTGTCACTCAGATCCCTCAGTCATAGTGTTGGAAGGTGCCGTCTGTTGTCTGTTTCCCGCTGGGACTCTGCGGGGCCAGGCCCTCTTAGTGTGGACTCTGAAGCCAGACCGTTGGCATCAAAATCGTGAATCCACCCTCCCAGCTGGAACTCTGGGCCCCACCTATCACTTCTCTAAGCCTCACTTTCCCCACCTGTGAAATGGGCACAAAACTTGTCATTGCGTCTCCTCCATCTCCTCTTCCCCCTCCCCTCCTCCCCCTCCTCCTCTTCCCCCGCCTTCTCCTTCCTCATCTCCTTCCCCACCTTCCCCTCCTTCCCCTCCTCCTCCTCCTGAACTCCACCCCCCCACCCAGCTCCCAGAGGCTCGGTCCACAGCTCTCCACTTGGACAGCTGGCACGTGATCTCCAGGTAGATGGTGCAGGGAGTTCAGCTTCAGGCAGGCAGCTTTCAGCTGTAAACCTGGGCCCTGATGAAGTGAATGTTAATCATTAATATAATTTCTTTCCAGAGAATCGTAAGATTTTACAGCTGGAAGCGGCCTTAGAGAATCATTATAGCCCACATGTTACACCTGTGGAAACAGAGGGCTGTTGCCGTCCCTAAAGTCACAGGGCTAGTAGGCTAGTAGCTGACTGTGCTGCGGGCCCCACTACCCCAGGCCCTTCCCCTAAACCCAGTCCAAGCTTTTGAGTCTGTAAAAGCATCGCCTAGATGCGTGAGTATAGCCCAGCCCTGCAATATCACTCTGGGTGGATAGACCTCTCCCCTGGTGATCCAAGGAAAACTGTAGAAGGAATAAACCAACCCTAACAGTATTAATAATCGTTATTACCCCAATGCTGCCACCACCGCTTCTGTTTTGTATCCTGCACTTTTTTTAACCTCTTAAGTACTGGCCCTAATGACAAATGAGGAGAAGCCAATTGCAGCAGACAGGGTCTCCCCAGGGAGCTCAGAGATGCTCAGGCTTCAGGCAATGGGGTCTGGAGGCAGGGCCTGGGCTACTGGGAGACCCAGAGCCCCATGGTGATGCTGCAGGTGCCTGGCACAATTTGGAGCCTAATGAAAACCAGAAGTGACCTCGTGGACTTGTCTTTGCCAGTCACTGCCAGAAGACTCTGTCCCCATTAAGTCGTTCAGTCTCTGAGTCTGATACCTGGACTCCCAGCCTCACGTGACTTGGTGGCAGGGTCCTCAGGTTTGGTGACCTGTCCCCCCACCCCCCAGCTCTGGGCCCGGACAGTTCCAAGGGAACGGCCAGCCCTGCTCTGAAGCCTGGGCGGCTGGGAGGCAGAAAGGTCTTTTCTTGAGGCTTTTGGAAGGAAGGAGAAGTTCACGGCCGGGGTGTTAAACAAGGAAGGCTGAAAGGAGAGAGTCTGCAGCAGACAGACACACACCGGGGAAGCGCGGTGAGAACGAGAGCGAGATGAAGCCGGTGCAGCAGCTCTCCGGCCCTGGCCCTGAGCTGGCCCCTCCCACACTCGGCTTTCTGATCAGAGGATCCTCAGAGAGGCAGTCCTCGACTCCAGGACATCTTCCGGAAGCTGATAACGAAGATGGCGCTGGAAGCCTAGTGGCTCTGAGGAGAGGGGAGGGCACATGGGGACAGTCATTCATCTCCAAAACTTGCAGGGCACGTCTCCTGGAAACCAGACTCAGGGCTGGGCCGGGAGGCCGGAGGAGCAGCCCGCACCCCCAGCCTGGTCCTGGGCCGCCCCTGCACTTCCGGCGGGGGGCGGGGGCGGGCGAAGGGGAGGCGCACAGGCTCCTCCCCCAGAACTCCCCGCCTGGGGCCCCAAGGTCGTGTTGCTGATGGAGCCACGTGTTTCAGTGATGAGTGGGAGGAAGAGCTCCCTCTCCTTGCTGTCCTTGTCTCCTCTCTCCCGAGCTCTGTGCTCTGATGACCTTGAAGAGCCTCCTGTTCCTTCTGTCCCAGTTCGGTTTCCATGGGAACCGGAGTGGCAGCGTCATCTCTCTGCTGAGGTGAGATGCCCCCAGGATGCCATGAATACCCAGGAGAAAACTATCAGAGAAGAATAAACCATCTCAGAAATTACCCTGCAGGGCCCTTCCTTATATTCTGCTTCCGTCTTCTCCTGAGTTAGGTCTTTCGTTTTGCGTCCTCAACTTCAGGGAGGCCGCGGGGAATGGGCATTCTGTTCCATTTCATCTGGATCTTTGATCCTTAGCAGCTGTCCTGCACCTGGCTGGTGTGATAATTACCTACTTAGTGAATTCATGGGTGAGGGCCGTGATAAGATGAGGTAATGTGATGTCCTCTCGGTAAATCCGGATGATAAACCACATGTGGCTCCTTGACGTCTGTCCTCGCTCCAAATCTGCCATCTGACAAAGTGACTTCATGACAGAGTCATGAACTGCTGTAGATATATTTCATTTGAACGTCTCAAAAAAGCTAGGGGTACATTTAAGAGTGGTCACTTACAGTCAAGCCGATTGACAGCCCCTGGACTTTCTAGAATGGGCCGTGGGCCGCTCAGCAGGTCCTTGGACAATGGGACAGATTCGGAATGAGCTGTCTCCTAACTGTGGTTCTTATAGAGCTGTTGAGAGCACGGACTCTGGAGCCAGTCTGCCTGGGTTCAAATCCTGGCTCTGCTACTTAGGAGCTGAGTGAACCTGGGCAGGGCACTTAGCCTGTCTGAGTCTCAGTGTCCTCATCCATAAAATGGGACAATAATGGATTCTATCTCATAAGTTTGCTGTATTAAAAGAATTAATACATGCAAAGTGCCCAGAACAGTACCTGTGCATAGCAAGTCCTAGACATCTTATTATTATCATTATTATCCTATTTTATTCATTCTGAGATGTATTTTTTCCCCATTTTGACACCTCTGAAATCTGAAGGGTTTTTTTTTCCTGTCTTCTGGGAACATAAAATATGGTGTGCCTTACAATGGATTGTGTTTCAGATTCAATTAAACTCATTATTATTGTGTTGTTATTATCCCATCTCTAGCACAGTCTCTGGTCAATAACGGGCACCATATACTTTTGCAAAGTCTAAATAAATTCTCTCTAGGTCTTCCCTTCCTGGAGTCCTAGTAATGAAAGTTTGCCATTGTGATCATCAGTGTGGGCTCAGCTGAATTAGGCAGACAAACAGCGCTGATACTAGAGGCGCAATCCTTTCCTTTTCTTCTCCTTAGCCATCAGGACAGACATTCTAGCTGGTCCTGCAATGTTGGGGAGGTAGGGGATCTCAATCTGCATCATTCTGACAACCAGAGGGAGTTTTGTGTCTGTTTTAGACAGAGTTCTCTAGAGAAACAGAATCAATACGATGTGTATTTAGGTTTATTTTAAGGAATTGGCTCATGAGATTATGTGGCTGGCAAGTTCAAAATCTGCAGAGTAGGTTGGCAGGCTGGAGCCCCAGGAAGGAGCCGATGTCCCAGTTCAGGTTTGCTACAGAATTCCTTCTTGCTTGGGGGTCATCAGTCTTCTGTTCAGGCCTTCGTCTGATTGGAGAGGCCCGCTCACATTATAAGGGGCAATCTGCTTTACTCAAAGTCCACTGGTTTAAATGTTAATTTCATCCCAAACACCCTCACAGAAACCTCCAGAATAATGTTTCACCCAATATCTGGGCACCTTGGCCCAACCAAGTTGACGCATAAATTCACCATCGCAATGACTTATAAGGGAGATTCCTGGTGTGAAGGGTGTGCATTTGTTAAGACCATCTTTGCCTTGGAGAGCCCACCCCTCCTCCCTTGGGAAATCCTGAAGGGCTCGTCTAGACTTTACAGTAGTATCTTCTGTTGTCCCCACCACAGTCCTGCACCATAGGCAGGAATAACTTCATTTTTCAAATGAAGACAAAAAAAATCTGAATCTATATGTCTTATTATTAATAGTAGATAACTCTACTAGAAGATGCCTTATTCAAATCCAGGTTTCTCTGACTTTAGCTTTTGCTTGTCAAGGATACTAATAGTTTTTACTGTGCTATTTCATTATTATATCTAACACTGATGCTTACTGTGTGTCAGGCCCTATTCTAAGCACTTTACATAGATTCCCTTTCTTAATTAACTCAATTTCCTAACCTGCCCCTAGACTTCCGAAGACAGATGTGACAAACAAGTCATCTGAAGGTGAGAAATGCCTGTGGTGGACATTGCCTAGGCGTGGCCACGGGCAGGGATCTTTGCTGCCTCTCTCCTGCCAAGCTTCTTCCCTGCTATTTTCACTGAGCAACTGATTAATGCCTGTGCGGGGTGGACATGCCCACGCCATGGTGTTCTCACCTCGTCAATTCTTAGCACCTTCTAATGGCTTCTGAGATTAGCTCCTATCTTCGTTTGCCACGTTTGATGAGGCGGGGGAAATAGACAGGAACCAGGGATGCTGTCAACACCCCAGGCTCTCCGAGGTCCACCATCCTGCTCTCTTGTTTTGCACTTCTTCTTAATTGCCAGTAGCTCAGCCCTACCATCCTCCTGAGAAATGAGGACCTTGTTAGCAGGACATCCGTCTGTCTCTGAGCATCACTTAAGGGCTGGAGTCCTGATGTGCATAGGGGAGCTATGAGGTTTTCTCCTTACCTTGACTCCTGTATGGGTTCATTTGGGCAGTAAAAATCCCCTTTATCTTTCATGTTAGGTCAGAGGTTGGTGTTGAGGGAATCAATAAAAGAAAGGAAATGCTACCTTGATGGACAGGCCAGCCGGTAGGTGTTCGGCAAATCCAGAGGACATGGGTCATCATTTGGTGTAAGTGATGCGTGCCGCAAAGGCCCTGGGCATTCAGTGGGACGAGGAGGACGGAGGTCAGGTTGGGGAAGACGAAAAAGGGGTGCTAACTTCCTCTGGGCAATGAAGGAGGAACAGGATTTTAAAGGGACGAAGGGAAGGGAGAAGGAGGTGATGGGAAAGCCCGGGAAGAGCGAACATCTCTCGGATACGGATTGTCCACTGTGCTGCGCGTCCCACCCTCCCTTCTTCTCTGGGATTGTCTGTTGATGATCCCTTCACTGCTGGGCCTTGTCTGCTTCTCCTCTTTGGTTGATGTTTCCCATCAGCCTTTAAATACACTAAGTCTGTAGCATCTTAAAACAGCAGCACACAATCAAAACTCTAAACCTGTCTTCCCCCAATCCATTTCTCTCCAGACGCCCACTGCCCTACTTACCACGGTCATCCAGTGGCTCCAGCCCAGAATGAGGGAGTCCGTCTTTACATCTCTCACCCTACTCTGTCCACTTCTCTCATTCCTTACTAGGTCCTGCCAAGTTTAACTCTTAAATATCACCTGAAGCTGCCCACTTCTTTTTATAGTGAAGGTTAATTTTGTGTGTTCACTTGGCTGGCCACAGAATATCTAGATTAAACATTGTTTCTAGGTATGAAATTAGCATGTGAATTATTGGACTCTGTAAAGTAGACCGCCCTTCCCAATGTGAGTGGACATCCTCCCTTCCATGACGGGGCTGAATAGAGCAAAAGGCAGAGGTGGGGGGAATTTACCCCTTTTTCCTGCCTCACTGCTGAGCTGGGACCCCTTGTATCATCCCCTCCTGCTCTGGGGCTGGGATCTAAACCACTGGCTCCCTTGGTTTCCCAAACGTTGGACTCAGACTGAATTATACCACCGGCAAATGGCAGATTATGGGACTTCTCAGCTTCCATAATCACATGAGCCAATTCCTCATCATGCATACCTACATACATACCTATATACATACCTACATACATACATTCATACATACACACTCTCCTATTGGTTCTGTTTCTCTGGAGAGCCCTGACTAATACAGATGTGGGTACTGACAGTGGTTGTAAAGGAACAGAATTTGAAGGATGAGTTTTCTGAATTGGTTGTGGGGTTTCTGGAATTGGTTCTCTAATTTGATTAGATTTAAAAATGCTAATCACTCTATTTCCAGTAGTAAAGAGAGCACTGATAGTCCATGACATGAACTGTTTATGGAGATGTGCAAACTATCTTCACTGGATACTCCTAGTCGATTAAGAAGTAAGGTGACCAAGATACTCCTAGTTGAGGAAGAAGCAGGATGCTGGGTGACCGTGTATATACTTTTGATTTGGAAACCATTTTTGGAAATGCATATAATAACCTTAGGTGGCTGCTCCTAATGTCACTGGACAAAGTGGCAAAAGAAAAGGATGAGCTCAGGGTTTGGAATTCCCAGCTCCAGTGCCCTAGGACCTGAGAGTATCGGGGTGTGTCCTGATGACACCCTCAGCTCCTGGAGCTGCAGGGCTGAGACGGCTGAAAGTCAAATGCACTCTTCCTGCTGACTTACTAGGCAAAGTGATGCAAGTTGATTTACAATGCAAGTGGCTGACTTACTATAGAAGTTGAACTCCCAGCCTCCTAGGGTGTCTGCTGTTAAAGTGCGGGCATTGGTTGGGGAAGGATGGGATCTGAGTTGGGATGGGGACCTGTGGGAAGATCATGATGAGGCTGGGGACATTAATCTCCTGAATTCTGATAATGTCATCTTTACCTGTGGAAGAGGACTCGCCACCCCAGAGGCAGTGGCATCCTCACCCCCATCTGAGGGGATTAACCCTGCATTGCCTGGAGGAACCGTGATGGCCTCCCCTGAGGCAACTGTCTTGCAAGACAATACTGATTCTCTTCCTGCAAACCAACCCCCCATATATACACACACACAGCACACACGGCAGAACCTCCTATGGGTTCTGTTTCTCTGGAGAGCCCTGACTGGTGCACACGTCTACTGATTTACTTCTACTCCCCTAGTCCAGGCGACCAGCGTCTCCTGCCTGGACAAACACATCTCTTCCTAACCCACTTCCCCACATCTGTTCCCACCCTTCCTCCATCTCATTCTCCACACTGCAGTCAAACTGATCTTTTAAAAGTCACAAATATAATTTTTTGCTCCCCTGTGCAAAACCTGCCAGCAGGCTTTTTTTTTTTTTTTTCTGACCAGACCCCTGCACGTGGCCTGGAGGCCTGGCGGGGCCACTCCCAAGAGCCTCACCAGGCACATCCCACGGGACACTGGGGCTCACACCTGCCCGTTCCTCCAACCTCCCAGGCTCCCCCTCTTCCTGGCTTTTGCACAAGCTATTCCCTGGGACGTTTTCTTCTAAACCTTTACCTAACTCATTCCTGCTGGTCCTTTGGAGCGCAAGTCCAGTGTTGTGACCTTGAGGAATTGGTCAGTGACCACCATGGCCAGCAGCCCTCATCCTCCTGCTATATGTTCTCTCGCAGCCCTCGGTCCCGAGCGGACCTCAAAATGCTTATTCAACACTCGTTGTAGAATCACTTCTTGGAGTCCCCCCCTCACCCCAGAATGAGAACTTTGGTCTTGCACACACCAGGCCCTCAGTGACCCCTAGGGCACCCGACCTCTCTCTGCTGTTAGCTTCGCCCTCCAAACTACGGATCTGACCGCTGCACTTTCTCACCTAAAACTCTTCAGTGGCTTCAATGACCCACAGCTCTACTTGTCAGCCTTTCCACTTGGATGACGGGGGACTAGGAGACCCCATAAGGCCGCCAGTGTCAAGCATGACGTTTTCTTGAAGTTTCATGTTGTTGTGTAAAAATGCATGTGAGGTCTGCATTCCAATGTATAGTATCCATTTGCGAAAAAAAAAATTGTGCTTCCCTACAGAAACCTGCAAGAAAATGGGTGCTCCAAGCACTTGCCTCGCCCTGACCATGGGGCCTTCACAAACCACCATGACCACTGTGCACTCCCAGAAATACGAGTCCCGAAGTCTGAGAATTGCTGCTTTGATGTCATTCATCACAGATGATGTTGAGGCCCAGCCCCATGCCCGTGGCCCACTTCTGGGTTTTCCACAGATGCAGTGGACAATCTCTACTCCTGCCCACAAGTTCTTGCTTCTCTCTGCTTCTCTGCCTGAGAGGTTTTTGGGTTTTTTTTTTTTTTTTTCAGTACAATAAGAGCTTGCTCAGCCAGTATGCAGGGCAGCCCAACCCTGAAAGTCTGGGGATTGAAAAACCCCAGGGCCACCCTCAACGGATGAGGGAAGAGCGTTGGTGTGTGAGTCCCCTCGCCAGCTTCTCTCCGTGGGCCAGTCGTGAGCAAGTTGCATCTTCCAGGAAGAATGTCCAGGAGATGTGTGGGGAGGGATGGTCCTGAGAAAGGGGAGACTAAGCAGAAGTGGGCAGAGGGTCCCCAGGTCACTGTGTGGGTCTGCAGACTATGAAAGGAGGGGGAGAGGAAGGAGGAGGGGCAGGAAGACCCCCAGACTGCGGTGCAGCTTGGAGAAATTCTTGGGGGCCCCGGGGAGCGGGGTGTGGGAGTGGTGCTCACCGGGGAGCCTCGCGGACCCAGCAACTGATTGCCTGCCTGCGGAGCTCCTGGCTTTGGGTTTGAAAGCTGAGGCAGAGCCTGGAGTCACCTGCAGCTGCAGGCTATCAGCTACCTGCATTCCCCCAGCCGGTCTGTCACGATGGGAAATGATAACGTCCTTTTGCAGAGGAGATGAAGTGACTGGCTCTAGAACATGGGCAAGCTGTAGATCCAGGGCTTAACTCCAGGTTCTCTGGCTCCAGCGTCCGTATGCTTTTATTATTTTTTAATTAATATTTATTGGAGTGTAGTTGACTTACAATGTAGTGTTAGTTTCAGGTGTACAGCAAAGTGAATCAATTACATATATACTTATCCACTCCTTTTTAGATTCTTTTCCCATATAGGTCGTTACAGAGTATTGGGTAGAGTTCCCACACTATACAGTAGGTCCTTGTTGGTTACCTATGAGTGTGTGTAAGTCAATCCCAATCTCCCAATTTTTCCTTCCCCCCCTTTCCCCCAGGGTCCTATGCTTAATCACGAACCTGTGAGGCCTTGGAGAAGCGGTCGTGCCGTCCAGTGTGCTGAGCAAACAGCAGGATTGGGAGCTACAGGAGGTGGCAGCCCCACGGTGCACGTGCGGCGGGCAGCCCGAAGCCATCAGCATCCGGGCATTTCAGAGCCCTCAGAGCCCCGGTGGATCTCCCACGTCCTCTGCTCACATCGGTGACCATGGACAGTTCAGAAGGGCAGGGTCCCCAGCACTGCTGCAGCCCTAGAGCACTGTGTCCCAATCAGCCCCACCCCAAAGGCAGCATGTGCCCCCAAGGGCCGCCCCCTGTGCCTTCGCCCGCCACTGCCCTGAGTGACAGGACAGGGGGGCCCCACCCCTCCAAGGTCAACAGATGGTGGCAGCTGAACAAGCAAGGAGGTTGGAGGGACCTGGTGGGTCTGTGAGCACAGCTGGCCTCTGGATGACTCCGGTCTGCGGAAGCTGAGCCCTCCCTCAGAACTGTTGCCCTGTGTGAAGGAGCAAAGGGGATCTGAACCCTGTTGGCCAGGAGGGGCCAATGCCTGGCTGCCCTGCACCAGAGCAGGTAGTTATCACTGTTCTCCAGCAGGGAAAGAGATGTGGAGGTTTAATGTGGCTGAAAAGGCTTTTCTCTTTCCAAGATGGTGTGCACACTCCAAGTTCAGACAGAGACACTTCCTGCATTAGCACCTCTTGCTCCTCAGCTGTGTGGCATTTAAAGATAATGGTGAGATGTTAATGCAACCGTAGGATATTAATGTTTGTGCATGGTTTTCTATTTATAACTCTCACTGAAATCAGTGAGTAAGGCAATGGTTATTATAATCAATTCAAAGGTCAATAAGGAAAAAGTGAGCTAAAGAATCGTGAATTAATGGTGGCTGCGCATCTTGGAGGGGTGTGTGTCTTGTGTATCTGTGTTGTAAATGGGTGAATGAAAAAATCACCATCTATTGGGCTTTTTCTAAAATGTGGCTGAAGGATTTTGCTACAGAAACTTGAAGCACAACTCTCCTGCCAATGAAGAGTAATGATGGGTGGTCACCCTGGAAAAGAAAGTCATGACTCATAACACAGGAAGGCCGTCTTTAAGTGAATAAAACGAATAAAGTGGAACTATTTGGGACAGTTCATTGAACTGCAGCGGAGGCTGCTTCTGGATTACCTTCCAGAACAGGCTATCCTAGGCATAGTGAATATAAATTAAGAGAGATGGCGTAGAGTGAGAGGCAGTAATGCAGGAATCAAATCGTATATTATCTATTGATCAAGTTCTTCGCCCCTGGTTAATTCCTTACGTTTTCTTCCCTGAGTCTCATACTGCAAAAGAAGCCCATTGTTTGATTCAGTACACCTTTCTGCCCACCAGCTATTTCAAAGGATTCAACAGTCTGTTCTCCAGTTGATGTGAAAATGCAAATCTGTCAGGAGACTATGGAAATTTCACTCTTTTAAGCGAGCTACCTGTCAGACATCACAGTAAAAACCAATGAGGTGACATGAGTTTAAAAGAATGCTTCAAAAATGAAAATGAGGCATTTAAATGGGCAGTGGAAATCAAAAGAAGTTGCAAAGCTACAATGTAAAAAAGAACTAATTAGGAGAGGAATTCAGAGCAATCTAGACCAGGCAACATGCAAGAAAGAAAGCAAAATAGGCCAGATTCAGAGGGAAGAGAAGAGGTTATCCACGTGAAACCCAGGAATCCTCTTGTTTGAAGATTGGTCCTCTCTTGTTTGGCCTTCCCGGGAGCTGGCGTGCTTGGGAACAAGCAGGTCTCTGTGGTGGGAACTTTGAAGAATGTGCTCTGCTTACGGGGTGGATAAATATTGGGTCCTTTTGTGTTCTCACCTCATGGCTCTTCCATGGGTTCCTTGCTCAGCATCTCCATGGAATCCTGTGGGCTCTAGAAGCAGTATTTGTGCGTGTCTGTGGGAGGGTTCCCTGAAGTTATCACCCGTGGAGTGCTGGAGGCAAGGGGCCCTCAAAATCTTCTTCTTCTTCCTGGTCCAGGAAGATCCCACATGCCACGGAGCAACTAAGCCCATGTGCCACAACTACTGAGCCTGCGCTCTAGAGCCCGTGAGACACAACTACTGAGCCCACTTGCCACAACTATTGAAGTCCACGCTCCACAACAAGAGAAGCCACCACAATGAGAAGCCTGCACACTGCAACGAAGAGTAGCCCCCGCTCGCCACAACTAGAGAAAGCCTGCACAGCAACGAAGACCCAACGCAGTCAAAAAAAAAAAAAAAAAAAAATCTGCCAACAAGTGGCCTAGTAGTTAGGATTCCAGACTTTCACTGCTGTGGCCCCAGGTTCCACCCCTGGTTGGAGAACTGACATCCTGCAAGCCATTCAGCTTGGTGGCCAAAAAAAAAAAAAAAAAAAAAAAAGTGAAAAGACAATAAATGCTGGAGAGGGTGTGGAGAAAAGGGAACCCTCCTACACTGCCGGTGGGAATGTAACTTGGTAAAGCCGCTATGGAGAATAGTATGGAGGTTCCTTAAAAAACCAAATATAGAACTAGCATATGATCCGTGAGTATGGTTATTTAAGAGGCAATTTGGAATGTGACCATGACATTCGGTGTGTGCACACAAAGGGCTCCTTAATGCACGTACTTATCAACCACGTTCTTACTACCAGCAGCCTCATGTCCTCAGCCTTGGATTTCTCCACTTACACTGTTGCCACGGGATAGAAGAATGATGTTCAAAGTACCATGTGCCCACATTCTCATTAATTCCTCCCCTGTGATTTAGGACGTTTGTCTTCACTAAGAGAGTCGAGGTTATTTTAGTAGCAGTTTCTGAGTAAAGGTAAATAGTTCCTTAGAGAAAAAGTCTGCAACATTTCTGTTTCTGAAACTCCTTCCTAGATATTTATCTGCCGTATAGAAGCCAGCACGCTTTACAGCTGCACCTAAGGGTCCAAAGGGGTGCCCAGTGCATGCATCTCACCCTGCTTCTCTGACTGGCACAAGCAAAGACTGGACCTTCTGGGCAAGGTCGGTTTTCTGAGGAAAATGTTCAGATTTTTGCATTTTACTAGAAACCTGTGTGTAGTTCTCCTTCCTCGAATTGTAATCCAGGCTTGAGTGGCAAATGTGTTTATTGAGGGGGCTTTTCTTGCCCCCTGACTTGGAGTTTCCCTTCTGATACTGAACAGTCTTTGCAGTACGATCCCCAGCAAAGAGGCATCCCTGCAGGTGAACAGCCAACCGTTCCCAGAACTTCCTGGCCTTTATGTGTGTTTTGTATTCCACATCACCACCATGAAGGCCATCTCACCCTCAGTATTACCAGGTGCTTTTGCCCAAGGCTAATTTACCTGCTATGGCCTTGGTCACATGCACTGATCTGCTTGTGCTTACATATGGACTGAATGGTTGTGTCCCCTCCAGATTCGTATGTTGCAATCCTGACCCCTAATGTGTTGGTACAAGGAAGCGGGGTCTTTGGAGCTGACTAGGTGATGAGGGTGGAGCCCTCACAAATGGCATCTGTGCCCTTGTAAAAGAGACCCTGGAGAGCTCCCTCACCCCTTCCACTGTGAGAAGATACAGTGAGAAGACAGCCGTCTACGAACCAGGAAGCAGGCTCTCATCAGACACCAAATCTGCCAGAGCCTTGATCTTAGACTTCCCAGCCTACCAAACTGTGAGAAATAAATGTTTGTTGTGTAAGCCACCCAGTCTGTGGTATTTTTTTCATAGCAGCTGGACCAGCCTAAGCCATGCCTGGTCACATGGGTGGGCCACAGAGCCAGACAAAGAAGATGCTCCCACACATCAGTGCTGCATTTCCTCCACAACTGAAAATACCGCGTCCCATCCTAAATCAAAGCCCTGGAGAGCTGTTTTATCCTTTCAGAATGGTTTAAGTGAGGGACCTTTCGTTAACCTATTCCGTAGATCTGAACCGTTCAATTCCCGTCGGGTGGGGCTGGAGCAGAAGGGAAGCCAATTGTAAAGCCTCTAATGACAATCTCGGCAGAAACCGTTGGCCTTCACTTGAAAATCCTGAAGTCCTGTGCCCATGTGACACATCCCAGCCTCCTCTGCCCCTCCCCCATCGTTCAGTAAAATCAATCCTTTTGCTAATTAATGTGATGAATGAAGACCCCAGTGCAGGGGCTCGCTGCACTGGGTGCTTTTCGACGCTCATTATTATTATTATTATTTTAACATCTTTATTGGAGTATAATTGCTTTACGATGGTGTGTTAGTTTCTGCTTTATGACAAAGTGAATCAGCTACACAAATACATATGTTCCCATATCTCCTCCCTCTTGTGTCTCCCTCCACCCTCCCTATCCCACCCCTCTAGGTGGTCACAAAGCACCGAGCTGATCTCCCTGTGCTACGTGGCTGCTTCCCACTAGCTATCTATTTTACGTTTGGTAGTGTATATACGTCCATGCCACTCTCTCTCTTCGTCCCAGCTTACCCTTCCCCCTCCCTGTTTCCTCAAGTCCATTCTCTACGTTTGCATCTTTATTCCTGTCCTACACCTAGGTTCTTCAGAACCATTTTTGTTTTTTAGATTCCATATATATATGTTAGCATACGGTATTTGTTTTTCTCTTTCTGACTTACTTCACTCTGTAGGACAGACTCTAGGTCCATCCACCTCATTACAAATAGCTTAATTTCGTTTCTTTTTATGGCTGAGTAATATTCCATTGTATATATGTGCCACATCTTCTTTATCCATTCATCTGTCGATGGACACTTAGGCTGCTTCCATGTCCTGGCTATTGTAAATAGAGCTGCAATGAACATTGTGGTACATGACTCTTTTTGAATTATGGTTTTCTCAGGGTATATGCCCAGTAGTGGGATTGCTGGGTCGTATGGTAGTTCTATTTGTAGTTTTTTAAGGAACCTCCATACTGTTCTCCATAGTGGCTGTATCAATTTACATTCCCACCAACAGTGCAAGAGTGTTCCCTTTTCTCCACACCCTCTCCAGTATTTATTGTTTGTAGATTTTTTGATGATGGCCATTCTGACCTGTGTGAGGCGATACCTCACTGTAGTTTTGATCTGCCTTTCTCTAATGATTAGTGATGTTGAGCATCCTTTCATGTGTTTGTTGGCAATCTGTATATCTTCTTTGGAGAAATGTCTATTTAGGTCTTCTGCCCATTTTTGGATTGTTTGTTCTTTTGATATTGAGCTGCATGGGCTGCTTGTAAATTTTGGAGATTAATCCTTTGTCATTTGCTTCATTTGCAAATATTTTCTCCCATTCTGAGAGTTGTCTTTTCATCTTGTTTATGGTTTCCTTTGCTGTGCAAAAGCTTTTAAGTTGCATTAGGTCCCATTTGTTTATTTTTGTTTTTATTTCCATTTCTCTAGGAGGTGGGTCAAAAAAGGACCTTGCTGTGATTTATGTCAAAGAGTGTTCTGCCTATGTTTTCCTGTAAGAGTTTTATAGTGTCTGGCCTTACATTTAGGTCTTTAATCCATTTTGAGTTTATTTTTGAGACACTCATTATTTAGGTAGTGTAGATTCTGAATATTTATTATTATTTTTTTTTTGGTCCATATGGCATGCAGGATCTTAGTTCCCCAACCAGGGATAGAACCTACACCCCCTGCAGTGAAAGCGTGAAGTCTTAACCACTGGACAACCAAGGAAGTCCCAGATTCTGAATATTTAACATGAAAGAATGTGTGAGAATGATATGCGGGAGGGAATGAATGAGCAGGAGAAGCACATCGCTCACATCCTCTGGGTGATGGTGCCCTCACCCTGCCCTTTACCTGGAGGCTGAGCCCTGACCCCTGGTCCAGCTCTCCACCTCCAGTTTCCTCACCCAGACTCCACCTCCACTCTAGTTTAGATATTGATACTGTGTTTTTAGACTGGTGAAAACAAGAAGGACAGTTTTGCTTAAACTGGCAGTGAATTGGAATGGGAAACCAACGGCCATCTACTTAAAACGAGAAAGAGTTCTGTTAAGATCAAATCCACTTTATTGGATGATTTTTTTTTTAGCAGTGTAATGGTGTTCTTTTTAATAAGAAGACTGACAAATCCTACACTGGGAGGAAGGGATTTGACACAGGAGTGTAAGAGGATGTCATTAGCAAAAACCAAGTTGAGCAGAATAAGTGGCTTCTTCCCCAAAGCAATGACTACCCATCTAATCTCTTTTCACAGCTCATTAATTCTCTCAGGATCAGAAAAGAGGTGTTTCCCAATTATTCTGCCACAGGAGAACATTGCTGGGGGCTGGAAGCTGACAGTCCACAGCAGGGCGCAGGAGCGGCTGGAAGAGGTGGGGTGGCCTTACCTCTGCAACCGAGCTCAGGAGCTGCCCTGGGGGCGGGCATTATATAGGATGAGGGCACATCCGTGTTTGTCTGGGAGACTCTGCTGGGCCCAAAGGCCCTGCCTCCTCTGATCACCTGTGGCCTTGAGCAAACGAACTAATCTTGCTGAGCCTCAGTTATCTCTTTGGTAGCAAGGGGTTCCTAAGAGCTTCTCTGCAGTGTTTTGAGAATTCAGTGCCATCTTCCGGGCAAGGGCCTGACACATTGCTGGGCACATAGTAGGTGCGCAGTAAATGGTTTGCACAGAGATGTGTTCAGGGCATATTCTTAGACAACAACAGGCAGCTTTTTTTTTTTTTTTCTTGCGGTACGTGGGCCTCTCACTGTTGTGGCCTCTCCCGTTGTGGAGCACAGGCTCCGGACGCGCAGGCTCAGCGGCCATGACTCACGGGCCCAGCCACTCCGCGGCATGTGGGATCTTCCCGGACCGGGGCACGAACCCGTGTCCCCTGCATCGGCAGGCGGACTCTCAACCACTGCACCACCAGGGAAGCCCAACAGGCAACTTTTGGTGAGGGGGTTCGTTTTAGTTTCTGGCAACTTCCGTACAAAAACTTCGAGTTTCCGTGGCTCTCAGCTCACGGGAGACACAGGGCTGAGGCGTGCTGGAAGGCAGGCGTGGGACCAGCATGTGGCAGAAGGTGCCCGGCTGTTACCGATCACGAGCAGGGGGGCTCCCCCAGACAGACAGGGGCTCCTTCCCCTCCGTCAAGGCCAGCTGCTCCGGCCAGGGCCTCAAGCACCACGAGGAAATGACAGAAAGTGGGCTGACTGCACAGCAAGGGTGGCATCTGGAGGGGAGAGTCACGGGCAAAACCCATTCAACCTGGCCCAGGACCAGGGGCCTTTGGGCAAGGCTGTGGAGACCTAGCAGGTGTCAGACTGATGGGGAGAGGATGCCTAGGGGGACTACCTTCTTCTGAGCCCCTGGGGGCTTCTCCCTTACAGGGAACGGCTCCAGAGAGGAAGGACATGGAAGCTGAGGCAGGAAGGTAGCTCCCAAGGCTTTTGGGGTCTGACCCATGAGTACATTCTTTGGGATTTTGGAGATGCTGAGGCCTGTGGGGAGCCCCTCTTACAGCCTGGCTCACCTCTCTGTGGCCCATCAGAGGAGATGGGTGATCTCAGAGCCATGCAGCTAAGGGCTGGGACCCACAGGTGGCTTGTGGGCAGATGCAATGTTTTTAAAGTGATCTCCACTGAGGTTCTGACCTTCGTCAGACTTTACATTGAGTGAGTCCATGTTTATACAAGAACTTCCAGAAAAGGATTTGAAGAATGTTTCAAAACGTTAGTTAGATCAATTGATCCTCAAGAAAGGCTTGCCTTGGGATAAAAAGGGCTGTCGTCTTGCATTTGAGTTTTCTTGAGACAAAGCAGCTAATGTGTACACTGGGATTACTACCTGCTTCATCCCAGTAGAGTGAGCTCTGGCCCATCAGAGGGCTTTCGAATAGGACTGTGCTCATCTCTTCCTCTTCTGTGGCCTCCACAGCGTCTGTAGTTGGCTGACAGACGTGATGTGGCCCAGGTTCCTGGAGGCTACTGCTCACGTGGCCACCTGGGGATGCTAAGGAGGCAGGTGTGAAACAGGCCCAGGACCCAGGCCAGCTGCAAGGCTAGCTTCTCCCATGGTTTCCCCGTCCTTGCTTAGCTGCCTCACCGAGGGCTCTAAACCTGCAGGCACTGATCGGTTTTGACAAAAGCAGCATTTAGATCTGCTGGGGGTGGGAGGGGCGTGGAAACAGTCCTGCAGTGCCAGCCTTGGATCTGGCGGGCCTGAGCTGTGGACCGGCCCTCCGGTCTGACAGTTCCAGCTGTAGCTCCTCCACCCCCAAGGCATCCGGTCTCGGTAACAGGCTCCCTGCCTCAGATTCCTGATGGTGAGCAGCGCCCCACTGGGGTGCGCCAGCCTGCCTGTTCCCTTTTCCCCGGAGTCAGTATTCCAGCCCATTCCCCATTCCCTCCAAGCCCTGCTTCACCGCAGAAGGATGCCAGGAGCCAGGACTCAGCACCACGCCCCTGTCGGGAAGACCCCACTGCTCACTGATTTCCGGCGCCCACCTGTCCAGGTCCAGCCCCCGCGCCCAAGCACCAGGGTGCCCCTCCCCCCAGGTGTGGATGCCTGCTTCTCTTCTCTGCAGCCCCAGGACCTGGACCACCCAGCCCCAGGGGAAGTGGGCCTGAGATCCAAACCCAGTCTCCTGCGCTCTGCCTTAACTTCCTGCTCGCACTCCGAGGGAAGGCCATTCGTGTCTGGGGCAGGAAGATGCTTCCATTTTCAAAGGCCAGCTGAGAGCTGTGCAGGGGTGGTGAGGCCTCCCTAGTTCTGTGGCCAGAACATCCGACAGCTCTCTCCAGGTCTAGGTCAGCTAATGAGAAACCTGTCGGCCTCCACCCGTGCCGGACGTGCCCCGTCGCTGTGGCAGCTGCACCGTCTGTCCGTCCTCTTCCTGTGCCTCTAGACTGGAAAGGAAAAACCTCTGCCATTGTCTTTTTTTTGTTGTTTTTGGCGGTGCCACACGGCTTGTGGGATCTCAGTTCCCTGACCAGGGATTGAACCCGGGTCCTTGGCAGTGAAAGTGCCAAGTCCTAACCAGTGGACCGCCAGGGAAGTCCCATGCCATTGTCCACTCAACTCTCTCTCCCCGATTCTCCGTGTTTGTAAGGTGAGGGTGACGCCACCCCCGTCCCCTGGCCATCATCTCTGCTCTCCAGGCCCAGCCGCTGTGTTAGACTCCTGCCTGCCGGAGGGAGGCCCAGGGCCCAGGCCTAGGCACCAGCTGAGGGTCGCCAGCCTGGGTTCAAAGGTGACGCCGCCTCTGCGGGCACCTCTCCCGTTGCTTCATGTCCATACATCGCCTGGTAACAGAGATTGAAGTCAGCGATCCCAGCGACAATTGCTGCTGTTGCTGATTTTAAAATTCGAGTTGCCTGCCTTTCTCTGCGTTTCTTCCCTCCCCCTCCCTGTTTCACACCGACTGGCTCATCCTGTCCTCTGACCTCAGCATCCGTGGGATTTCTGAGATTGTGAGTTAAACCACAGTGAAGCTCAGAAGTACGTTGAGATTCTTGGGCCAACAGTCCCAGCAAAGATCCAGCTGCTGGCGTTCTCTCTTTGGTGGGAGGTGCAGGCACCGTGTGGCTGGGAAGGCCAGGAAGTGACCGACGTTGACGCTGCACGTGCCCGAGGTGCTCTGCGGCCCAGGGCTCCGACTAAATGTCACCCAAAGGAAAGCAGTGATCTGTAGGCTACGTTAGACACGCAGAACACAGCAGGGGGAAACGCACACTTCACAGGTAATGCAGGGATCGTCCAGCAAGGGCCTTGCACTCTGTAGCGCACTAAGTGGTCACTGGTCACAGATTTGCAAGGAACTGCTGCAAGACTTGGATCAACCTTAACCCCGAAGTCTGTGAGCTCCCCCGAGGACCGGGGGCTTGAACTTCTGGGCAGGCAGAATCTCCCCGCCCTGAATCCACAACAAGCCCCAGGGTGATCAGAATGAGGGGAAGGGGGTGACAGCCCTCTCTGGGTGTCATCCCTGGAGGGCTGCTGCCCGTGCGTGAGTGAAACCCAAAGAGACAGGTGATCCGGGCCAGTTGGCAGAGAGAGGGGTGTGAGGAGAGAGGCCACCTGTGTGTTTCATTGTGGGGCAACCCCTCCTGGCCTGGCCCTTAGCCAGTGTGACAGAGGCCAGGGGAGAAGAAGCAGCACTGCCACGGGGGCCCAGGCAAGAGCTGGGAGGTGCCAGGACTGGGTTACTGCTCTTCCCCACAGAGCCTAACGGCTCCTGGCTGACCCCCAGCACACTCAGCTGGTTCACCCCTCCGCCCCCAGCCCTGCAGCATCTGTGCTCATGAGAAGCCAGTGAGGGGAGGTCGCGGGGAGAGTACCGTCCTCACACCGAGCCCCTGGTCTCCCGGGACCCACTCAGACCCTCAGGCTCTTTCTCTCCGTCCTGCTCAGCCTCTGTGTCCAGCTCTGCCCCAGCACAGCCTCCTGGCAGTGGGGGACTGGGGAGGTACTGCAGGAGCCGGCCTTCCCGCTTCATTTCTGCCAGCTCCTTGGCACAGCAGCTGGGCGTGTTTGTTTCATAGGTGTCGTGGAAGGTGTTGTAGTCCACCTCATAGAAGCCCTTTTCCAAGGTGAGGACTGGAGTGAATCGGTGGCCCCAGAGCACCTCCGTATCCATGTAGGAGCTCCGTGCTTGGCAAGTCATGCCTGGGTGAACAGAAGGCACATGTGTTAGGAGTGGCCACAGCTATCCATCCATCATCCATCCATCCATCCATCCACCCATCCACCCTATCATCCATCCATCCCTCCATCCCTCCATCCATCCATCCATCCACCCTATCATCCATCCATCCATCCATCCATCCATCCATCCATCCATCCATCCATCTATCCACCCTATCATCCATCCATCCTTCCATCCCTCCATCCATCCATCCATCCACCCTATCATCCATCCATCCATCCATCCATCCATCCATCCACCCTATCATCTATTCATCCATCCATCATCCATCCATCATCCATCCATCCATCCTTCCATCCATCCAATCATTCATCAAGCACTTGTTGAACGTCTGCTTTGTGCTAAGCACGATGCAGATAGAAAGCTGAATAAGACACGGTCCTTGCCCCGAAGGAGCTCGAGGAGTGGTGAAGGCAGAAAATTAGAAATTAACAATGCAAGATTTTGGAGTTGGTTCCTAGAGATTGGAGTGGATAATTCAGAAATGGACGTGGTTCCTGAAAATGCATTAAGTTCTAGAAGAGTGAGACAAGAAAAGAGGCAGGAAAAGGGTTGGAACAAAGATAAATTCAGCATGGCTGAACCCAGAGAAACTGACAGGCACTTAGAACACCCAGGGGTTGTTTTGGGTGGATACACATGGGCAGAAGCCTACATGTGCATACACACACACACACACACACACACACACACACACACACACACAAACTCACAGCATGGCTCCTTGATTGGAGCATGCTCCAATGTCTCCATTCCCTGTCCGCTCCGCCCTGGCGTGCCTGTGTTATTTTTAGGTGCTCCTTTCTCTCCAGAGAGGACAGCTTTGTTTATGGATGAGGACGCCTTTGAGCTCAGGGTCATGGGGAAGCAGCTTTCTGATATTTAATCTTTCAGCCAAGGAAGGTAGGTCCTAGTTTGTGCTCTTCAGGGACTGAAGAAGACACCTATTCCAGCCCCCCAATTTGAACGTTCTCTGGCAGGGGTCTCATACACACCAGACCCAGGGCAGAGGCTGCTCCCCACTCGGTGCTCTGGTGCTGGGCAACTCCAGTGTACCCCACATGCTGCGGCTCGTAGCCTGTTCTCTGCTCTCAGGGTGCTGCCTGCACCAGGCCTCTCCCCTCAGTCCTTGGACAAGCCCCCCAGCTCAGCAGAGGTGCAGAGGCCCAAGCTGGTCACTGACCAGCCTAGACAGGGGCCAGGTGTCTGCAGGCTCGGGGCCTCAGGAAAAACAGCAGGACAGGACCTCCATGGAAGCTCTGGGCCAAGCCTCTTGGGGTCTTCCTGCCCTTCTCCTGTCCCATCGCTTGGGAGGGGGCTGCCCCAGGGCTGGAAACCTACTTGTGTATCTGGCATCCATGTTCCAATGCACTTGGAAAGGACAGAAACCCCTCTGGGTGGCAGGCACTGCGCTTCACATATGCTACTCCATTTCATCATTTAACCCCCAGCGAGCCTGTGAAGTTTATTATCCTCACCTTGCTGACAAGTTGAGCAATCTGCCCAAAGTCACACAGGCAGGCTGCACAGAGCCATGCTGGTCAAACCTCAGCCTGAACTCACAGCCTGTACTTGGCTCCATAGGTGTGGCCACCAAGCTCTTAGAGATGCTGAGATCAGAGCCAGTGTGGGTGGGTGGTCTCCTTCTCTTGTCTCCCTGCAGACCCAGGGTTACCCAGGTCATGCGGGCAGAGGAGGCCAACCAAATGGGGCAGGCCAACCTCAGGACCTGACTTTGAGGCATCGTGAGGGAGAGGCCGGCAAGTGGCAGTGAGGGCGGGGCTGGGGCGTGAGGGGCCGAGCTTAGGCACCGCTTTCCTGTTTGTCCCCGCGTCTCTGACCTGACCCCTCCTTTGTGGCCTCCAAGTGGAGCTCTTTTCCCAGAATCTCAGCCCACGTTCTGATCCGAGCCCGGCACCAAGGTCGGGGTGACCCGCAAGCCCCTGGCCCTGTGGGAGGAGGCTCCCTGCATCCCAGATGTCCTGGCCCCAAGGGCTTCCTCCGCTGCCACTATATGCCGCGTGGCCAGGCTCGGCCCCCGGCAGATGGCCACACAGCCCCCTCCGTCTAGGCCTCTGGAGCCTGTTCACACCCCAGCCGTTTCCACTGGCTCCGATCGGGAGGGTCTGTGGCTGCCCGGTCCGAGTCTCCCACCCAGCACCCAGCTTCTCAGGAGGCCAGGCCCGCAACGTTGTGGGGGAGAGTGTGGTGTGGCAGACAAGGTGTAGCCGCAGACCCGAGCATGAGCCCTTCCTGTCTGCACAAAGCTGCTACCGTATCTTTAACAGGAGCTTGAAGCCAGCCCTCCAGCGTTGTTGCCAGATTAGAAAAACACGTATATTCCGGGCCCGGGTGAGATTGCTGCAAGTCATCCTTAGGGTCAGACCTGTGGCTCAGACTCCTCCGTGAGTGAAGAGAAGGGGGCAGGAGAAGGGGAGGAAGCAGAGGTGGGTGCCAGGTTAGCGGGGGCTCCTTGGCCCAGGGAGTACAGCGGGGACACGGGGTCCCCCAGGCCTTGGGCTCCCCGAGCCCCGCACAGAGCTCGGCCTTGGGAAGCGCTCGGCTGCCCGTGAGTCAGTCACTGGGCAGGGAGGGGCTGGCCGGGCACGTGTGGGTGCGATGCACTATTTTCTGCACACCTCGTGTTCATGGAGCCCTTTCCACAGGGAAGATGACGGGCAGCCTGCTCCACAGGGGCCCACAGGGGCCCACAGGGGCCCATAGGCGTCTCTCCCAAAAGAGGATTCTGTGACTTTGGGAACCTT
Source organism: Mesoplodon bidens (assembly GCF_964165515.1). NCBI lineage: Eukaryota > Metazoa > Chordata > Mammalia > Artiodactyla > Ziphiidae > Mesoplodon > Mesoplodon bidens. The sequence continues at coordinate 5,089,107 of NC_138164.1, forward strand.
GGGTTTGGGAAATGCCGCATCCTGTCCTCTCCTCAGGAGGTGATTCACACGTAAAAAGACAATGCCAAGTCCTGCTGTAAGAAGCCGGTTCACCTTTGCTTAACCCGGAGTTTCCCAAAGTTATTTGCTCACAGAAGTCTCTTTGGGTAACACCTCCTCCACGATGGCAGTTAGGTGTAGCCTGTCGGATGCTTTGACCTGCATCCTGGCTCCATGACTGAGGAGCCCTTGCTCCTGGGCAAATAATTTGCCTGTGCCTCTGTTTCCATAACTACAACTAAAGGAAAACTAGGCCACTCACTGAGATACTGCGAGTGTAGAGTCTAGAATGGACCCAGACATTGGGCGGGTTCCGTACACCTTAACTGCTCTCACACCTCCACCTTGAGGAACAGTACCCCCCAGATCACCATGCAGGGGTCGGGCAGTTGAGCTGCCGTCTGGAGACTCCACCTTCTGGAGTCCTGGCAGCGGCCTGAGGGGAGGGGCCGAGGAGGAGAAAGCGGCTCACCTGTTGCCTCCACCATCCCTTCCAGGATGACCACGATTTCAAACTCCTCCTGATTCAGCTGGGCCCGCGACATCTCCCAGAAAGGGCTCTTCTCGTTGATCTCGTGAGAGATGATGAGCGGGGACACCAGAAAGAGGCGGTCGTCCCCCGTGTCGAAGCCCACGTTGATGTCGGTCTGGTTCAGCGGGATGAACTCCCCCTCCTTGGTCTGCCGGGACTTGATGAGCTTGGCGCGGATGGAGGCCTCCACAATGTGCGAGTTGCGCAGGTCGCCCACCCGGAACATGAGGCAGAGCCTCTCGTCCCGCAGGGAGATGACGGCGTTGCTGGAGAACATGAGGGTCTCGGCTCTCTTCTTGGGCTGGCTGATCTTGACGAACATGCACCCCACCATGAAGGCGTTGACGATGGAGCCGAGGATGGCCTGGACCAGAAGGAGGATGATGCCCTCCGGACACTTCTCCGTGATCACCCGGAAGCCGTACCCGATGGTGGTCTCGGTCTCTATGGAGAACAGGAAGGCGGACACGAAGCCACTGAGGTTTTCGACACAGGGGATCCACTCCCGGTCCCCGATGTGGTCCAGGTCACCCCGGATATAAGCGATGAGCCACCAGATGAACCCGAAGAACAGCCAGGTGATGGTGTAGACCATGGTGAAGACGAGCAGGTTGAAGCGCCACTTGAGGTCCACCAGGGTGGTGAAGAGGTCGCTCAGGTAGCGGTAGGTCTCCTGGACGTTGCCGTGGTGGACGTTGCACTTGCCACTCTTCTCCATGTAGCGCTGCCGGGGCTTCTTGCCCTCCGCCAGCAGGCGCGTGCGGTCGGTGGCGATGGGGATATAATCGCGGGCCTGCTTGGGAACCTTCTTAGGGTCCCTGGGAGTGACCCCAATCTCCATATCCTGGTTCATGGCATTCCTAGAATCGCCAGCCATAGCTGGGGTATGCTGAATTAAAGAACACATCATCAGATGGCCAATAGGCACAAGAAAAGATGCTCAACATCAGCTAATTATTAGAGAAATGCAAATCAAACTATGAGGTACCACCTCACAGCAGTCAGAATGGACATCACTAAAAAGTCTACGAATAACAAATGCTGGGGAGGGTGTGGAGGAAAGGGAACCCTCCTACACTGTTGGTGGGAATGTAAATTGGTGCAGCCACTGTGGAGAACACTGTGGAGGTTCCTCAAAAAACTAAAAATAGAGCTAATACATGATCCAGCAATCCCACTCCTGGGCATATATCTGCAGAAAACTCTAATTTGAAAAGATACATGCACCCCTACGTTCAGAGCAGCACTACTTACAATACCCAAGACATGGAAGCAACCTAAATGTCCATCAACAAATGAATGAATAAAGAAGATGTGGTACATATATACAATGGAATATTACTCAGCCATCAAAAAGAATGAAATAATGTCATTTGCAGCAACATGGTAGGACCTAGAGATTATCATACTGAGAGGAGTAAGTCAGAACGAGAAAGACAAATACCATATGGTATCACTTATATGTGGAATCTAAAATACGATACAAATGAACATATCTACCAAACAAAAACAGACTCAAAATATAGAGAACAGACTTGTGGTTGCCAACGGGGAGCAGGGGTGGGGGGGAGGGAAGGAATGGGAGTTTGGGGTGAGTAGATGCAAACTATCATATACAGAATGGATAAAGAACAAGTATAGTATATACTGTATAGCACAGGGAACTATCTTCAATATCCTGTGATAAACCATAATGGAAAAGAATATGAAAAAGAATATATATATATATATATATATATATATGTATAACTCAGTCACTTTGATGTACAGAAGAAATTAACACAACATTGTAAATCAACTCTATGTCAATAAACAAAAACAAAACATCATCAGTGAGGTGGACCATTCTGATTCAGAAACCCTGAACTTCAAGGTCATTCTGGCTTTGTGCCCTCAAAGGCCTCTCCTCTAGTGTACAATGGACCAATAGATGTGGACCAGCAGTAGCCTGGGAGATGCTCAGGGCAGGGACCATGTTTTCTTATATTATTCACTTATATCCCTGGTGCCTAGTACAGGTTCTAGCATATAATGGAAGCTCAATAGTTGTTTGTTGAATGAATAAATGAACACATTCCAGGTGCAAACTCCACATTTAGTGTTTAAAGGGTTTAAAGAAATCTGGGAGCAATTTAAAAAACAGTAATTGCAACACTTTATTAAATGGCTGCTGTATTCCATGCCTGATACATGGACAGTCACTTGTTATCGCCACAACAACCCGTGGGAGTGAGAGCTGGTAATCTCCGTTATAGAAACACTGCACTGTTTGCTCAGGCATCAGGCTTATTTCCAACAGTCTCTCTCCCTCCTTTAGAATGTAAGCCCCCCCACCCCCCGGCTCAATTTGGGGTCTGTTTTGTTTCCCGATACATCCCAAGTACCCACAGCAGAGCCTGGCACATACTATGTACTCAAAAATTACTATTGAATAAATGAATGAATAAATAAGAAATGAGTCCCAAAGAGGATAAGTGACATCCAGGTGGAAGAGCTGATATTTGGGTTCTCGCTGGTCAGGCCCAAAATCTATGCTGTTTCCTTTATCCCTCCCTGTCTTCCTTCTTTTTATCTGAGATCTTAGCAGCAGACAGAAAGGAAAAGGCAACATGTGTCTGATTCACCTTGCGGTCACTCCTACTGTCTGAGCCGAAGGTCTGTGGCCGTTTGAACCCTTACAAATATGAAAAACTGCTGTGTAGACCCACCATTAAAAATTCTGATACAGTAATTCCCTGCCCTCTAAGAAATTGAGATGGGCAGGATGTGTTAATGCCCCAAGGTTTTCAAAAGGGCTATAAAATATGTTTGGAGTATATGCTGCGCTTTAAAGAAACACCCAGAATCCTGTAGTACTCGGTCTACTGTTTTTCTGATATTGTGCCCACAGTCATTTAAAATGCTCCCAAGACTCTGATGAAGCTGGGCAGGACCGTGAGATTGCAACAGCAATAGCTTCAGTGTCTGCCCAGTCCTGAGCCAGGCACTTCGCTAAGACACTCATATCATATAGGCTCATTTAATCCTCACAACAGAGCTCTTACACCAGTACGGTTATCATCACTCCATTTTCAGACAAGGAAAATGAAGCTCAGGTGCTAAGTGGCTGACTTAGGTTTGGGATCTAGGTCTGTCTGGCTCCAGCCCAGGGGGATCACAGCCCCCAACACCCAATGGCCTGCAGACCTTGAGGTTCCAAGGAGCAGACTGAGACTGATGAGCTGCTCCTTCCAGAAGGTTCTAGGAGCTTCTGATCCTGGGGATACTATCCTTCAGCCCTTCTTCATCTTTATAAGCAAGCTCTTGACTTCACAGTTACGTCCCTTCCCAGGAAACTGTGTCCCTGATAGCACAACCTAGATGAATGTTCTATAAACCACGAGCCAACTGCCTGATGGACTGAATGAGGAAGATCTCACCCATCACAGAGAGGCAGACCTTTCCTCTGCTGCCTGAGTGGCTGCAGCCATTCCAGGATAACCTTGAAAATCTCATACAGAAGGGTCGTAGGAAGTGCTGTTCGTCTCAGACGTCCACTGGCCATTTCCCATTCTGCAGAGGCCACCTGCTCCTTGTCTCCCTCGCGTGGTAGTTGCAGAGATAACTGGGGCTAGGAGGGCGTGCTTGATGGCTGCTTTGCAGAATCCCCAGCACGATTTTGCTCGGCCCCTCAGCCAGGAGACCGTTCACCGAACACTCGACCAGAGAGTGCCCAGACATGGGGAGAAAGGCTGCAGATCCTGAGGCTCTGGGTGCCCCTGGGGACCCCAGCTGCTGGAACGCAGATTGGGGGGCCGTGAGGAGTGCTGCCTGTGACTTCTCAAGACTCTGACGCTGGGCAGGGCAGGCTCAGCCCCGGCAAGAATGAGTCACCGGCCAGGGCGCCTGGAAAGCACATCAGCTGCCCGCAGCTCTTTCAGGAAAGGAGCTTTCTGCTGGTTTTCTGCACTGTTCCCTTCTTTACTTTTAAGCATGCTTTCATACGTTCTTGCAGGAGAAGGCCTTGTTCTGTGATGGAAACAGAAAACGGCTTTCTGGGACACCTCAGCTCAGATCTGAAAACGTTTTGTGTCCAGCAGACAGGAAAAGAGGCTGGCTTCTGATTTGATATTGGTCCCCGTGCTCCATGTGAGCTCGAATCCTCTGCAGGAGGTATTACTCGTTCAACCCAGGGTGAGATCTGGATTCTAGCTCAGCTTTCAACACACCTGCTCTGTGATCCAAAGTAAAAGTCTTAACTTTCTTTGCTTCAGTCTGATCTGCTATAAACCTCGGATAATATTCTCCACCCCTCCAGTCCCAGAGGCCCTTATGGGGACCCAGGGAAAGAATATATGAAAATAAACGTAAGTTTAAGTATAAATGTGAATAGTTACAAACTCTGCTTGAATGGAAGTTTAATGCAATTTCCCAATAACACCATTTTAAAGAAGACAGAGGCTGGGAGCTTCTAAGTCAAGTATTTAAAGCTCCAGTGTGCAATCTGCAGGGCAGGTATCAGGCAGGGTCCCTTGTCTACCTGGATTCCTTCTAAGAGTAAGCAAATTGCCCACCCTAGAAATCTTGGTTTCCAGTGCTGTGGCCCAACAAGTCAAAGGGTTTTCATGGACAATGAAGATTCTTTAATCAGGTTTTCAAGATCCATTCTATTAATTTATGCATCCACTGAGCAAACACTAATTGAAGAACTATTAATAGTTCAACTTGTGTGCTAAGAGCTGGTGATAAAGCAGTAAGATGAATGCAGACCCAGGCCTTGTATAGTTTGTATTCTAGCATTGTCTCTTTGAACCCAGGGGTCTGTGGAGACAGAGGCAGGGAGAAAGTGTTGACCTGGCCGTGGCCAGCTGCATGTGGGCACTGCTCTCTGCAGAGCCAGGAAGAGGGCCTGACTTGAGCAAATCCCATTCAGTCACATCAAGCCCAACACTGCTCTTCATCTTTCATTCTCTCCTGCGTCCCTGAATGGAAAGCTGTGCCGAGACACGATGAAAGCTCTTGGGAAAGACAGAGCTTCAAGTCCAGCAAAGTGGTTGAATCTCTTTGATATAAAAACACAAGTGGAGAAAGAATCAAAAGAGGCAAAAATCAAAGGCAGTTGTATTTTAGATAATGCATTAGTGAATCTGACGTCCACTTAAATGCACCTCTGCATTAAGAATTCCCAAAACACCTCTCACGTACCCAGTGAAGAAAACGCTGTGTCATGGGGGTGCTTTAGAAAGTCATGGATGTAGCAGTTTGATAGAAACTGAACTTGGGGGCCAGCAGGGCTTCCTGAAGACAGCACTGGCCTGGGAGTCTTGTCTCAGACTCAGTTCCCCTACTGTGAAATGGGCATAGCAGGCGCCCTTAGCAATTTCCTCCTTTCTCTCTTAGATACACTGGATCAAAGTCTGAGTTTCCTGAGATTTGGGATTTGGCGTGAGATTGGAGGAAGAGTTATGGAGGGAATATACCCATTTCTCAGACTGAGATACTTGTCTACTGTTCTATATGAGTCTATACGGCTGTACTGCTTGTTAAATATGAAAAGACTCCAAACTGGTTGATGAATAAGTTGCTCCAATGCCCTCAAAGACCCTCAAGGTGAGCAGGAAGTATAAAAAGTCTTACCAGTAGAGTATGTACTTGGAACAGAGAGGGCACATGAGAGTAGGAAGAATTCTTTTGTTTTTTTAAATCTTACCTACATCTTTTTTAAAAAATATTTATTCATTTATTTGGCTGCATCGGGTCTTAGATACGGCACGCAGGCTCTTCGTTGTGGCGCTCGGGCTTCTCTCTAGCTGCGGTGTGTGGGTTGTAGAGTGCGTGGGCTTAGTTGCCCAGCGGCAAGTGGGATCTTAGTTCCCCGACCAGGGATCGAACCTGTGTCCCCTGCATTGGAGGGCGAATTCTTAACCACTGGACCACCAGGGAAGTCCCGAGAGTAGGAAGAATTCTGAGAGGCCCCCATGATTCCTGCCCCCATACACTCCCTGTACATCCCCGGACGTGGGGATGGGGTTCTCACTCCCGTGAGTGGGTGTTGTGCTAGCCCAGTTGACTCTAAGCAAGGCAGATCGTTTGGGGGTGAGCCAGACCTAGTCAGAGAAGCCCTTAAAAAGACTGGGCTTTTCCTGAAGCAGGACACTGGAGGCATGAGAGGAATTTGACGAGACAGGTGTTTCCTTTGCTGGCTTTCAAGACGGAGGAGCATTGTGGCGAGGAATGTGGGTGGCCCTCAGGAGCCGAGAGCAGCCCCTCACTGACAGCCAGAAGGGGAACGAGGACCTCAGTCCTACAGCCGCAAAGAACGAGATTCTTCCACTACCACAGGAGCCGGAGGAGTGCCCGAGCGCCAGATGCCGTGCAGCTGCTGACACTTGCGTTTTGGTCTCGCGAGACTCTGGGTGGAGAACGTGATCACGTGGCGTCTGGACTTCCGACCTTCAGAACCGAGAGCCGACCAATGGCGCTTTAAACCAGTACGTCTGTGGTCAGACGTGACGGCAGAAATAAACAACTAAAACACGACAGAAGAGGATAATGACGAGTTAGGCACCAGCTTGCCTAGCTTGCTACTTTACCTTGAGCTGAGGGACTCCCGGGGAAGTGACTTCTCTGTAAGCCTCAGTTACTTTATCTGTAAAATGGGGACAATAATAGTGCCGCAAAGAGCGTTGCTGTGACGATGAAACGAAAGGTGTGTGCTCAGTGCGTGGCTGATGGGAGCTCTCCTAAGTGGTAGCTCTGTTATTCTCTGTCTAGAGGTGGGGGTGGGAGTTGGGGGGGCAGGAGAGCTTCAAGCATCAAGGACGAGGAAGGAGGACCGCCAGGGCCCTGTGCCTGCCGCGCCAGCATCGTGCTGCCATGTGGCTTCATTTCATTCACTCCTGCGAGGAGGGCATCGTCTTCATCTTACAAAGGCGGGAGCTAGGAGAGAGCTTAAATAACATGCCCAGAGTCACACAGCATCTGCTGGGAGCTAAGACCCAACGCAGTGTCTAGATTCCACAGCGGCTGCACCAGATTGGCGCTTGCGGCTTGGAGAGGAAGAGGTCTTAGATGGCTCTGGTCTCTGTGGGGTCCTGGTGGGGAACCCCTCACTCTCTTTCCCCAGAAGCCGTGCCTGAAGAACTTTTTAAGAACCTTCACTTTCGGTTCTTTTCACAGCGAGGCAGAGATGGTTCTGGTGCTCGGATCAGGGCGTTTCTCTTGCTTGTGACCTGCCTTCTCCACACAGGAGCGTGGGAAGAGGAGGAGGGGAGGCACCGGGGCTGTGGAGACAGGGGACCCCTGAGCACAGTGGCCTGAGCATGGAATCGGGGTCACCAGCCTGGCTTTCCGTGACCATGACCCCTCTTCTCCCAGCCACCTGTCTCGGGCCAGATACCCGCACTGGGCTTGGAAAGGGCTGCTCCGGCCTCCTTCCTGCCTTCTGGTGCCCGGACAGTTCAGAGGCCCGGGAAGAAGCAGCAGGCGCCTGGCCACAGCCCACAGGCTGCCCACCTGGAGCCTGGTGTAGAAACAGCAGAGAGAGATGCCAGGGCCCATGGACATGGGAGACCCAGGGGCTGGCCCAGAATGGGTGGGACTGGCCAGGAAACTGATGGCGGAGCAAACCCCTCTTCAACCAGGAGAAATTGGCCAGCAACTCCAGCCCCTAGAGCCTGGGCCCAAACCGCACGATCGGCTGGCTCCTCCCAGGGGCCAGCCCTGGCTTCCCAGCTTTCACGATTACTAACCTTGAAAACAAAACCAGAACTCTTCGTAGTGCATTCTGAGGTTTAATGGCAAAGAGAGTCAGAAGTAATACATCTTTAAAAACCCAGCAGATATTTTGTTTAAAAACCTCATCATTTTGCAGCTATTTGTAGCTATCAACTTAGATGGGAGTCTATTCTCTATTTCCTGGATGTTTTGTGGTTGTACTTCTTTTTTTTTTTTTTTTTGCGGTACACGGGCCTCTCACTGCTGTGCCCTCTCCCGTTGCGGAGCACAGGCTCCGGACGCGCAGGCTCAGTGGCCATGGCTCACGGGCCCAGCCGCTCCGCGGCACATGGAATCTTCCCGGACCGGGGCATGAACCCATGTCCCCTGCATCGGCAGGTGGACTCACAACCACTGAGCCACCAGGGAAGCCCCTCGAGGTGAGCTTTCTTGACATGAGACCCGGGAGCGGACCCTCATAAAAGCTCATGTACTTAACACCCAGTACATGCCACCGCTGTGCTGGATGCTTTTTATGCATTGTCTCATTTAGTGCTCAGACATCTTAGTGGCCCCATTTACAGATCACAAAAACAGAGTGATTTAGTAACTTGCTTAAGCCCACTCAGTAATTAAGAGGCAGGACTAGACATGTTTGACTCCAAACCTCCAAATGCACCTGGTCCAGGAGGCGGCTGCCGGCACATTCCGATCCGTGCTTGGAAACCAACTGATGATTTACTGCTGTGCTGTCCGTTCTGCCTGGGCTGCAGAGTGGAGCTGGGGCCATCCCCCCTCTCCTCCACGCACCCTCGTGCTTTTCTCCTGAGCTGAAAGCTCGCCATGCTTACATCTGCTCCTGGACTTTTTCTCACCACAGCAGTATTTGCTCACACACGTCCCCAGTTGCTCCAAGGAGACAGGGTGCCCACATATCCTAGCCAACACCTGGTGTCTTGGTGTAAATCACCAAGTGCCCCTTTCACTCCCAGAAGCATCTCTGTGTGGATGCTCTGGGCTCTCCCAGGGCAGAGACCACTAGCCGGTGGCCACTGATCTCACTGTGAATGACTCTGGCTGGACTTTCCTTCATGTCGGGTGTGTCTCCCTCTGCCAGGAGTAGATCCAATGCCTGTCCCTCCTGAATGGGATGTGCACGCTGTAGCGACCAGAACCCAGGAGGTTGGTACCCAACTCTGCCACCTCCAAAGGCAGATGAGTGAGGTCAGCGAACAGAGCTGCTGCTTCTCTGAACACAGACACACCTCATGTGCGTACTGACCAGACAACGTGCTTTCTCTTATTTTTATTCAAATATGAGACTTCTCAGACCTTCTTTTCCATATTTTTGATAAAGAAAAAGATTCTAAAAGATATAATTCCTATTCTAGGAAAAGCAATTATACAAACCCATGGTAAATGCAATCAAAACTTGCTCTGGGGGGGCTTCCCTGGTGGCGCAGTGGTTGAGAGTCTGCCTGCCGATGCAGGGGACACGGGTTCATGCCCCGGTCCAGGAAGATCCCACATGCTGCAGAGCGGCTGGGCCTGTGGGCCATGGCCGCTGAGCCTGTGCGTCCGGAGCCTGTGCTCCGCAATGGGAGAGGCCACGGCAGTGAGAGGCTCGCGTACCACACACACACACACACAAAAAAAAAAAACTTGCTCTGGGTCTTGGGGACACTATAGGGAGTGGTGGGGACTGAGGTGAGCAAAGTACACGTGTGGTGCTACAGGGGGCAGCGTTACCCAGCTCCAGCTAATTACTGCCATGCAAGAATGTGGAGCTGGTGCTGCAACATCTTCCACTTTCTTTTTCTAGAAAAGCTAGAAATGAAGACTTTTAAACAGGAAATTTCTTTTTTTCAATGTTGACAACTAATTCAACGATTTCTGAAACACCGAGCGAGCCAGAAAAAATCTATCTGTGAGTCAGATTCAGTCTGTCAGCTGCCAATTTATACTCCTGGGCTCCCGAGGCAGAGAGAGGCTCCTTCCCCACGTGGACATGTTGGCTTGGACTTTGAGTTATGCTGAGCGTGGTGTTAAGGGTTGTGGTCATGCCAATAAATTCTCCTCAGAGCCTCCTGTTTGCACTAATGAGTCTGCCATCTACACAGCCTGTCAATCCTCAGTACAAAGGAAGCCAGGAGGCCAATGTAGGACTCGCACGATAGCAAAGAGACAGGAAATGGGCTGCTGCTTAGTTCCCACCGTGGTCCTAACCAGCCCCGTCCCCCGCCCATAGCCTTGTCCCCCCTCGCCAGACCCCTCCGTCGTGCAGAGGGCTGCCGTGGCCCCCTCTTCTCACCGTGCATCCTCTGCCTACCAGCCTTCTCCTCCCAATCACACCCCTTGCAATTATGCTGCAGGAAGCAGGGTCTCCAGGAAGCATTACGTTCTCCACTTCACTGATGGCAGAAGTGGTTCCCAGTGGGAAGAGATTCTGACTATTAATGCTTTGAGAAGGTGGAGGGAGCGCCCTCTCTGGGGTGGGGTGGTGGGCTATGAGGCCAGGAGGTGGATCAGGTCAGGAGTTGTCCCTGGCTGGGACGTAATGGAGGCTGGTCATCCATCATTAGGGGATCCTGAGCCAAGAGGGCTGTAGAACTCAGCAGGAGGAGTGGGCTGGACCCCAAGTGCTGGCTTGTGCCCAGGAGGCTTCTTGCTGTCGCAGGCTCACAAGGGCTCAGGCCACGTGTGCTCCTTTTAGCCCTGCTCCTGGACCAATGCCCAAGAAAGAGGGTTCTGCTGAGGTCTGCTACAGCACACTGAACGCTGGCACACCTCTCTCTGAGATGCAAAACTGTCCCGTGACAAGGAAAACAGATATCATATGATATCGCTTATATGTGGAATCTAAAAAAATGGTACAAATGAACTTATTTACGAAACAGAAATAGAGTCACAGATGTAGAAAACAAACTTATGGTTACTAAAGGGGAAAGGTGGGGAGAGATAAATTAGGAGATGGGGATTAACATATACACAATGCTATATATAAAATAGATAACCAGTAAGGACCTACTGTAGTAGCACAGGGAACTCAGTACTCTGTAATAACCTGTGTGGGAAAAGAATCTGAAAAAGAATGGATATATGTATACGTATAACTGAATTACTGTGCTGTATATATACCTAAAACTAACACAACATTGTAAATCAAAATACTCCAATAAAAATTAAATAAAACAGTCCCGTGACTGCATGAGGGGGGCATGTACCAGGAGAAGGGTGGGGGGCTTTCAGTGGAACGCAGAGCCAGGACCACGTGGATGGAGGAACAGGCCTTGCCGGGCGGGACCCTTGGTCACCGTGATGTCTCTGCGTGCCACCATCTTGACTGTTGAGCTGCTGAGGCTGCTGCAGGGGAGCCGCTGTGTACAGTGGGGGAGGCTCAGGGGATGAGCGTCCTGTGCTGCCTGCGACTGCTCAGAATGACCTTCCCTGGGGAGTTGTCACAGACTCCCCAGTCCCACCTGCTCAGGCCTCCCGGGTCTCCTTCCTGGGGCTGCCTCTGTCCCTCCCAGGGGAGCCCTTGAATCTGGTCCCTCAGCATGGGTGGGATTGTTGAGCAAAGTCAAGGTAGGGGTGTGGCTGTAGGGCCGGGGTCACTCCTAGGTAAGTCACCTGTCCCTAGGTTTGCCTCAGACAGGCCCTGACCAGAGCCAGCTCTTTAGGGAGCATCTAACCCATGTGTGCTGCTTCCCCCATGCCCTTTGCACTCATTTTGTTTTTGTTTTAAATATGTGTTCAATTTACTTCCTGCAGTGGGTTATGATGGCTTATTTTATTTAAATAGCCCTAGAAGTAAAATGTGTGTGTGTGTGTGTGTGTGTGTGTGTGGTTTTTTTCCTCTGAACCAGATGTATATTAACCTTATGTGTATTCACTCACCTTATCATCTCCGCAACGCTATGGAGAAAGCGCAATGCGTCCATTATACAGATAAGGAGACTGAGACTCAGGGAAGGTCACGTGGCTGGGAAGCCACAGGGCCCGCTTGAATTGACACGGGGCTGACCACAGGGTCCACGCTCTCCTACTCTGCCACTCGACGTCCATCCAAGTCTGGAGCACTAGACAGAACGCAATCTTGATCCTGAATTATAATCCCAACTCTCCTGGCCACATACCTTGCCCTGAACTACACATCGTTGCATAGATCCCTACCTTGGGTCTCTTTCCTGTATAAGAAATGGATATATCTACAGGAATCGTAGTGTCAATGAAATACCTACTATTTTATCAGGAAAATTTTACTCCACCAAATACCAGTATAAGGCACTCGGCCCCCTAATCCGAATTGTTACTGGATAAGGACAGGTGTGAGGTATGAAATAATAGCAGTGTTATTACTATATGGAATTATTATGGAATAATAATGGTAATTGCCATCTCCGTGGGGCCCATTCATAACTCTTGGACTGGTTCATGAGAATCCTATGATTTTAGTCCCACTCTGTAGTTGGCTAGCTGTCCAAGGCCACACACATGCTGGTTAAATCGCTCCCACGACGATGACACTAGACATGGAAACACAGACTATGAGGTTTTGGGTAATAACAATAGGTCTAGCAGGTGGCCTTGACCCCTGGCTGCACAGAGAAGGGGCTGGTCAGTGCCAAAAGGGTGAACCTGGGCCCTCAGAACCTTGGGCAGCCCAGACCAGGCCACCCATTCAGACCGCATCCTCGGACGTGCCTCCACCACAATTCCAAGGGAGGAATAAAAGCTTCTGCGTTAATTTTTTGGTATCTGGAGAGGAACATGAACCTTATTTGAAGTGCTGTGGACTAATCCTATGCTTACTTTGTCATTAAAGACACAAAGACATGGGGAGTTTGCGATACAGATACAAAGAAAAGAGAGAAGGATTAAATGGTGTTTCACGGAAGGGTTTTTAAAGGAAGACAGAGTTCTCGTCTGAAATGAGCAGACAGATCTGGCATTGGCTCGTGGAGTCCAATTCTTTGGAGGAAACACAGACAAAAAGATCATTTTGATGGTATTTAAAAGATCTAGTTGAGTATATCTGAGTGAGTCCAAATATATTCACTAATTTTTTAAAATAAATTTATTTATTTATTTTTGGCTGCTTTAGGTCTTCATTGCTGCGTGCAGGGTTTTTCTAGTTGTCGTGAGCGGGGGCTACTCTTCGTTGCAGTGGGCGGGCTTCTCATTGTGGTGGCTTCCCTTGTGCGGAGCACGGGCTCTAGGTGTGCGGGCTTCAGTAGCTGTGGCACGCAGGCTCAGTAGTTGTGACGCACGGGCTTAGCTGCTCCGCGGCATGTGGGATTTTCCCGGAACAGGGCTCGAACCAGTGTCCCCTGCATCGGCAGGTGGATTCTCATCCACTGCACCATCAGGGAAGTCCCTATTCACTACTTTTTAAATGGGTGAAAATCAGGCTTAATTTGAGGTATGGACTGTGGATTTGAAAGGCTTAATCACCTGTACCTGTCAAGCAATTTAACGTTTTGTAAGCACCTAATTGTTGGGCAATGCATCTATGGACCTGCAGTTGTGACTGAAGTTCCCAACTCGTTTGGCTCCCATTTGCTTAAGATGGAACATTTGTTGCCCTCCTTGGCAGGCTGCTGCAGGCCATCATGGGTCCTTACATCTATTCGTCTTACTCAGCCATGGTTTACTGGCCGCAACCCAGATTCACCCTCCCAGCCCCCTGCAGGAGATGTATGAAAAATCACGAATAAAAGGGCATGAAAATCAAATTAATTCATTTTACATTTTCCCCACAGTCATGTCTGTCCATACAGTACTTTTCCCTTTTAAGCCGGCTAGCTCTCTGAAAGTGAGCAGAATCGTTATAATACATTCTCTTCGCTGTAACCCTGCACTGTATGTATCCTGCATTAAATAATAAAGCAGATCAATAATTAAATCAAAAGACAAAACCACTTGTTTCCTCTCAACAGCCCCAGGGACAGATTTCCTGGGCTGGTGCCAATTTATCAATGACAATCAGAGAATATGAGTTACAGTAGCGCAGAGAGATGGTAGCAAGAAAGCAAGATAATGTGAATACAAACAGACCTACATACAAGTGAAAAGATGGCATGGTGACAAGAAGGTAAGAGAACCAGTGGGAAAGGACCAGAGACTCAGGGTGTGACAATAATAATATTATCCCAGATTGTTTTTTTTTTTTTTTTTTTTTTTGCGCTACGCGGGCCTCTCACTGCTGTGGCCTCTCCCATTGCGGAGCACAGGCTCTGGACGCGCAGGCTCAGCAGCCCTGGCTCACGGGTCCAGCCGCTCCGCGGCATGTGGGATCTTCCCGGACCGGGGCACGAACCCGTGTCCCCTGCATCAGCAGGCGGACTCTCAACCACTGCGCTACCAGGGAAGCCCCCAGATTGTATTTTAAATGATTTATATGTCTTGACTCATTTAATCATTTCAGAAAAGATGTGACATAGGCACTGTTTTCCCTGTTTATAGATGAAGAAAGAGAGTGAGTAAACTGCCCCAAAGCTAGTGTCGTGGGTCTGGACTTGAACCCAGGCTGACCGGCCCTAGCGTCACACACTACATCTACGGAAAAGAAGGAAAAGGGAGGCTGAGTGACCAGGAGAAGCAGTGAGAATTAAAGAAACAGGAAGCAAAGAGAACTGAGTAAAGGGATGAGCATGAAAGACGCTTAAGGCAACACAGGATGAAAAGAAATGACACAGTGATGAGAAGTGAGTGAGGGCATCAGAACTTGAGTTGGGAGGAAGAAAAGAAAGAACAGAGAAGAGAATCAGTCAAGGGGAAATAAGCCTATCTTACTTGCCCTTTGCTATGCCATTATACCCATTTTATAGAAAGTAAAATGAAGGTCTGAGGAACTAAGTGATTCACCCAAGGTCACACAGTTCCTGGCAGATCAAAAGGAACCATGTTAAGTACAAAATGCCAATGAAAGAAACCAAAGAACATCTAAAAAATGGAGACACATACTCTGTTCATGAATGGGAAGGCTCAACACAGAAAAGATGTCAGCTCTCCCCCGGCTGATGTATAGATTTAATGCCATTCTTATCAGTCTCCCACAAGATTTTTTTGTAGACACAGAGAAGATTATTCTGAAATTTATATGGAAAGGCAAAGGAACTAGAATAGGGAAAACAATTTTGCAAAAGAATAAGATGGAAGAAGCCAGTTTACTCAGTTTCACAACTTACTGTACAGGTACAGTGATCAAGACCTTGTGGTTTTTCAAGCGCCTTGGAAAGCCTTCTGCGGTCCAGTGGGACCTCCTTGGCCCCTGCATCTCTCTGGCGATGCTCCCTGCCCCCCGATGCTGTGGCACAGCTGCCTCCCCCCAGTCAGTCCTGGGAGAGGCTCCAGGCAGGACAGACAGGGTGTGTAAATGACCCAACCTGTATCACAAGTTCCTACACAAGGTCTGGCCTGTGGTAGGAGCTCCATACACATTTCTGAAGGAATATGCGAGCGACTTTTTAAGTTCATCCAATCAAGGGCACTTTCCAAAGTGACTGAGGCAACCTGAATCGGGACTGTGTTCCCTAATGTCCAATGGGGTCGTCTGCGATAGCCCAGGAGTGCTGGCTGTCATAGCCTTGCTAGTGAGGTGCCTTGGACCTGGGCCCCCATGGACCTGTTACCCCAGCTGGACAGCAGCTTCCTGGGGCAGGGGTGGCACCTCGTCCCTGCTGCTCTTGTGACCCCCCAGCCAGGCTCTGGGGATCAAGTGCTCAACAGACCAATCTTGGGGAAGGGGGGAAGCAGACTCCAAGTGCAAGACGTGGGGCACAGGTTCAGCCCTGGATGACACGTTTCCTCTCTTGCCTTTTCCCCTCTTTCCCTTTATGAGAAGCAAGAAATAACACAGGATGATGGCACTAGGGCCTACCTGACTTTAAACGCTGGGAGCCTGAAATGTAAGAGAGGACATAGTGGCAGGTGGCACACACAGCCCCAAACAACCAAGTCTCAGGAGATGAGAGTGAGAACCTAAAAGCTTGTCCTTGTCACCATTGATCTCTGACCACCCCCCTTCCACTTCCCTTTCCAGTGTCCCCACCAGCTTCTCTGGCCACCATATGGGTTGACCCTTGGTGACCAGGAAGTGCCGTTGCCACCTGCCAAACTGGTCAGATATCCCTGACCTCTGCCCCTCAGCCTGCTCTGGTCTGGAATGATGATGGAACTTAACATGGATGCACAAGCCAGGATCTCCAGGGTCATGTGTTAAAGGTTTGGCTCTGGCATTTAGCTCAACAGGGCCGTTGGCCAGTGTAGCTGCCGTCCTGGGCTCTGGGGACTAGAATAGCTCACTTATCAGAATGTCAAGGTAGGAGGCGCTAGATAAGCTGGGCTGCACTGGCAGAGGCCACCACTCGGTCCCTCGGCAGCCAGGGCTCCGGAAGGGGAAGCTGTCCCCTCTGGTTTAAAATTATTCCAGAGAGAGCCACTCCACAGGTCTCTCAGAGAAATACATTCAGGTGTTGTTGTTTTTTTTCAAATGTCTCCCTACAGCCCTTTGTGTTGGCTCTCCCATCCTTATCTTGTCTTTAGGAAAAACAGAGCAATTCCTCCATGGCTGACCACAGTCTTACAACTGATGATGGGCCCCGGCTCCCAATGGCCCATCTGTAGCTCAGACACAGTGGAAATTTAATCTAAAAATGGCTCCTTCCAACCACCTAATGGATTCCTGGGCCACACCCTTCTCTCCATCATCCTTCCATTTGCAGCCTAAATATTCAACCGGGATTGCTCAGAAAATGCAAACTTCTGCTAATGTTCTCCTAGGTGGAAAGCATAACCCTCCCTGCCCGAATGATCACGTTCCAAGGTTTTCAAAAATTAATTACTCCTGGCACATGCTAGGGGATCAAATCGATGGTTGCTGAATTGATTTAAAAACAAACAACAGACATGGACGCAGTTTTCAAGTATGTGAACGCACAGGACACTGCTGGTGGCTTTGACCACAGGACGCAACAAGAGCTTGGCCATATTTGGAGCAAACAGGAGGGTGGGTGGCACCCCGGCTGTCGCCTCGTGCTGATGGTCAGCATCCTCACGGGCCTCTAGGGCACCTCTAGTGTCTCCTGGATGGGAAACCCAGGAGGGTGCCGGCAGAGAGCCCCAGGGGGATCTTGCTACGCAGCCTGTGGGGTGGGAAGAATGCTGGTGACAGGGCCACACTGATTCTGCTGGACCCACAGATAGAGGGAAGAGCTCTGCCCGGCTCAGGATGTGCCCGAAGACTCCGGGGAAGCCAAGTCGGGGAGTTCCACTGGGATCTGACCCTGGGCAGCGCGGGCCCTTCTCTCCCCTCCCATTTCACCCTCGCCTCTGCCTCCTGCCCCGCTGCTTGCTGCACGGAGTTCACCCATCTCTGCTTACCGTTGGTGGGCTACTTAAATAAGGAAGGCTGCAGCATAGTCTGTGTCTGAGGGATGCCCTCCCTGCTGGAGAGCTAGACCGGGAGTCTAGAATATGGTTTGGGGAAGCTGGGAGCCCCGTGCTTTCGTGGAAAGCACAGACCTTTTCTCTATGGGATGTTTCCTCTTTCAGCAGTGGCCCTGGTGCTGTTCTAATAATTGATGCTGTTGTAACAATTTATTATCAATCTTGTGGTGAATGAACAGAGCCTGAGAAGTAGTAAACACTTGATAAATGCCCCAAAATATTCCTTCCAAGGTAAAAGAATGCTTGTCTTTTTCTAGCCTTAGGTTCCAAATCTCTACTCTGTGACACTTAGTTTCAGCTTGTGTGGGTACAGCATGGTGTAGGGGGGCTGGATGAGGTGAGGTCAGGGGAGGCTGGGAGGAATAGTGGGAAAAGCACTGGCTGGGAAAAGAAAAACAGAGCCTCATCCTCATACATAAAATGCCTTAGGTCACACAGGAAGTGTTCCTAAGTGACGATTCCCTGATACCAGTGCCCAAAAGCGTCCCTGCCCTGCACCCCAGCACTTCCTCTGAGGGCCCTGCCTTCCTCTACCTGGAGTGAGGGCATCTCAGGCAGGATCAATAGTTGAAAATCACAGGCTGACCAGGCTTCTCATGTCGGAGCCCAGCCAAGGGCCCTTCTCTCTAACGCCCCTACCAATGGCTCTGCTTGATTCTCCCACCAGATTTTAGGAAGCCCGAGGGCCTCTGTCAGCCGGCTGATGGGATTTATACCTGGGTTTTAAGGAAAGGTATAGATATGGGAAGGCCAGAACACGTTTCAGGCTTGCTGTTTGACAGTGGGAACAATCCGGATTTGAAGCCAGAGGACAAGCACTTAGAAGTTAATGGCCTCTTACTAGCGCTCAGAGCTCTCCAAGCTTCAGCCTCATCTATAACGTGGGTGGGATAAGCTCCACGTCACAGGACCGGAGTCCAGATTACCGCACATGAGCGTGTCCAGCTCAGTATTTGGTTCATAAATATTAGCTTCTTTTCACTGCCTCCCTCCCACCTGGAGAAGTACTTTGGGAAGCAGAAAGCCCTACGATGCATAGCTTAGTGATGAAAAAGAGGTACGGTTTGGAGTCAGGCCCAGGTGAGAATCTCACTTGAAAGCTGTGGACCTCCAGCAAGTTACGTAGCCTCGCTCAGCTGCACTTTCTCACCTGTAGAACGAGGATGGTGATATCTGCTCCATTAAAAGGCTCAGAAGAGAGCAAAGTGCTGGGCATGGTTTGACCCAAAACAACCACTCATGTGCCTGGGGGTCTGCTGGTGTTTGAAAGGACTCTCAGAGCAGGTGCTGGGCTGGCCTTGTTCGACCCGAAGCTTGGCACAAACCCTGGAGCTTCGGGGCCAGAGCTGGTCCAAGGAGCCGGCAGCGCACAGGCTGCCCTGCAGTCCGGGGGGAGGAGAGACCTGGTTGAGGGGAGGCACCACGGCTCTCCAGGGAGATATGTGGGTTTGCGGAGCACGGGAATCATGGTGCTACTCCCTAGTCCCTAAGCCTGCCCTTGGAGCTTTGCCCCCCCCCCCTCGCCTTTCTGAACAGTTTAAAAGATGTTTAGAAAGAGATATGGAGGCACGCAGGGGGTGACCGGGGCGGCAGGAGGGCAGAATCAGCAAGGCCATGTTGCCAATTTGGCCAGACTTAAAAGGAAGCAAGACTAAGCTGAGGATTTAAGGCTAAAAGGGCTGGCCGCCCGCCCCGGCTCTCCATACCCGCACTTGAAGGCAGAGCGGCTGCCCAGGGGAAGGACTCCCCCTTTCCGCTACCCCGGCCTCGCCCACCCTGATGCGGGTTTTGGTGCCACAGGATCCCAGCTCTAGAACAGAACAGCCACATTCACAGCCCTCTGAAGCCTAAGCTCCCAGCCCAGGGCAGCACGCCCGCCGGCTTCGGGGAGCTCAGATTTCCTGGCTGAACTTTGGACCCATCCTAAGCCCTTCCCCGTCCCCAGGGCTCCCAAACTGGCAGGTGCCGGGGAAAAGCCAGCTGCTCGGGCAGTGGGCACGCTGAGAGCGCCCGTCCTGCCTTCCAGAACCGGTGAGCCGGGAGAAACGGAGGAGGAAAGAAGACAACTTACTTGCTGAGACCGGAGCTTCCACTGATGCTAACTTCTGGGGTGCCCCTCCGGGGCGGTGCAGGAGCTTTCAGGGCCCGGGAGGGGATACTCCAGCCCCAGCCATCACGGCAGCCTCGGACTCTGCCGGGAGCCTCTCCCTGCGTGGGGTCCAGTGTGCAGAGGCTTCTAAGCCATTCTGTCCCTTCCCTCGCCAGCCCCTCCAGTCCCAGCCACTAGTCACTCCCTTTCTCCAGCGACAGTGGCAGGAGGCGCGCGCTGTCTCCCTCCCTCCCTCCCTCCCTCCCAACGTCCGTCCCCTCCTCCCTACCTCCCCTCCTCCCTCTTCTCTCCCCTGGTTCTCCTCCCCTTCGGCCCCCAGTACAATGAATCTCTGTGTACTAATGTGTAATAACCGGTGTAAAGGACCACGGGCGAAGCGGTGGGGAGGGGGGCCGGGGCCGGGCGGGGGTTCAGTGCGACGTGATGGGGGCGCCGTCAGTTCTGAATGTATCCGAGGGGGAAGGCGGAGAGACACCCCGGGGGAGGGGGCCGGCGGCTCTGCGCTCCCTTCCGCGCGGGCCCCGCCCCCTCCGTCCCTCCCCCAGATTCCAGCCACCTCCCTGCCACACCTGCTGCTGGTGCCGGGGCTGCTTCTGGTCGTGCAGGTGCCAAGGACAGAGATCCGTGCGCGCGCGCATGTGCGTGTGTGTGAGCGTGTGCACGCGTGTTTAGTGGGTGCGGTGCAGCAGACCGAAAGAAGGAAGAAACTAGCGAGCAGAAATCTTGGATCAGAGCCTTGCTCATTCACTCCGCCGTGCGCTGATAGGGCGGTTGGCGAAATTTAGTTGCGCCTCTTAGATGGAACCCAGCAGGTGAGAGGCTTTCCTTGGGAAGTTGGAGGGGCCACAGTCTTGGCGCTGCATCCCCAGCCCCACGGACCTTGCTCCCATGGGTGGAGTGAGGGTCTGGGGTGCCCTGACGCACGGGCTGGAGATGGAGCAGGTCCAGAGACAGGAAACAGGCCTGCGGCTCCCAGGCTCTGTACTCATCCCTGGCCGTCCTCTCCGGAGGCATGTGGCCTGTGGCCGGGCAGGAAGAGCAGGAAGTGTCCTCTCTGCCCTGAGGAGAAGCCCGGAGCAATCCAGATGCAGAGCCATCGCCTAGCAGCCGCCTCCTTTCCCTCCCTTTTTGAGTTCCTCCCTGCCTGGGGGAAGATGAGTGTCTCCGTTCATTCTGTAACTCCTGTGAGTTGTAGGAAAGCCAGCTGCTAACGTCACATCCCCTCCAAAGGGAGGGCTGCTGTCTGGGCAGGGCCTGCAAGCTTCTCCAAGGAGGACTGGTCCATCAAGGGGGCCCTTCCTGGCCTGTCTCTGCCTGTTGCCCAGCCTTTGGGGATCCACACCCCTGCCCTAATCCCCGAGCCTGTCTCCCCTCAGGGGCAGGCACACCAGATGAGGCATGTGAAACCAGTGCCCGCCAGGGCAGGGACCCTGGCTCTCATGTTCTCTGCTGTGCCCTCAGCACCTAGCACAGGTGCTCAGTGAATATTTATCAAGTGAACATTGCCAAAAACAAGAAAACTGGTTTATTAATTACAAGGAGATGACAAGTGCTTGTCACTGGGGCGAAGACGCACCAAACCTGTCCTCTCCTCTAAGCACAGAAACGCGGCAGCCACCGAGCAGCTTAGTCTTGCGGTGGCAACCTGGGGGCTCCTCTTGCCGTGGACCAGCGTGTACACAGCCCACTGTCCAGGCACCGCCCCCAGGGATAGAGCTCAGAGCAGCCGGGGTTGGTCTCCTGGATGCCCCTCCCCTCTCTCTAAAGAGGGTCTTTATCCAGTGAGGCTGCAATGGTTCTGACTAACCAGGAAATCTCTTGGGCCCCTTAGGGGATGTAGCCTGTCTTCCTGCTCATCCATCACAGGCTGATCTTAGGGTTTATCACTCTGAGAAGAAAATTCCCAAGTCCTACATTTCCTAGTTCTCAGAGAGGCCTTGGCGGTGTAGGTCTGTGGACCACATGACACAGGCTGTAAGCATCTACTGAGCCCAGGAGGTGCTCTGTCTTGGGGTGGCAGCTGCCTTTGGGTTCAGTATAAAGACCGTGACATTTCTTCTGCCCTGATGGAGGGGGCCTGGCTGATTTTGAAACAAAATGTAGGGAAGAAAATGTTATTTTATAAATATTCTCTAAGTGATGGACCTTGGACCACGAGGCAGAGAACCTGGGTCCAGTTCTCCGCCTAGACCTGAAAAATGAGAAATAGGATTCTATTCTTAGCTGGTTTTTGCAAATTTAGGTGAGCCTTGACTTTTTCATGTCCAAATCCTTCAAAGATCACAAGTGACATTTGAGCATGGGGGACACAATTGAAGAACTTCTCAGGGGGCCTGGAAGGTATAAGTGCATCTCTCATTGTCTGAAAATTGATGAGGCTGGGGCTCGAAAGCAACGGAGAATTCAGGTGTGTCATCACTGGTAATTAGCGGGCAGAACCCCTGCCTCTGTGTGCCCTCCCCTGCTTCTTACCTTCCTTCGTCGAGCAAGAGATGAATTCACAATTAAAGTTTTCCCTTCAGAATATGACACACAGGAAATTATTTTTTCTCCTATTTATAGAAATTCCATTTGCATTTATGAGGCTGGTAATGAGCCAGATAAAATATTAATTAAAAGAGTTTGTTGAGTTAGACTCTGAAGTCCTAACTAAAACTCTTCTAAGACAAATATTTTAAGTATTTTTTTTCATGTCAGGAGAATTCTTTATACATTGGTTGTGTGTTAATCACCTCGTCTATAAACAGCAGATGTGTCTCAGTCAGTGGTACTTCTCTTTCTCATGGTTTCTTTACGCTAAGACCACTCCCCACATATATATACGTTTTGTATATATAGAATGTGTATATTGAATAGTGACTATTGACCACATATAAGTTAAGGTCTGCTATGTTTTTGACACTCTGATGGGCACTAAAAAGTATAATGGTGGGCTTTGATCACAAACACCTAACAGTCTAATTGGGAGGGTCAGCCTATGTGCAAGGAAAGTTAGAAGACAAATTAACAACTTGGGATTTTAATTCCCAGGTGCTAATTGATGGGATGGTGGTGTAGAGTTGATAATAATGCTAACACAGCTTGGAAAGGGAGCCAAGAGCTGACATCTGACTGCAGAGAGAAGTGGGGCATGAGGAAGCCTAGGACTGGAATATGAGGAGTGGGCTTGTTTGAAAAAGCCTTGGGGAGGCAAGCACTCAGGGACCTGCAGTGAGGGAGGGGTTGCTGCTGGGACGAAGGGGAGGTCAAGGGTAAGAAGTGAGGACAAATGGCTGTAATTGACTGAGTGCCTACTATATGCTGAGCTCTGCTGAGCAGGTGCTTCACAGAAGTCAATGCTTTTAAGCCCCTTAACAGCCTCGTGAGGGGGGTAAAGTTATCACCCTTTCCCAGAGAGAAAAATGGAGGCTCAGGCAAGTATCCTCTCATTGGCACAGTTATTAATAGTGAATTTCCAAACCCATTTTGTTAGATTACACAACCATATTCCTCACTGCTAGGGGCTGAATGGTGTGTCCCTGCTCCAAATTCAGATGTTGAAGCCTTAACCCCCAGCCCAGTCCTGCAGACTGTGGCTATCTTTAGAGACAGGGCCTTTAGAGAAGTGATTAAGTTAAAATGGGTCTGTTTTAACAGGCCCTAATCCAACTGGGTTGGGGTCTTTTTAAGGAGAAGAAATTGACACACAGGGAGATAGCAGGGAGACACACACTCAGGGTCAAGGCCGTGTGAAGACTCAGGGAGGAGACAGCTGTCTGCAAGCCAGGGAGAGAGGCCTCAGGAGAAACTGATCCTGCCTGCACCTTGATCTTGCACTTCCGGCCTCCAGAACTGTGGGAAATTTCTGTTGTTAAAGCCGCCAGATCTGGGCCATCTTGTTAGAGGGGCTCTAGCAAACCAACGTGCTGATATGATGGATGGAACTCTGCTTCTCAGAAGGACCTTGCCTCCCAAGCTGTGGGATTTAGACTTTCTTCCACAGATGGGAATAACTATTGAAGATTTCTGAGTTGGGGAGAATTATGAAAGTCGTTTTTGAAGATTTTCCTGGAGGTCATTTGTATATTATTCACTCATTTGCTCATTTTAAGGAGCACCTATTTTGTGACCTCCACCGTCGCAGGGACCGTATTTGTGTGGTTCACCTCTGAGCACCACTGGTTCTGGTGCTTGCACAGATTCTGGCACCTAGACGGTGATAAATAAATGTCTGACAAGTGAAAGAAGGGTTAGATTCTGAGGAGAGAGAAAAGACATACACAGAGCTTGGCTTCAAAGAGCTTCCAGTCTGCTGAGGGTGGCAGTCAGTATATAACTAGTTCCACACACTAATCCGTTTAGGTGGGGCAGTGATGAAGCAGTACCATCCAACACAGCTTTGGCGATGAAGGGACGCTGGGTATGTGTCCTGTAGACTGGGGCCCATGTGGCTCTTGAACATCTGAGATATGGCTGCTGCAGATAACAAACTGAATTTTAAATCTTATTCCGTTTTCATTGAAATAAGCAGGACGGCGGGTGGCTACCACGTGGCACAGTCTAGGATTAGAGGCGGGAGGCGCGTTCATGGGCCACGCACTGGCGCTGCCCTGCGGTGACAAGGGCAGGAGGGGACAGACCCTGAGGACGCACAGTGTGGTGCACAGCCCAGCAGCATCAGCACCATCCCGGGCCCCTTGTAAGAAATGCAGAGTCTCAGGCTCCGCCCTAGTCCTACTCAAAAAGGAGCTTCATTTTAACAAGATCCCCGAGTGATTCCCACACACACTAGGGTTTGAGAAAGAGAGAGAGAAGACACAGCTGAGAAAGACTGGGCAGACGCCAGTGCCTGATAGCACCCAGCGAACGGGGAGAACAGGAGTATAGAGCTGGGCTTGTTGCTGAGCTGGGCTAAGCTTCCCAGAATCCCCAGGGACCCTGAGGCTGGCCTCCTCCTGTGCGCATGGAGCCCCTTCTAGTCCCCACACTCCGGCTCTGATCACTGCATGCTGGGGCGTCTGTTTCCTGTCTCTTTCCTCTACCTGGAATCTCTAAGTTCCTTGAGGCGGATGACCTTGCTTTTTCAAATCCGTGAAATTCAGAGTCTGGCACCGTCTCTTTTATTCAGCAAATGCTTACTGAATGCATGCGTGTCTGATGATGGGAATACGAAAGGCAAGGGGAACAGGGGGCTTGGAAAGCAGAGATGCAGAGTGTGGTTTTAGGCAGAGTATGTGCTAGCCAAAGGTTGGGCGAGTCGCCCGCATGGAATTGTCTGAGAAGAGGAGGGCGTGGGCGTCTGGGGTTGAGGGAATCAGGGACAGAGGTGTAGACTTTGGGATGCCATCTACGGAGAGGAGGAGACTGGGACTCTGAGGCCAGTTTAGATATTTGGAGGAGGGCGGAGAGGGATAGGAGAAGCGGCCAGAGCTGGGGGCCATGCGCACACCTGGGGGGAGGGAGGAGGAGGCAGGTCCAGAAGGGGACAGAGGGCTGTGATCAGAATGACCCGTGTGGTGGCACCACCCTGAAAGGATGAGGGTGGCAAGACCTCAGAGTGGGCGGCGTACCAGATTCCATCTCTAATAAAATATTTACTAAATGGTACTTATTTCATGAAGACTTGTGCTCAACACAGCAGGGGAGCAAGAAACGTGTACCCACAGGTCCTGCTGACCACAGAGCCAGAAAAATCAGGGACAGTAGAGCTGAGGGTAAAAGCCACTGCTCCGGCTTTCCAGATGTCACTAGTAACTTCGCAGGTCATGCTAAATGTGCCTCGTGCTCCTCCCTGATCACCATGCGGGTGCCTCTGCTTCCCCGAGGAGATAAGCATCTACCTGCTGGGAGAAGATACCAGATCACCTTTCAGGGACTTTCATGGAATTCTGGCTGTAGCACAATTGTAGCTCCAGCTTTTCTAACAACAGCTTCCCGTTCCTGAGTTTCCTCTTATTCCTGAGTCTGGGCCCAGGTGCCCGAGGGAGACATTTACCACAGTTGGCTGCACGGCTGATTTTATTAAATCACCGCCTGTGCGCCTAGAGGCAGGGGAAACCCAACAGCCGGAGGACTCTGGATTTTGTCCCCAGATTCCAGTTTTCAGTTATTGCAACACTAGGAGCAAATAATTTTTTCTTCCTGCTCTATGAGAGGGACAATATTCGAAGATAAAAGAAAATAAACAACTTTACTTCCTTCCTATCTTTACCGATCAAATCTCACTTTATTCTGTTTTATGGAAAACACCATAGCATTACTGAGCAGCCGGTACTGGCCTTGCTCTGGCAGTTTCCACAAGTGGCCAATAGCACCATCTAGTGGCTGAAAAGGATTTCTAAGTAGGTAGAATACCTTATTGACTCATTCATTTATCTTAACCTTTAGTTTTGGTTTTATTAAAGTTACATACGCTTTTATTCAAAGCGTCACATTGTTCTAACTAGTTTGATGTGAAAAAGTCAGAATTCCTCCTCCTCCTTCTCTCAATCCCCAGAGGCTACCATCTTTCCTTTTTGGTTATCTTTTCCCCTTGGTTTTACCCATTGTGTCTAAGTACTACGTTTATAGTCGTACTTTTAGATGCTTCACTCTTAGAGGCTATCACTGAAGATGGAACTTAGCTTTTTCCTCCCCTATCCCTACCACATGTGCACACTCTTCCCATGTTCCATTCTCCCAGTGAAGCGGTATCGCCATTCTCCTTGGATAATATTCAGGTTTAATGTTATCGAGCCTATAAAATTCTACTCATAGCTGATCCATGCAGTAAGCCAGACTACTTTTTCTTTCCTGCACAACTTTTAGTTTTCCGTGGAGTCACTAATTTTCTTGGTTCTCTTTGTTCTCATTGCCAGTCTCAAGGAAAATTCTCCACCTACGGTTTCAATCTCCTCTCAAGGTGTCCAGATACATAATGTGTCCTATTGACTTCATCTCTTAGACAAATCTCCCCAGGAGCCATCCACTCCCTTTGGTCTGGATAGGCTGCCCTCTGCCACTTCACAGCTGGCCTCCGGCATCTCTTTGCCCTCCACCCCCCCTCCTGTATCACATCCTCTGTTTCCTGCGTCTCCTGAACTTTTCTTCCTTGGTTCACTCTCTCACTTTGGAGGAACACATTCTATAGCTGTTTTGTGGGAAAGAGAGCATTCAAGGTAAATTTTCTGAGACTTTGCTTATCTGAAAATATCTCTACTTTATTTGATTGACAGCTTGGCTAGGTATAGAATTCTAAATTGGAAATCATTTTCCTTCAGAATGTTAAAGGGATGCCTTCATTTTCTTCCACCTTTCCATCATGTTGTTGAGATGTCCAGAGCCAGTTCCATGCCTGATCCTTTTACGTGTCCTCTTTTCACTTTCTGAAAACAAGTGAGACCCTCTGTGTGTCCGTAGTGTTCTGAAATTTCACCGTGATGGGACCTGGTTGGTGTGGGACTATTTATACCTGTTGCTAGGCACTAGGCAGCTCTTTTCATCATTGCCTTCCATTCTGGGAAATTCTCTTGCTGTGTTTCTTTGATGGTTTCCTTTTTCCTATTTTCTTCATTCTCTCACTCTGGAATTCCTGTCACTTAGATGTTGGAACTCAGAAAACTCATTTCCTTATCTTCTTCTCCCAATTTCATCTCTTTGTGTTTTGCTCTATGTTCCAATAGATTTCCTCAACTTTTACTTTCAACCGTTCCGCTGAGATTTTTGGTTTTGCTACCCTATTTTAATTTCCAAGAACCTCCTTTTATTATTCTCTTAAGGTTCATTATTTTGGTAGCATCCTTTCCATTTAAGGTTTCTTCCCCCTGTGTAGTCTCTGTTTCCTCCAAGATAATTTTTCATGTCTGTTTGCTTTAGCTCCACAGATACCTGGTAACCTGCTAAGAGGAAGCTCTGGGCCTGAGGATGGGGCTTGACAGCTGTCAGGCACTCTGGAAGATTCTCTGTCTGGACCATTTCACTGCAGGCACCCCCCTGATAGTATTTTTCCTTTGGGGATATTCAGATTTTTCGGGAAAAACTCTCTCAGTCTCCTGCTTGGAGGGTCAAGTCCAGACTGCCAGCCTCTGGAATCAAGTTGGGGCGAGATCTGGGGGCCTTGACATCTGCGATGGGTATGTTTACTTAGCCTTTTTTTTCTCAGGGTATGAAAGTCCATCCTTAATGGTGCTGTGCGTCCCTCCATCCAGATGCCTTTTGTTTTGCCCTAGAGAATAAACCTCCAGTCTCGTGCCAGGAAGGCCGGGAGCGGTTTCCTGCCTGGGCTGAGTCAGGGAGAGGATCCTTCCTAAACAGACTCAACCAGTCTTCCTCCTTCTAACTGCTTCCTTCATCCCCCACCTCCAGGGGCAGACTGTGCTACGAACTGCTACACCTCTGGGGATTCTGACGTGTCAGTTGTGCTGGTCCTGGTTTTTTCCAGTCCAAGCGTAGAATGTATCTGTTTTCTGGTTTTCAAAAATATTGTTTTTATTTTCTCCTGTCTGGTTCTTTTTACCTTTAAGGGTTAATACCTGTTTAAAAACTGCTATTTTATTGAGATTTCAGATGAGAGCAAAAGTAGAAGCCTTTCTTTAATTCACTCTCTTTATACTCAAGTCATTCATTCATTTTGAACCATCTGTTCTACTGACATTGGTTGACCCCTTGCTCTGCAGCAGACCCTGTGCCAGGTTCTGGATGTGCAGTGATGAATAAGGCCATATTCCATGCCCACAGGGATGCCTACCCTTGCTGCAGCAGATAAATAAATAGTCATGCAAGCGTATATATATAGGAAGGGCACACAGCTAACGGTGATGTTTGGGTGTCTCCATGGAGGTCAAGCCGGCTGTCTTCCAAGAGATCCCAGAAAGTGACATCGCTTAGAGCATTTGCCAAGACCCCCTTGCAAGTTCAATCACCTGATTTTTGAGTACAACCATCTCCCAGCAACACCCGTTCAGGTCTAGCTTCCTAATGTCTAGACGAGAATGCTAACTCATTAATTTGCAGTGAGCACTCTAACTCTGATGGGAGCTAGAATCCACAGGAGGTCAACACATCTACCCCTACAGGGGGAGCCAGAGGGGAGGTCAGCGCGTGATTGGAACATGCTAGGTGAACCTGGACTCCAGCAAAGCGCATGAATTGTACATCGACTAGGTGATTATTGGTCTTGGCTATTGAACAAGAAGGCAGGTCATGTTCAATGGACTGAAATGTTGAAGTCTGTTGAATGAGGCTTGCCCTTCCCTAGAAGGTGCCTGATTCACAGCGCACCTGGGGATGTTTTTAAATTCAGATACATTAGCTCACGCTCTGCATGGAGATCCCAAGAGGTTGGGATTTTTCTAGAGCATTTCACACTCTCTCCTCCCTGTATTCCCCTCTCCCTGCCTACAGCCGCTCAAACCCTCCCCAGATGCTCTGGTAATATGAGATTGTATCGGGTCAGGGGACATGGTTACTTATTAAATGGCGGGTTCTGAATGAGATGCTCTAAATCTGTCTGATGGTGGACACACCTGCTGGGGGATTGAAGATCAAATAACGTTGCTGTTGAGCTCTAGAGGTCACAGAAAAAGGCCCCCTTGCCTCCTTTTGTAGTGACATCAGAAAATACCCACTGGGCAATTTTTCCCAGAGAATTCACTTCCCCTTATTTCCAGAGAACCTGGCTGTTATTCGCCCCAGTGTCCCTTTGTAAAGGAAGGAATCAAGCCCCAAAGCTGTTGGTGAGAGTGGCAGGTGGAATCTTTCTCCTCCGCTGAGGATTTCCAGGCGACAACTGGAGAAGACGTGGGGAGGGCGCTCCTGGCTTCTGCTTAGTGAGCCAGGGAGGATGGGTGAGGTCAGGACGGGAGGGGGCTTGCACAGATGGGGGTGGGGATGGGAATAGCCCATATCACCTATGCTCCAGGGCACCTGGGGTAACAAGGACAGGATCGTTAACCGGACACGGAGGCACGAGGCCAGAAACATCACCCACCTTCTTGTGCAGCTACTTTCCCTTGTTTAAGTGATCACATAAGGTCATGTTCACAAAAGTGCTTTGCAAAGGACCAGACAGAAAAAGGGAGGCTCCTGTGATGGTTGTTTTATAGGCAGTGCTGAGACCCTTTTAAAGAGCAGAGTTCACCCTTGGGGTTCTTTCACAGGAAGGTAGGAACGGCCCTGCATCATAGTCCCCAAGCCTAGGTCAGGCCCTATCTGTGCTCTCCGATCTCCAAAGAGTGTCCCAGCCACCCAGCACCTCCAATTCCGCAGCCCACGCAGCCCCCCGGGGCCACTGGAGACAGCTGACTCTATTCCCACGTCACAGTCTGGGGAGCACGGCGTGGCCTTTGCTGTGCATTCATTGGTGCAGGACTTAGAACTAAACCCAGGATTCCTAGTCTCTGGTTCTATTTGATCTTAGTATTCCGCATAATGGTAAAACAGCAAGTGATGCTCATATAGCATTTAGCAATAACAGGACACTTTCACACAATACCATGTAAGGCAGGTGTAATTTGTCCTTTTTCAGATGAGGAAGCTGAGACTCAGAGAGGTTATGTAACTAACCCGTTGTGACACTGCCACAAAGGGGCAAAGGCAGGCATCAAACCCAGATTTTTCTGACTGCAAGTTAAGTGTTTTTCCTGCTAACTCGAGCTCCCTGAGGCTGTCGCCCTGAACTTGAGGCCCTTATTCTAAAGCACGTTTCCTCCCCCTGAATGAAACCTTCATGACCTTGCACCCAAAGTCACTGAGGGGCCTGAGAGACAGCAAGGACCCAGGCTGGAAGGCCAGTGAGACCTGCTCTTTGGAATCCAAGTTCTTAATATTCTGGGAGGGCCTGGGCATCGTGGTTTGTTCTGTAGGCACTGCGGGTTCTGACGATTGTCCCAGGGAATTCCTTGTGGGTGGATCTTTGAGCAACGAGGTGCAGGGCTGGTCACCGTGGTAGGAGATGATTGTCACGTCGGCTAACTTGGCTGCAAAGGCATCAACTTCAAGGTCACTGGACTGGCCCAGGGCACCTGTGCTTCGTCACTGTAGAAGCTGGCAATTTCCAGAGCCTGGGTCTGCATGCCCGAGTCGAGAATCTGACCCCCATAAATACGCGAGCCTGGGCCAAAGTGCCTGCCAAGTACCGGCTCGAGGGGCATCTGGTCCCTGCCCAGCCCTCCCTGCTTCCCGGGGCATTCAACGAACAGAGGGGTGACTAGCTGGGACCGTGTGAACTTACTTGTCTTGACTTTTGATTTTATGGGGACACATGTGAGCAGCTGAGAATCTGGAAAAAAGTGTCCGAGACACTGAACTGAAGCTCTACAAAACCACAGGCCAGTGTTGCTACCACCCTTCCCTCTACCTTCCAAAGAATCCCAGCAGGAGGCCCTGGTCCTATGTCCACCCATGTCCCCACGTCACACCTGCTCCCCAAACAGACGCGTATGAAAGGCAGGCATCCACCATCCCTTCCTGCTCTGGTCTGCTGTCCTGGCTGGACCTGCATGCTCTGTGGGCTTCCGGTGCATCTGGGCATGCCTGAGGGAGTTATGGGTGGTCCTCTGAGAACCTGTTGGTTGCCACAGGGATTGTAGCTCTAAGATAAAAGCATCGGCCAGACTACATGACCAGGGAGCCACTCTTGGTCTTCAGAGTGGAGGCATGATTATGACCAGTGCGTGGCAGGGGCCTCTCAGTCCTGTCCTTCGCTCAGGCCCCGTGGATGTGTGGCTGGGTCCTGGCAAGGCTGTCTTGGTAGCTTTCCAGCAAACCGAAGTCCCCACCCCTGCCCCAAATGAAAATTGCCTCCTCTGCTTACTTAGCCATAGCATGGCGCAGCATAGGGACCCCTGTGTGTCTGAGTGGCCCCGAGGGAAGGAAGGCATAGGGTGCTCTGTGGATATGATGTCACCACTGGGTGCCAGGGCAGCAAACAGAGAAAAACTACAGGATGCCGGTACCAGCTGGGAACTCCAAGAAGTAAATGTCTTTTGTGGGATGGCGGTGCTTTGCAGGGGAACTGGCATCCTGTGTTCGCAGGCTGTGCACGGCAAAGGGGAGGGAACTCCATTGCGGTCGTTCATTCATTCTTCGGACAAGGTTTCAAGCTTTGGAGCTTGGGAGCTCAGAGAACTCGGGGGATGAGGAACCTGTTTCCTGGGAACATCAAGTCAGCGAGAGAGAAAGCCATGCTGAGGCATAAAAGCAGCAAGAAAAGTACCCCAGAGACCGCACGAGTTAGGGGACAAAGACTTCGCCCCTGACTGGGGTCTGGGATTCTTCTTGGAGATGCCCAGGGAGACAGCCTGGAGACAGCGCCCTGTCTTCCCTGCGGCCCCCTGGGGACAGGAGCCAGGGAAGCGGTGAGGCTTCAGAACGCAGGGCAGGGTTTCTGTGAAGCCACCCCCGGACCTCTTGGACTGTCTTCCTGCCCTGTTTGTATTCACCACTTCAGTCCACGAGACAACCTCTCTCTCCCAAGTGCTAAGATGACCTATATATTTCATCCTTTCCCAAAGATTTATTTATTTTTTATGATTTTTAAAAATTGAAATATAGTTAATTTACTTAGTTAATTTACTAAGTATGTTAATTTACTGACAAACTAATGTTGTGTTAGTTGCAGGTGTACAGCAAAGTGATTGAGTTTTATATATATTTAATATGTATATATGTGTGTGTATACATATATATACACATATATACGTTCTCTTTCAGATTCTCTTCCCTTATAGGTTATTACAACATACTGAGTATAGTTCCCTGTACTATACAGTAGGTCCTTTTTGTTTACCTGTTTTATATATAGTAGTGTGTATATGGTAATGGCATACTCCTAATTGATCCCTCCCTCCCCTCCCCTTTGGTAGCCATGTTTGTTTTCTATGTCTGTGAGTCTATTTCTGTTTTGTAAATAAGTTCATTTGTATCATTTTCTTTAGATTCCACATATAAGTGATATCATCTCCAAAGATTTATTTTTATATGCTTATTATTTTAAACTTATAGTAAGTTACTCAGGTTTGTTTTCTTCCAGGCATTCTCCCATTAAACAAGCACACACTGCAAAAAGAAGAGAAATGTAAAAGAAATTTAAAAAGAGAAAGAGGGCGCTTTCTATAACCTGCGTTTGCAATTTCACCATCAAGCCCAGGGCCGTCTCCCCCAGGCGCTGGGAGAGGAAACCTGGGGTCCTCCTTGAGGGTTACCGTGTTCTCTGCCCGGTTCCTGGATCCTCAAAGACAGGAAGGACACGGGGGAGAATTCTGTTGATGAGATTTACTCGGTATTTACACCTCCACAGAGCCATGGAGTTAGTCTTGGATTTGAGTTCCGCTTCCCCGGAGCTCATTGTCTGTGCAAGCCAACCCCAACTCAGCCATTCCTGTGCAGGCTGGGGGAACGAATGGATTATTTCCATTTGAAGACAAAACAAAAGTCAGCTGTAGCTCACCAGGAATCACCCTGTGAGTGCAGAGGGGCATTGAGAAGAGCATCACCTTCCAGGCCAAACTGGCTTCCTCTCCTCCTCTCCCCAGCCCCACCACTCTTAAGTATTGAATGTACTTTGTATAATTTTAGTGGAATTATTATTGTTATTAAAGAGAATAAATTTTTTACAATCCCCACTGGCTTTGTCCAAGTAACTAGCTGCAGACTGAAAGGAACAAGTCCCTGGCACATACTGTGTGGTAGCCTGCCCCTAATTCCTGCTCTGATTTTTTATACTGTGACCATGTTCTATTTGTTATACCCAGGGTAATAAAGAAGAGCATCACATCTAGAATGACAGAGGTGATGGTCCTGTCCCACGTGGGCTGGTTGGAGGGCACCTCTGCAGAGCTGGGCTCCAAGGGGCAGGTTCTTAAGAAGACTACGGGCAGGCTGGAGAGTCTGGGTGGAAGTGGTTGAGGAAGGAAGCTTGGAAGATGTGGGCAGCAAGGAGGTGACCTCTAGGTTCCCTTTCAGTGTGGGAGGTTTGCGAATCTATGAACCTCTCTTTCCATTCCAAGAAGGCAGCTTCCCCAGGAGATGGGGGTACAACATCTTTCAGATTGCTGGTCTGGTGTCTTGAGATCAAAAATACGGGGCCATCCAAGTTCATGTAGGAACTGAGCCTGGTCTCAACCCCAGTCTATCCTGGGTCCCTTTAGGAAGGGCCTTTGAGGCCCTGTGGGAACTGATCTTGCTAAGCCTCTGTGTCCTCTTCCCTGAAATGAGGATTAGAAAGATACATCTCTGCCTCCTTCACAGAGACACAGACAAGACAAAACAGCGAAGTGCCTTGAACGGCAGATCAGAAGAGATTACAGTAAGTCCCCTACGTACGAACGAGTTCCGTTCTGAGAGTGCGTTGGTTAAGTCCAACAAAGTTAGCCTAGGTACCCAACTAACACAGTCAGCTATAGAGTACCGTACTGTAATAGGTTTATAATACTTTTCACACACATAATACATTAAAAACAAACACAAAAAATAAAACATTTTTAATCTTACAGGACAGTACCTTGAAAAGTACAGTAGTACCAGCTACATCACCGCTGCTTTTACGCTTGCTTCTCGACATCCTGGGCTTGAAATAGAGATACTGTACTACTGTACTCTACACAGTACTGTACAGTACACAAAAGCACAACCACTTGTAGAGGATGCATGTGACAACGTACGCCAGACACGTGAACTAACTTACGTCATTGGACATGTGAACACACGTTCGCTTCTTTGAAAGTTTGCAACCTGAAGGTTTGTATGTAGGGGGCTTACTGTGTTACCTTTACCCAAGTGCTCCCTGCCACACCTCTCTCTTGGGCTTGTCCTGAGTAACACCTGTCACAGAGAAACCCCTCCACCATGGGACCAGGGACCCAGAATACAGCCTGCTGATGGAAGACAGGGGGACCGACAGCATTCAAAGCACACGGCCCTGGGGAGGCGTCCATTCTCAGGGGGAGGACAATCCAGTCCTGGGCGTTACAGGGAGCCCACCTGAAGGGAACCCCCTGCAACCGTGCTCTATGTATCTCAAGGGTTGGGAGGTGGAAAAATACATTGCTGCTGAGTATTGAGGTAGCACTTGCTGCAGGGGAACTAACATCTATTTATTCTTCGGAGCTTTCCTGAGCAGCAAGAAGGCCTTGGAGCACGGCTGAAGGCTGGTGTCTTTTCTAGAAAGCCTGGCAGAGACAGAAACGCGGGCAAGTCTGCAGCCTCTGGGCACCTTTTCTTCCTCGTTTAATGGTATGAGTGGCAGGGCTCTACAAGGAACACGAGTGAGACTCTGTGTGCGAGATTTGGGCTTCCAGGATGTGTCCCCACCATGTCTTAGAGGAGGAAACATTTTATATTTGTCAGAAATGTGCTAGAGATGTCAAAATAGGCAGCAGTATACGTAAATACAAAAGTCTGGATAAAACATGGCAAAATTCCTCAGGATAGAAAATACAAAACAAAGAAGAACTCTCAGCATCATCTTACGTTGAGACCCATGGCTCTTGCATTCTGAGTGTCCGTCCCCTCCCCCTAGAGCCAGGTGGCTCCCATGGAAACGTGGATCAAGGTCAAATCCAAGCACAGCCTCTCCCTCTGCCATCTTGTCCCCACCTGTCCCTCTTCTGCCTTATCCGCCAAGGCGTCTGTTCTTAAACCGACGTGTCTCCCCTCAAGTCCTCCACGTGCTCCAAACTCACTGTTGTTCTCCAGCCTCCAAGCTACTTCTCCTTCACCCACTTCCCACCTTCCACCAGCTAGTTTCCAAGTAACTAGCTGCAGACTCAAAGGAGTGAGTGTATTTCTACCCTCCTGATAGCATCCAGCTCTACATCACCATCTATATGAGGCTCCCCCAATTCCTCCAGCCAGAAGTAACCTCTTCTCCCATTTCTTCACGACACTTCCCATGAATTTATGCCTTATTGTGTCTGTGATATCTTCTCCCCTACAAAGCATTAAACTCTTGAAGGGCAGGGACCATGTTTTATTGACGTTGTAAATTCCCCAAGTGCCTGGCGCTGTGGCTTTTACAGGAAGGCCCTCGACAAGATTTTAATGAATTAAACGGAATCATCAAAATCCTCCCTTTGTTCAATCCTATTGTTTTTTAAATGTCCCTTGACCTGGAATTTCTCACAGAGCCATGGATGCACTACCATCTTCAAAGGTAGTAAATGTTTCAGAGGGAAGCATTTCATCTCTTGCACACAGATTTCTCAAAACCTTTCCATTGTGAAGCCCGTATAATGGTGTTCTTCCCTTTTTGTCACCTCAGTGGGATTTCCTAGCTCTCCTCTAAGGCAAACATGTTCAGACTGTACCACATCTCATTCACCAGACACTTGTTCTCTGAAAATATCGAGGCACGAAGATGAAAGAATATATTCCTGCAAAGAGGCCCTCTATCTTTCCCCATTTAGGAACTGGAGGCCTGTCTGAGGGGTCACGTGTTCGCTGGTCATGGAATCACCATTGTTGCCCTTCCTAAATCAGAGGACGTGGGTCACATCTGTAGGAAGGCGGTGGCCTGGGACACAGGAGATCTCTCCCCTTATGTGCAGAGGGGGAGACAGCCTGTAGATTAGTGGCTAGAAAAGTAGATTCCAACTCTGTGTTAGAATAACATGTCCATGTGCTTGTTTTGCAGAAAGGACGTGTGCAGGAAGGGACTCATGGTCTCCCACTCAGTGCAAAGATTTTCCCACAATCCCCCTTCTGTCTCCAGTACAGGGCTTCACCCCCATCCTCAGCTACATTTGAAGAACCCCAGTCCTCACTCTCCCTGGCTTTCTCAAATCCTAGGAGTGGGGATTTTGTTCCTGATAAGGAATTTCAAGCGGTTTTCCTGTCTTCCGCCCCGACATGAGTGCTGCCTCCAGGGGTGCCTGGGCTCCCACGCCCTGGGCTTTGAGAGCTCAGCTTTGCCCCTGGACACCGGCTGGCTTCTCCCTCGGTGGGTGCTTGTGTCCAGCCCTTGCTGCTCTTCCCTGTTCATATATTCTCCAGCTTCTTGAAGTTTGTACAACTCTCTGGGCCACTTTTGTTCCCTTTCCTGTGCTCTTGGTCTTTGTGGATTTTCACCTTTTAAAATTCCTTTACCCCCATTTTTGTTGAGTTCAGGAGGGAACAAAAGTAAACATTTGTTTCATCTACCGCATTTTCATCTTACAATTCTTTAAAATTTCCTTTCCTGATTCCCAAAATGATGAGTTCAGTGCTTTGCCAAGAATATATGCTCTACCCAAAGTGTGCACTTAGAACTGCTTTTTAACTAACCAGAGCAGAGGCAGGACAATGACTTGAACCTCTGTTTCCCCCTACGGGGGGGAAATTGTGTCCGCCTCGTGGTCGATCATCTCAACAAGGCAGTGGTTGTCAGGGCCTGAGCTTCTCATATAGGCGCGAATTTTACCTCCGCCTGGTCACATACTCAATGTGTCCCCAGAGACGAGTCTTTCCCTCTTTATCTGTATGTTGATTAAAACGACACTTTCCCAAACGTTGTTAGGATGACGTGAAGTGACACAGCACAGACCCGGCACCCACCCCGGGTCAGGTTCCCCCTTGCTCTGCTCAGACCAGGAAGAATTTTCCTCGGCAGTGTTGCTGTGATTTACTGCTCTCACCTGCTATTCATCGAATACCCACTCCTGGGACCCAGAACTAGTTCCGTTTTGCAAGGCCTGCCTGCTTTCCCTGCTGTGCGCTCTGCACCTGGTCCCAGCCTTGCAGAACTTGTTGTAGCAGCCCCTTGTTGTGTGAGCGGAATGCCCCATATCCCCTAACCAGACAGGCACTTCTAAAGACCTACTGTTTATCCAAATTGCTCCCGTTGGAATATTAGTCATGAATGGCATAATATCTTTGAAATGTTCCAATTTTCTTTAAAGAAAAGAAAAAGAAAACCAGTCCATCGACTCTGGTCCCCCAGCTCAGGTGCAGAGGTTGGGGCTCCTGGCTGTGTTTGAGGAATAAATGCCTGTGAACACCAGCGGGGTCAGCGCAGCGGGACCAAGGCAAAGCCCGGGGAAAAGGCACTCTGCTCACTGCCACGGGCTGCCAGGCCCAGGAGGATTGTCTCTGTGACCGCAGAGGTGGGAGAAGCAACAGACGGTGGAACAGGAGCAGAATTTCTCCATGAAGACCGTGGGGAGGAGGAGAGACTGAGGAAACGAATCATGTTGGTTTCATGCAAGATGCAGCGTTCTATCAGACCAAGCGCTTTCACCGGCATCTTATAACCAAGGCTCCTGGAGCTGGGAGAAGCAGCCGCCCTGCCCTCTCTGTTGCTTAGCAACAGCCTCTTTCTTATTCCCAGATGGTCCCCAGGGGCCGTTCTGAATTGGGGGGCAAGGAGAGGGAGGACGGAGGTAAGATAACTATATGGTCTCTGTGATAATGAGACGCCTGGCTCCATCCTGCAAGGGACCTGACTTGCAAATGAGTGAGGCGCTTAAGAAAATGTTTATTTTCCTCATTTTGGGTCTGTTCTGTGCTGACTCCGAGAATTAATGCTTACCTTTGCGAGGTGCATGTTTGTGTTTCCAGTTGTCTGGAGGATGATTGGAGAATGAAAGGCA
Organism: Mesoplodon bidens; assembly: GCF_964165515.1. Lineage (NCBI taxonomy): Eukaryota > Metazoa > Chordata > Mammalia > Artiodactyla > Ziphiidae > Mesoplodon > Mesoplodon bidens. Next base: position 5,127,454 of record NC_138164.1, read on the forward strand.
CATCTGCGGCTCACACTGGCCCAGAGACCCACCGTGGCTCTTCGGGCCCCTGCTCTGAAATTGAAGATGAGAGCCCTTTTCCTGGATTGCCCTGAGTGAACCCGGTGCCTGCCCTGCAGTGGCCCTGACAGCTCCCGTCCTGTCTGAACAGCCCAGGAGAGAGGGAGGGGAGGTGGAAGCACCTTAGGCTGCCCTGGAGTCTAAGGAAGTTTCCAGTGACCACAGGGGAGTTCTCCAGCCATGGTTGCTCTGGAGGAGCCCCCTCTCCATCACCAGCTCCCTGGGTGTGCCCTGTGCTCAGCCTTTATGGGGCACAGCTGCTAGGGCCCCCGGTCGCCCACTCTCCCTGCACTGGGCGTCTGCAGGCTGCATTCCTATGCTCCCCACACCAAGACTTGGGGCGATGTGCTGCTCAGGGGTGGGGAGGGGGAACCTGGGGTGGGAGGTTATCCCCCGGGTGGGGTAGGGATGCCAGGGAAGGGAGGTGGAGGACGACACAGTGGGGGATTGAGAAAGGAGGTAACTTTGGAGAGGGGGGCGAGCCTAGGGGGACAGGGTAGTGACTGTTTGCCCACAGGGGACCTTCTGTGAAGGGAAAAGGTCATATTTATCACAAGCTTTGGAACTCTCTTCTCGTTCTTTTTCCCATGGCACTGCTGCTTCCTAGAATAGGTCTCCTACAATCAAACTTCATACAGGAAATGCTCCTATAAGTTCTTTTACTTACATCTACTCTATTCTTTTTGCTTTATTATAAAACTGATGATACTTACACAGGTTTGCAAACACAATTTCCTTTCCTCATGTAATTATCAGTTTCTATTTTATCGTCTCTACGAAAATCAAACTGTATACCTTCTCCTGGTATTCCTGTGTCAGAATCACTGGAATGTGGCCTCCAAACTACAGTCCAGCTCTGCAGCTTCTCCTGTTCTTTGAGTCACTTAGACTGGAGTGAAATCTGATACTGAATGTCATCTCGTGAGGGGCTGAGTGGAGACCGGCCAGAAGGTGAAGGTGAAGCATACCTGCATTCACCCTCCAGCCCCATGCCGCCCCCCGGCCGCTACTCCACCAGCACAAAGTGACAGCTTACCAGGGGAACTGTTTTCTGACACTCCAGCGGTGACTAGAGGTGAAATGAGTGAGGGTCCACAGAGGCCTCTGGGACGGGGAGGAATCCAGACACCAGGACAGATCAAGAGGGCGTAAGACACCAAGTATGAACCAGAGGGAGATGACCCTAAGGGCTGGGGTGGGAAGGAGGAAAGAAGGCAGACACTGGGCTGTGCTGATTTCCCGAGCCTTCACTCAATGCCAAGTATGTGCCAAGTCCGTTCCATCCATCACCTCACTACCCACTGCAGACCTTGGGTGACAGAAGCTAGAACCTTACCCCCGGAGAGATGCTAGTGTTGCAGGGCTTCCTTCCCTTTACGGGGCTCTTCTGTAAAGTCTCGGCTGCAGAGCTCTGCACTGAACTGGGACCAGGGTGGCAGAAATTGGCCGAGGGAAGGTCAGGCCAGCCTGACCTGTGGTCACTGAGGAGCGTCACTGAGCAGGAGAAATTTTGGGAAGGGCTCCTCGGGGACCCTGGTGCCCCCCTCCGGGAGCATCCAGCCTTCACGCATGCATTTGTCTGGGACCCTCAGCAGGCACACACTGGTTCTAACACGGCTCCGTAAACAAATGCCTCGTAATTAACCCTGGTGGCTCAACACCTCTGCTCTATCCGGCCCACTTACCTGCCACGCCTCCTCTTATTGGAACCGGTTCTAAGTAAACTGTGTTCTTGGAGAGTCGTTGCATACAGATGAGTCGGCAGCCGGTCTGAGCCGACCCACAGACTCATAAAAAAGAACAGGGCCCCAGGCCCCGTCACCTGGGCCGTCCAAACTCTTGAACCAAAGGTGCAAGGACTCGCTCACATCAAGGACCCGGCTGCTTCCTCAGGGACCAAGAAACTGAGCTTTTGTCTCTGTGTTCACGCTGACAATCCATGAGGTAAGGGGAGAAATGCCATGTTGCTCCTTTGGGGAGTTAATTAAAAAGGAGTTAATTCTGGTGGAAATTTAGCCTTCTTTTCCCCACCTCAAATCTAGACAGACTGTCCACTGTTCCCAGGGGATAAAAGTGTGGTTTTAACTGCCTTGCTTGATGCTCTGTATGTTTTGGTTGCACGTGGATGACGAGCCATGAGCTTCCTCCTGGCCACCCTTGGCCATTCCATAGCCCTGAGCATCACGCCTGGTTCCACCACCTTCTCCTCGTGGTGGTGGAGACAGACGTGCGTGGCCTTCTGACCCTGATGGCTTCAGCTCCTGCAAGGGCAGAACTCTCTCTGCCTTTGCTGTCATTCAGGTAGAGGGCAAGGGTGCTAGTGAGGTCCACTGTGGAAAACACTGAAGGCTTGACTGGGTGGAATGTGTTAGTAAGACTCTCTGCTTACCTGCACCAAAATGCCTTTCCTTCCTTTGACGAAATGCTGCATGATTCCGAGTGAATGCATCTGGACTCCTCACTGTTTGTTCAACTCCCTAAATACAGCTTTGACAGATGCTCTGCACAGTGAATGGCAGCTGTTCCCTGTGTTCCGCTTCATACGAGCCCTAGAATGAACAGGCGTGGAGCCCCCTTCTCCAAACATCCATGTCGTATAGATGCTCTGCATAGTTGCTCAAAAGGTGTCTGTCTTTTGCGATTGGCAAGCTTTAGGAAAATTGTGTTTGCTTTGTGTGTGTGTGTGTGTGGTATGCGGGCCTCTCACGGTTGTGGCCTCTCCTGTTGCGGAGCACAGGCTCCGGACGCGCAGGCTCAGCGGCCATGGCTCACGGGCCCAGCCGCTCCGCAGCATGTGGGATCCTCCCAGACCGGGGCATGAACCCGTGTCCCCTGCATCGGCAGGTGGACTCTCAACCACTGAGCCACCAGGGAAGCCCATGTGTTTGCTTTTTTCTGTAGTTGGGCGAACAAAATAAAGCCAAGCATGGTGATGGGAAGGGCACCATTGTCAACAAGGATTTACCCAGCCCACTGGCAGGTGCCGTTCAGTCATACACTTAGCTTGAGTTGTCTTAATCTGCCCTGTTTTGTGAAAATGTATCCCCACTAAGTTAGCTTCAGTTTTTCAAAACACAGTGGAGTGGAGTGTCTGGGAAGGTGTGAACCATCACAAAAGATTGTTTTGAATACATAAGGCATGAAGATGGCTTTTCTCCTGAGTAAGAAAGACATCGAGTCAGCTCAGGTGCGGGGCTGAATTTACAAATCAGCACAGGGAGCAAATGATTTGTGAATGGTTCTTGGAGCTTTGATGCTGTTGGTGGCTTTGGTTTTCCATGATTTTTTTCCAAATACATAAGATGCTGTAATTGCCAAAAAACACTCTGCAGAGTTGAGACTCAGGCAATGTCGTTTTTCCTTTTCCCAGCAATTCATTTTTTCTGTGCTGGGTTACAGATCTACCCTGGACCTTTTCACAGCTCAGTGATTTTCCAAGGATTCAGCTTTGATCACATGCTTTGCCTTTTACCTGGCATGTGGCTTCTGTGGAATGAATGCTTCTTAATTCCTCCGCTTAGGGTTCTCACTGGGATCGCTTATATGTCCTGAGGTTGATCCAAATTTCACTCCTCCTGGATCTACAATTTAAGACGCTCATCATGACTACTGCATTCTTCTCTTCATTATTGCCCTTTCCATTAATATTATTATTAGGCATACAGTTTTTTTTCCCCATTTGCCTTTCAACAAGCTTATAATGAGCACCCACTGTCTTCTGGGCACTCTTTGAAGTCCTGGGAAATGACTGAACAGCCCCTGTTCGCATGGAAGTTACAGTTTGGGGGGGGGGTGGTTGGGTTGTGCACATGGAGATAGACTGTTACACTCCAGCAGGATAAATGCCACAGTGTAGTCATGATATAATCGTTGCCTGCACAGGAAGGACTGCCCAGTTTGCCTCCTTGTGGAATTGTGACCCTCAGCTCGCTGGGTGGGCAGGATGGGGCCGCTGGAGACAGGAGGAAGGGCATTCCAGAGCAAGGGAACAGCATGTACAAAACCACAGAGGCATGAGAGAACATGGCGTATGCAGGGAATACTGAGCTGGCATGGCTGGGGTCGGGGGACGGGGAGGGGAGAAGAAGGACGGAGCTGTGGCGGGAGAGCTCACCCTGAGGGACCTCGTGCGCAACGCCCAGGAGCGTGGCAGTATCTTGAAGGTAGTGGGAGGACACGTGAGGTCATATTATAATTTAGAAAGACTGCTTTGTCTGCAAAGTGCAAAGTGGGTTGAGCTGGGGTATGACCATTGCCAGGAAACCAGTTAGGAAATTACTAAAAGGCAGAGTACACGAGATCTAGGACAGACTGGCTGTGAGGATGAAGCATAGCCCTGACACGGGAAACTGAGGGTGGGCTGGTCTCATCTGGAAATTTCCCCAAAGTCCAAACGATGAGCAAACTTTGAATGGAAAAAAGCGTTTTCTCTACACTGAGCCTCACGCACCCACCACGGCTTCCTGGGCCCAGAGAAATGAGTTAATGGGCCCGGATGTTACAGGAGGCCGGTGCTGTGTAGGGCAGAGGCCTGGCCTTGCAGGGGCCCCCTCCTCAGAAATGTAGGCTCTGGTCATTTGCTTTCCTCCATCATTGAAGTAAGTGCCTGCCTGTCTGTGGTGAAGGAGTGTCTCTTTCTCCTTCTCTCCTTGATCACCCAGGCCTAGAGGATGCGTCGCCCTGGATCTCTGCTGAGCCCCAGTGTCATCCCTTAGGATGCAGGGCAGAAAATGTGTCTTTCCCGGCGGTGGAGCTTAAAGTGGAGACAATATCAGAAATAATAACAGAATTGCTGAGCTTTAGAGGCCCCTGTCACCATTACTCTAAGTACCATTAATTGCCCCAAAGTATTCCCTACTCACACTGAGCAGTTACTGAACTGAATCTTCCTTGTGGGTCATTCCTATGAGTAGGTGCTCTTTTCTTTTTTTCTTTTTTTTAAAATATAGAATAATCTTTCTTTTTCTTTTCTTTTTTTTTATTGGAGTAAAATTACTTTACAATGTTGTGTTAGTTTCTGCTGTGCAACGAAGCGAATCAGCTACAAACATACCTATATCTCCTCCCTCTTGGACCTCCTTCCCACCCCCCTATCCCACCCATCTAGGTCGTCACAGAGCACCGAGCTGAGCTCCCTGTGCTATACAGCAGGTTCCCACTAGCTATCTATTTTACACATGGTAATGTATTTATGTCAAACCTAATCTCCCAGTTCGTCCCATCCTCTCCTTCCACACTCTGTGTCCACATGTCCATTCTCTCTATGTCTACGTCTCTATTCCTGCCCTGCATATAGGTTCATCCATACTGTTTTGCTAGATTCCACATACATGCATTAATATACGATGTTTGTTTTTCTCTTTCTGGCTTACTGCACTCTGTATGACAGACTCTAGGTCCATCCACGTCTCGAGTAGGTGCTCTTTTCAGCCCCATTTTGCAGGGAGGTAAAGATGACAGGGACAAAGGGAAGGGAACTTAAGTCCGTGTCTCCTGAGTTTTTTCTAGTGGGCCACATGGAATAGGATGACGTTGATAAGACAATTACCCCTGCTGGGGTCAGTGGAGAGGCTGCCATCTCAGGCCTGGTCACTCACTCCAGGCCCACCCCAGGGCGAGGGGACAGCATCTGGGTCCACGTGACCCCTGTCCAGTCACAGCGTCTGAGATGCTCTGGGTGGGTCCCACAGGCAGTGAGCAGCAGAGCTGGGATTCAGACCCGTGTCTATCTGACCCCAGCATCCACCATCTATCCCTCCTCCTTCCACTTGGCCGGCGGGTAACAGGTCCCGGAGAGTGAGATCTCACAGTTCAGAGGATCTGGAAAAAGCAGCCCTCTGGGGTTTAAGTGAGGATAGACTCATGTCAGACTAGCCAATTTCGGGTGCCCCTAGGACTATTCCCCCTGGACCTGAAGTAATTCCTGGGATCCAGACAGGACTCAAAGTGTTCCAGTTTAGTTTCTGTCAGGCCCAAGAAGATGAATTTGCCAGAATATGTATCGTGTTGCAAGTTCAAGTCACAGTCGAATGAATTTATTGGCACAGAAATCAAAGTTTGCCCAATAATTAATTGAGGATAGTTGAATGTATTAATTAGTTTTAAAGACTCTGCTTCCCACTGTCTCTTTTCCCCACATCAGCTCGGCATCTTCAGAGGTGGAGGTGATGGTGAGCCTGATAAAGGGGTCAGGAGACAGCTCCAAGGGACCATCTATCTACCTTCATCTCAAGGTCAAAAAAATCATTAAAATTTCATAGGTTGAGAAAAGAAACTATAGGGCAGTGATGACTTAGGCTAAAGCCAAAAGTAAAGAAGAAAGGACCAGACCTTCCCAGTCTGTTCTGTCTCCTGGATTATATATGATTCATGCGTAATATTAGCTCTGTTCCAGACAGCAAAAGTGGTTGGCTTGGTTATGTAGTTCATTATCTTCATGAACAAGCAGGGAGTGTGTATGGAAATGGGAGAAACAAAACAGAATAAAAACATATAACTTCAAAAAAAGAAAAAAGCTGAAAGAAAAATTCCTAGGGAGACATATAGGAGGTAGACCTAGAAAAGTCAACAATAAGCAAAAAATAACCTAAGGTCAAGGGGCTCAGAAAAGTCCATTCTCTGCTCCAGATAGAATGATCCTAAGTCACCCTCACTGACTGTGTTATGAAGGATGTTCAGAGAACTTTCCCCATCCTCGCTGTTGCCTTGTCAGAATCCACGAGCAGACAAAGGGAGTGATGCCCTCACCCCTGAGGGCCTTCACCTGCCCTCATCCCTGGTTCTGTTTGAAGAACAGCACAAAGAAACCAAGAATAATGCACACAATGGGCACCTTCAAGACTGCTGAGAATCCAAAGATGTTCTACCCCAAGTGGTTCCTTCTCGAAAACTCTAAGGGCTTTAGCTGTTAATATAAAACCCAACCCAATACCATCCCATTAAAAAACAGAGCATTGAAACGAACTCTGTCTTTGGCAGATTTTTACAAGACTTTTATTTTATATTGGAGTAGTATAGTTGATTCACAATGTTGTGTTAGTTTCATGTGTGATTCAGTTATACATATACATATATCTATTATTTTTCAGATTCTTTTCCCATATAGGTTATTACAGAGTATTGAGTGGAGTTCCCTGTGCTATATACAGTAGGTCCTTGTTGATTTTTTTTTTTTTTTTTTTTTTTTTGCGGTACACGGGCCTCTCACTGTTGTGGCCTCTCCCGTTGCGGAGCACAGGTTCCTCAGCGGCCATGGCTCACGGGCCCAGCCGCTCCGCGGCATGTGGGATCTTCCTGGACCGGGGCACAAACCCATGTCCCCTGCATCAGCAGGCGGACTTTCAACCACTGCGCCACCAGGGAAGCCCTTGATTATTTTATATATAGTAGTGTGCACAACTAATTTTAAACAATCATTCTAAGGGTTCATCAGAACCCTCGCTCATTCATCGTAGGAAAGAAGAAACTAAGGGCTAGAAGGGTCCAAGACTTTCCAGTGTCCCCAGGTAAAGCAGAAACCTGAATTCACCCAACAGGGCTTTGGATCTGTAACTTCCTCACTCAAGGAAGCCTGTTGTTTTTTCCCTAAATCGGTTCCCCAGTGTGCAGTCTGCCCCCGTGGGCATGTGTCTGCCCAGGTTCCAGACCTGCAGTTATTTAGCCTTGTAAACATTCACAGAGGCAGGTCACCCACTTAGGCTTTAAGAGAACATTCTTTTTGAATACTCTGAAATATACAAGCCAGAAATTTCCATGTATTCAGAATTTTCCAATATCCATCCGTGACCTTCCCTCTCTTCCAATTGCACAAACACCAATGTTTCTTAGCTCAGGTTCAGGAATTGCATCTACCAGGGGGTATCAATGTGCCACCGTATCCCCAGGCAGCAGATTTAAATATGCAACACAACACGGTTGAAAGCAACAGGTTAATACGTCTTTGCAGCAGGAACCACCACAGCTCTCTCAGGTGACTACCCTCGGGGAAGAATCATGCTTCGCTGCCCTTGATTAAACGCTCGGGAGCTTTCTGACTCCGTCCAGATCTGCCATTTGTCCTTGAGGAGCTTGACAGAGCTTGGAAACTATGAATAACTGTTGCTAGATTCTCATAGGCAAAGACTTCCCGAAATGTGGCCTTTTGGGGTCCGAGTCACTGATAAGATGTTGGGAGATATAAGAGTAATCCCTGTCTTGTGCTGGAAGGCAGTCAACCATGTCGGGGATCAGAGGATTCAGAGGTTCTGAGGAGTTGGACCGCTGATGAACTATGCATGGGGTGGAGAGGGCAGGAAGTGGATTCAGAGAGAAGTCACAGGAGTGGTCAGGGGACCACCCAGAAGACCTCTGGGGAAGCCCACGCTGTGCTGGGCTTTCCAAAGTGGGAGGACCCTGTCCCTACCTTGCAGAAATTTCGGGCCCCTGGGAGGACAGACAGGTGGGAATGAGAGAGGCATGGGAGGGGCACATTCTACCCGATGGGGCTGGGCTCTCCTCTCCCACCCCGTCTGCTCCCAGAGTGGCCCCAGTGGGATGGGCGGGGGGGGGGTGTCGAAGAGAGAAGGCTCGTCCCCTCTCCCAACTGCTCCATCCCCTTTGATGGAGAGAAGAGGGCAGCTCTGAGAGATCCTAACTCAGAGCGCTTACCTGGACCATTCCGAGCATCCCTTTAGAGTCTGGGGCTCTTGTGCTCCTTTATCCAAAACCACTGTGAGTGAGAGCACAGGGTTTCCTTCAGGCAGTGCAGACGCTCAGCGCTGTCGAGACACAGACAGGATGCAGTCCCCTGGGGAAGAAGTGGAGGGAACTGTGTCCAAGATTTGGATTTTATTCACCTTTTTATTAATACATGATTTCCTTTGGCCTGTGGCGCTATTTGCAGTTTTGGCTTTCTATAGACAAGGATGCTTCTTTAAGGACCTGGTGGTAGTGAGAGGGGTGTGTGGGGAGTGTAGGGAAGGGGGCCCAGGCCAGGCTTGTGCCTGGAGCCATGTGAGTGGAGAGATTCGTCACTCAGGGCATGAAGGGGGCAAATTCCTTCCCAGGAGTTGACTCTAGTGACTCTAGTGAAGGGAAGCTGAGAAACAGGCTGTCACTTGAGAAGGTCGCCGAGGGACGTGGGCTAAAATTGCTCCCTAACGTGGGAAGGGCTGGTTTTCTCATACCTGCTGAAGGCAAGAGGAGAGTAGATTCACATTTCAGCCTGAGGATGTGGGTTAGGTATCAGGGGGAATCTGGGTGCTGAGAGGCAGGACTGGGTTTCAGAGGGAAATGTTCCTTACGCAGACAGGGAACCAGCGTCGGTCTCTCTGGGGGAGGGGTTCAGGGGCTGCCTGCCCACAGGCAGGGTGGACGTAGAGTCTTTTCCCACCCCAGGTCCTGGGAGGGAGCAACCATGACCCCCTCACTCTCGGTCTTGTGTTCTGGCGGAGGAGAGGCGAGTCCCCAGCGGTCCCACTGTCTTTGGTGGCTCGAAGGGGCAGGTATCTGATTCTTAGCTTAAGTGTGGACCCGGGACTGACACTTCCGGCCACCTCCCCTGGCTAAGCCTTTTTTTCAGGCCGCCTGGAAGCTTCCTTCCTGCCCAGGCCCCAGAGACACCCCCCCCCAAGAGGTACCATAACCCCTGGCAACCAAGGGGTCAAGGCCCCGTCTCTTCCAAGCATCCCCTCCTCTCCCTGCTGACTCTTTACTTGGACTCTTGCTCTGTCCCCATCCCCTGCCTGATCCCTGGTCCCCACCTGCAGCTGCCAGACAGTGCTGCTCCGGGAAGCAGCCCTCTTTAATCCCCTTGGCCGCCTGCTTTACTCGGGACAGAGCCTGGAAGGAAGCTGGCGGTGCAGCCTGGAAGGAAGCTGGCGGTGCAGCGGGTCCTGTCTCTGCTGGCTTAGCCTTGTGGGTGAGGGGCCTCAGGGACTCCAGCAGCCAGACCGCAGGCAGGCCAAGTTCCCAAGACAGACACAGTAAATGCCATGCATCTGATGACTAGCAACCAGATGATGAGCCATTTCCAGGCCCGGCTGTGACGGGGGATGGAGAGAAGGCACGACACCCACAGAAAGATGCTGGTTTTGCCTTTGCACTGTGGATGCTCCCTGGTCCCCACCCCGGAGTTAATGAGAGTAATCCCGGGCAGGGTGCACAGTGGGGCTGCAGCGCAGGTGCGGGGAGGGCTGGGGAGGGGCACAGTCACAGGAGCTTGGTCAGCTGGTCTCCAGGGTCCTGTGAGCATGGTGTCCAGTGGGCGGTGCCTTCACTTTTGTTCAGAGAGAAGCTTCTGGAATCCCTGACTTAGAACTAGCAAAGAGACTTCTTGAGTTCTTTAAGCTGCCTCTTCCTGCATTTAAAAATTCATCCGTTTCTACATTTATTCACTCCACACAAAGAAGCCTATGGAGGGTCAGGCACTTATTTGAGATAGATAGTTATCACTTCTATTTTATTTTTTTAAAATTCTTTTTATTTTAATTTTTTAATTTGAAGTATAGGGGATTTACAATGTTGTGTTAATTTCTGCCGTACAACAAAGTGATTCAGTTATACATATATATACATTCATGTTTCCATATTCTTTTCCATGATGGTTTATCCCAGGATATTGAATATAGTTCCTTGTGCTATACAGTAGGACCTTGTTGTTTATCCATCCTGTATATAATAGCCTACATCTGCTCACCCAATTGCTTCTATTTTAAATGGTCAATATAGATAAGATTCTTCATTGGAAACCTGCTGTGCATCATATCATCCTTTCCATCAGAAAGTTCTTCCTCGTGTCTAGCTGAACTCCCTCTTGCTACGATTCCAGCTCACTTTTCTATAGTGTGTCACTCATTCTCCTGAACTCTCCCAAACGCTCCGCCATTTAATTTGTATGATGGCCTCGGGAGGTAGATATGTTATTATTGTCATCTGACAAATGGGAAGACTGCAGACGGCTTTGTGCCCATCCAGGGGTGCAGGCAGGACAGGTTTCCTAGGTCTGCCTGAAATGCTAAAACTCTCTAAGCAGCGCCCTGGGTAGGAGCCAGCAGGTGAGGCTTGGGAGGAGGCCGAGTTGGGCTCACCTCCAGCCTGGGGGAGGACCTGCCCTCTCTCATCGTGGCATTGCTTCCCCCCCACCATCTTCAGCTCCTGGTGCCCTCTACTCACTGCCACTTGTCAAGGTCACCCCTTGTTGCCATGGCTTTCTCAGCCCTTATCACCATCTATAATTACCCTGTTTATTTGGTTCCTTTTCGTTATCTGTTCTGTTCTCTCCAACTCCCTGAATACCAATCTCGTTCCTGCTCTAGCCCCAGCTCGCAGCACGGAGCCGGGCATGGGATAGACTCTCAGTAAATATTTATTGACAGGAGGAAAACAAGGAAGGAACAAGCAAAGAAAGAGCAAGAAAGGAAGGAAAGAAAGAGGGAAACAGAGGAGGGCCTGTCTTTCTCCAAGGCCTTCCTGCCTTTCCTCCCCGACCCTAGACCAGAATTGATTCGATCTTTCTGGAACTTCTGGTAGAAGGATCCCAGAAGACGTGGGTTCCCATCCCAGCTCTGCCTCTTCGGAGCTATTTAACCTCTCCATACCTCAGTGTCCTTCCTTGTAAAATAGAGATAATTATACCTACTTCACGGGGTCGCTGTGAGGATTGAATGGACGAATTTCTGCAAAGCCCGCAACACAGTCTGTGGCATGTGCAGACATGCAATAAGCGTTCATTCTTTTTCCTCTGCAATGATTTCAACCCTTCCGCCCCAATCCTGTAAAGCAAAATCAAACCCTGCAGTGTTCCTCCAGCCACGTGTGAGAGGTGCTCTGCCTGGCTGGAACGGGGATCTTTTAGGGAACACACCGCCTTCCGTCTGTGCCAAAAAAAGTCACATTGGAAGGGATGCATTTGAATGAGTTTCTTCCAATAACTAAGTAGAAGGTGGACACGTATCCCACCAGAGGAAGCTACAGTAGGCTGAACTCTAACTTTCTAGCTCTGGGAACATGGGTCAATAACTTGGCTTTTCTGATCTCTGATTTTCTCCTCTATACCCTGGGAATAATGATGATACTGTGTAAGTCATAGAGCAGCTGTAACTGTTGAGTTTACACATGGAGAGTGCTTAGAACATAAATGTTCGCTATTGTTGATCTATGGGTTAGAGGAAAAACTACCCTCACACTAAACTAGATTCAAGAAAGCTTGATAGAACTTTCTTTCCTTCTTTCTTCCTTCCTTCCTTCCTTCCTTCTTTGTGCGAGGTCTCATTTGCAGCAGTCATGCTCCTTAGTTGCGGCACGTGGGCTCCTTCGTTGTGGCATTAGAACCCTTGGTTGCGGCATGCATGTGGGATCTAGTTCCCTGACAAGTGATCGAACCCGGGTCCCCTGCATTGGGAGCGCGGAGTCTTAATCACTGCTCCATCAGGGAAGTCCCTGATGGAACTTTCATTAATCGCCAGTTACTTTTGTACATCTTATCTCCTTTTCAAATAACACGGGAAGATTGACCCGCTTCCCATTCTTCATTCATTCATCAGTTCATTCATTCAACAAACACTTACTGTAGCCAGAGAGACAGATAGCTTTCTGACAATGGTTAACCATCCATCAAACATGGTGGTGTGCAGATGTAGAAAACAAACTTATGGTTACCACAGGGGAAGGGGGGGGAGGATAAATTAGGCGGTTGGGACTAACAGATACACACTCCTATATATAAAATAGTTAAACAACAAGGACCTACCATATAGCAGAAAGAACTGTATGCAATACCTTGTAATAACCTATAATGGAAAAGAATAAAATATTTAGATATATACATATATAAGTATAACTGAATCACTTTGCTGTACACCTGAAACTAATGTGATACTGCAAATCAACGACACTTTAATTAAAACAAACAAGCAAACATGGTGGTGTGTAGGTGACTTCTTTAACAGCCATTCTCCTGTATCCTTTATTTTAGGGCTCACCACTGTATTGCTTGGTCCCTTGGAGCGGGGGTTTTCCTCTGGGTACCCCTGCTTGGTCAAGTGTCCCTTCATTTCCAGCTGCTCTGGCTGGCCAGGGCTCCCTACCGTCCTCTCCATCACCCAGCCTCCCTGAGCCTTGCACTTCATTGGCTCTAGCTCATTCACATTTTCTTCAGAGTCTCTGAGCTTTGAATATAGTTCAGCTGCTTCTACACTTTTAAAAACTTTAAAACCCTTGACCAAGTGAATAAACGCTAAAAATAAATGGTTAAAAAAAATTTTTTTTTTTTGGCCACGCCATGTGGCATACAGGATCTTAGTTCCCCGGCCAGGGATGGAACCCATGCCCCCTGCATTGGGAGCACAAAGTCTTAAACACTCAACTGCCAGGGAAGTCCCTCAAATGGGTAGTTTTTTGATCATGGAAACAAACACTCAGAAACACATCTATTTCTTACACACATTTCCATGCACAATATTGAGTTCAAAATACATGAAGTTTATGTGCCACTGCACATTGTAGAAAACCTAAACTTAACTTTAAAAGATTAGGGGGGGAAATGCCCACAAATGCATATGATAGGAGCATGCACTATCTCCCTGTCACCTCTGAGACTTGGCATTTATGAACTCACCACGAGTTGTTTTCATACTATCACTGGATGTTTACTTCATTAGTTGCGTGAACAAGTAAAAATCATGTTCAGCTGCATCTTGGAGGAAAATAGCTTCTCTCTCTCTCTCCCCTCTATTCTCTAGAGGGGCAATGGAGTCCAATGGGTGGCGCTGGATATAAAGTTGTGAACAGATCACACCACATCCCCGCGCTTGTGCACTTCCAGCCAGAGGAGGGCACGAACTTTTGCTCTTTTGAGAACTATTTGTAGAGTTTCTCTAATGGTGGATCTGGGAGCTGAGAATTTAGAGGAAAGCAAGACAGTCTGCTTTCGTGGAGTGGATATATTCGACTAGAGGGGAGCTAGACAAGAAGTGAACACATAATAAATAGGCAGATAAATGAGATGACATCTGAAATTGATGAGATGCAAGCAGCGGGGTTGACTGAGGCCACGGTGGTACCTGGATTGGATGCTGAACGGCCCTCAGAGGAGGTGACCACGGAGCTGAGTCCCGACGGACGGAAAGGAGCCAGGACAGCCCCCAAAGGAGGGAACAGCAGGTGCAAAAGACCAGGGCAGGGGCAGTGTGGCATGTGGTCTGAGCAGCACCGTCGGTGGAAGCACAGTGACGTGAGGTAGGTCTGGGCAGAGGCCGGGTTATATAGGACCTCGTGGTGGTTAGGACGAGGGGATGCCAAGGAAGGCTTCCACCAGGCAGCAACACAATCTGATTTACACGAGAAATACCTGCCTCTGACCTGGCGAATGTGTCAGGGTGAGGAGAGAGAGACAGCAGAGACATGAGTGAGCAGGTGATTTCTGCAGCTAAAGCAGGAGAGATGGTGGTTTGGACAGCAGTGGCAGTGATGGAGATGGAGCCAAGAGGACAAAGAGGTTCTGAAAATATTTTGTAGGAAGAGCAGAGAAGACTTGCTGATGGATTGGGTGTAGGGATGAGAGACAGAAAAGAATCAAGATTGAATCAAGTTTTCCTTAATTGTTTTGCCACTGACAGAGCTGAGGAAGGCACGAATTCAACAAAATAAATATATAATAAACTATATTTGCTGCTAAGAAAGAAAAGAAGAGGGTGCTAGGGACATATTTTTAAAGTAGAATCTCAGCCACAGATGCCCGGTGGAGATGCACCTCTCAACCCCACCCAGGGCTCATGGGGTCTGAACTCCTGCTAAGAGCTTTTGGAGAAAGGATTGTACCAGGTGCCAATCACAAGCCCTGTGCTCCAGCAGCCTCTGCTTCTGGAAGGCTGGTCATGCTAACCTCAGAGGAAATTCAATTGGCCTGGCATAATTGGATCTTCGTGGTCTAATCTAATCTGGTCATTTTATGGGCAATCTTTTTCTTTTTGATCGTCAGTCTCTTCCCCCAGCTTTGTTATTTTTCCCTAGCAGCCAGATAAACAAAATCTTTGCCCTTTGGGCTTCATGTTTGCAAACATACTCCTTACAGGCCCCCTTAAAGCAGCCCGGAGCCCGCTGCCTTCCCTTCACAGAGGTTCTGTAGGGGGAGAGCCTTCTCGAAGAGCCAGGGAGGACAGGGCTAACAGAGGCAGAAGAATACTGCCCATGGCCTGGCATCTCCCCGTGGTGGGGCCACAGGCCTGCCCCTGCATTTTCTCTGCAGCTCACATGGGCCCTTCCGAGTCTGTCCTTTGATCTGGCAGGAGAGCCAGCTGCCTCCTCCAAACCAGACCTGGGAGTTCAAATTATTCCTCAAATGCCAAATCAACACTGGCTGTCTCTTCATGAAGGCCCCTCAGCTCTGCCAAGCACGGAAGGAAGCTGACCTCACTGAAGTCCCCACGTGCTGGCCCCTCTGTTGTGTGTTCTTGCACTGAATCCCGTCTCAGCTTGTGAAACAGGCATTCTTATCTCCATGTACATGGAGAACACTCAGGTTCAGAGAAGCAAAGTCATTTATCCTGTTGGCAAGTGGAAGGAGTGGGGTTTAACGGAGTCCACGCCACCTCCCAGCCTGACCTTCACTACCTTTGTGACACCTGCTGAACCCCCTCTTTGCTTTGCCAGCCCCACCTACTGGCCTTCTGGAATGATGTTCTCAGTCTTAGCGCCCACAACTCGGACCCCACACCCCCCAGGCACCGGGGAGCCAGCATTTTGGTCAGTGCTAAGCCCACTGGTCTTTGCAGTTCCTAGTGGCCTTCCTTCCATCCTCGCTTCTCCATCTGGCCCAGGGGAGCCCGAGCAAAGGGGACCAAGCCAGGACTAGAGTGATGCTGTGAAAAACCCATTGCTGAAAATGGGTACAGTTATTGGGAGTGTGGATGGATTGGGAAAATGAACCAGGAAACAGTGGCTTTGGCTCTGCAGTTTAGGGCTGTGTAGAGCAGCAAGATACACAGACAGAAAAAGAAAGAAAGAAAAGGAAGGAAGGAAGGAAGGGAGGGAGGGAGGAAGGGAGAGAGAAAGGAAGGAAGGAAGAAGAAAACATAACTCACCACAAACTCCAGGGTCTTTATTGCTCCTAAGCTTTTCTTAGTGACTTTCCATTTTGTCTTATTTATTTCCAGGTTTAATAGATTACATTGGGAAATTAGGTCTGTGAAAACACAGGCAGTCAGCTCAGACGGGCATCAGTCAGCAGCAGAGCTGGAATTCAAGTCTGACTCCAGACCACGTGTTTCAAGGCCAGAGGCTCCGGGGAGCCTGCACACGTTCTCCAGGTAGACTGGTCTCTTTTTCTTTTTGTAGGAAGTAGTGCTCACCACAGGACAAGGGCCATACTTTAGTTTCTTTGCCCCCAAAATGTCATTTATTTGTGATGATCCAGGATTGGTCCTGATGGTGTGTCATCAAACAGGTCATTGTGTTCTATGTTAATGCAGCTGAGGTTTTTTTTTTTTTTTTTTTTTTTTTTTTTTTTTTTTCTTTAAGGTCGGCAACTGAAAATAGAGAGGGGTGGCCCATGTTCAGGAAGCATACATGGAAATCCAGCCCTGCCCTTGAGAAAGGGGCCGGGCCAACCTCCGGGAATGCACAGTGGGTGGTTTTCTGTCCCTCCTTGGAGAGGCCCTCAATTTGGACTCCGCACAGCTCTTCCCCCCAGCTGTCACCAAGGAAGCAGCCAAGACCCCCCACCCATCCTAATCTGCCTCACGCCCCCTCCTCCCTCCTCCGTGTGTGTGGGCAGGCGGAAGGATATGGGGGAACGTGGCCTCACGAGTGATTTCAGTGGTGCGATGGGATTCTGGCTCATCTGTGAGGTTGCTGAGTCCCCACAGAGGTCGGGCTAGGAATGGATAACTAATGTTGCTGACTCCATGAATACAACAAGGGCCATGGGCAAGGAACAAAAGTCAAGAAAAAATAAAGATTAAAATATGTACTGAGTAAAGGGGACTGCCCTGGCGGTCCAGCAGTTAAGACTGTACCTTCCGATGTAGGGGGTGCAGTTCGATCCCTGGTCGGGGAGCTACAATTCTAAGAGCCTCGCAGCCCAAAACCCCGAAACATAAAACAGAAGCAATATTGTAACAGATTCAATAAAGACTTTAAAAATGGTCCACATCAAAAAAAAAACAAAACTTTTTTTTTTTTTAAGATGTACTGAGTGAAGGAACGAGCAGGAGCGAATGGAACTGAGCTCCCACGAGTGTGAAAGAGGGTGAGGGAGTGTGGGCAGGCGTGGCCAGCACAGTGGACCGAGGGGCAGCCCGACGAGGCCAAAGCCACGTGAATTCCCGTCCGCCTCCGGGCGACCCATCAGATGGCGCGTGGGTCCGCGGGCCTGTGGTGCTTGGGGGACGGTAGACCTGCTCCCAAGCTCAGGACCTTGGCCCGACCTCCTGCCCTGGGAGCTGTGAGGGGCGAGTGGGCAGAGCTGACCCGGGGCTAAACCCTGAGCTGCCAGGTCAGGGTCACGGCGTGTGGGACCCAGGCGAGGGTGGACGGCGGGGCGGCGCCACACTCTGCCTCGGCTGCTTCCCCAGTCACCACAGGCCGGGCTGGAGGAGAAGGGCTCGCCCCACAGATGCCGGGAGAGGTGCAGTCTCTCCTCTGCTGACAGAGCGCGTGTTGAGGGTGAGGATGCACAGAAGCACCTTTGGGTGCTTCCAGACTCTTATGACCAAGGAAATAATTTGGATGTGGTGCCTCCAGAATCACGGTGGCACTTGCTATAGGAGGAGGGGGCCAGGTTCAGCCGAGGGCCCTACAAGGGCCGAAGGTGGTGCTTCTGGCTGGCGCTGGGAGAGAAGGGAGGAGAAGAGATGGAGAGGAAGAAATTGGAGAGGCAGGCCACAGATGGGGGCAGTTTGCCGAGTCCTGCCGGGCAAGAGGTACTTGGTGTGGATTTTTCCTGTACCGGCTCTGTTGAAATAGTACAATATGATACAATACAATACAATATTGATATAATATAAAATATAATATAATATAATATAATAAATTCCTATACCATGAAATCCACCCATTTAAAGCTACAATAGTGGGTTTTGGGTATAGTCACAAAGGTGGACAACCATCTCCACCATCAATATTAGAACTGTTTCATCACTTCAAAAAAGACACTCCGTAACCATTACAGTCACTCCCCACTTCCCTCTCCCCCCACCACTGGGAACTACTGATCTAACTTTCTCTCTATGTAGATTTGTCCATTCTACACATTTGTACAAATGGAAAAACACCCTATCTGGCTGCTTTCACTTAGCACAATGCTTTAAAAACTCACCATGTTGTAGCCTGTATCACTACTTCATTCCTTTTTTATGGTCGAATAATATTCCATTGTATGGACAAACCCCATTTATTTATTTATTTATTTATTTTTTGCGGTACACGGGCCTCTCACTGCTGTGGCCTCTCCCGCTGCGGAGCACAGGCTCCGGACGCGCAGGCTCAGCAGCCATGGCCCACGGGCCCAGCCGCTCCACGGCATGTGGGATCTTCCCTGACCGGGGCACGAACCCGTGTCCCCTGCATCGGCAGGCGGACTCTCAACCACTGCGCCACCAGGGAAGCCCAAACCCCATTTATTTATTGATTCATCCGTGGATGGACATTTGGGTTGTTTCCAATTTCTGGCTGTTACAAACAATGCCACTATCAACATTTGGGCACAGCTTTTTGTGTGGACATGTGTATTTCCCAGTGAATCCCCTTGGCAACAAATAGGCATTATAATCACCAATTTATTAGGAAAAACTACAGAGAGGTTAAGTAACATTTTTGAGACGGAAAAACTTCTTGTGATTCAGTTTGATTATGATTAGAAGGGCAAATAAGAGGAAGTAAAGTGGAATTTCACTTCACCTTTTCCAGGACACTAGACACACCAGTGAGTAAAAAGAGAGGAGAGGAATGAGGAAAAGTGCGTCAGCAGGGCTGCCGTGAGCTCCGTGGGCCCTCTCGGGGGCAGGTCTCGGCGAGGCCTTGGGTTTGCCCACCCTGGCCTGGCTCTGAGTCTGGGAGAGGCCTTCCTCCTGCTCGCTCTCTTGTTTCAGGGGCAGACACTTGTCAAGAGCAGCGCAAGACAGTTGCTGGAGTAGCTCGTCAAACTGTGAGGACGCAGGTGGGACGTCTCTGCAGCAATGTCCCCACTCTGAGAGGATCCCCTGGGGTGGGCCCTGCCTGGTGACAAGAAGAGCCCCAAAGAGAGGAATTCAGCATAGGCCCAAGGGCGGCTCTAGGACACGGAACTACAGGGTCATGGGGGCTGCTGACTCTGCTTCCCTCTGCCTCCAGGGCTTTCCCAGAAAGTTCTTGGACATGGGAGGGTGGGTGACGTGCCGCCCCATTAATGCAACTCCCGTGGCTCGGCGGAACCCAAGCCAAAGCTGGTAATCATTGACCCTCAGAAGCTCCCGGGGCAGAGCAGCAGAATCCACAGAAGCGCGGGCTCTGCAGCTAATCCCCTGCCCTGTGGTTAGAGCCTTGCCCTTCTCATTACCTTTCTGGGAAGCATGCTGCTATTGCAGCCTGGACACTGGTGAAGAGAAGCCCAGAATTTAAAGGCATCACAGATAATGACACAGTTGCATCTTTCATTCAATGTATGGCTGTAACTTGAAAGAGAAATTAGAGCTGGAGGTTGCATTCCTGAAGGTGTTAATGGCTGGATCACTTTCCATGCCTAAGTGCTGTCTGAGCTCTTTCTATCCATCTGTCATAGATATGAATGGGCCCATTTTTCAGATGAGGAAATCGACACATTAAGAGATTGAATGGTACCCCGAGGGAGGGCTAGTGACTGACTGACTCCAGATTCAAACCCCACACACCCACCTCTTAGATCCTGCCCTGTAGGCCCGTTGCTGGGGCAGTGACGGAAACATAAGCTAGAATATAGGACTGAAAGGCCTTCAGAGGTTCCCTCCAAACTCAGGAACCTGGGGTTCTGGGCCTTCTCCTTGCATGTCTCTTGGAGCAGGGATGGACCAACATGACACCCTTCACCTGTCGGTACAGCATCATGACCAATAGTCCCCCAGTGCCAAACTCAAGGCATCAGAATCATTCCTCTATATTATAAATCTTCAAGGTTTGGGATTCTATACGTTTTCTTAAAAACAAAGTGTACTTTCTTGTTGCAGACACTCAGGAAAGTATGTTCAGGGCCTCTAGTCCACATGGAATTCATTCCTTTTTGGACTGGAAAGACTGAATTGATGTAATACCAACCCAAACCACAGAAAACTAGAAGGGTCAGACTAATAATGGGGTCGCTGCACACATATAAATACAACTTGTGGTAAACATTAAAATTCTTTTATTAAACGTCAGTGCCATTTGAGGTGGGTGCTTGAGAGAGATTTAAAAATTATTTTATTACATATGTGTCCAGTTTTCAGGAAAACAAACTACACTCATCCCCCAATACACATACTTTTACAAGCCAAACAAGTGAGAAAATGATTTTTTTATTTGAAAAAATGATTCTTTGCTTTATAAACTTATTCAGTAAAGGATTCCTTTAAATATCTAATATTCTAGTGCATATATCATACAACCTACTATACACAAGCAATTTCTGTTCATGTACTATCTTTCGAGAACACAATTTATTGGTTTTGGTTTCAATATAAGATTTATATCTAGACCTGTATAAAGATATTTTCATTGTAATGGATTTCTTTTGAATAGAAATGAGAATAAAAGGCTATGAGACTAGAAATGCTTTTGGGTCCTTGTGTTAATTTAATTTTCAGCTATAGGTTCACCAGAAACTAGAATTCAACAGTTAGGACAGTGGCGCTCAGGAGGTCTGGCCTGAGTGTGTGGTGGAGACCTGAGAACTGACCCTCCCACCCTTTCCATGGCGGAGGGTTCCATCTGGTCCTGGGACAGACTGAATGGACTTTCACCCAAGATTCTCTAGGGACCTGTCATCCCTCTCCAGATGATAACCATATTTGTTGTATTTTACTAGGTATTTTCCATACCATGTTTTCACCCCCAATCCTGAGCCCAGCAAAGGCAACTTGGCAAATTCCAAGCCCAACAACTGGAATCCCAAAGCCAGCAGCTCTTGGGTCACTGCAAATTCCAGTCATACATGAAGCTTTGAAACTCATCTCCTGCACCTCTTCAGACAGAGGCAAGTGACTTCGTGTCCACACTGGCTTCTCAGTAAACAAGCCAGTGGACAACCCAGGTTGCAAGAGATTTCACGCTTGTGGCTGGGCAGACACGGTGGGCTTCTTGCCCCAGAAGGTCCCTGCTTCAGGGCACCTTTGCGCTGTGCTCTAGAGGGCGCTGTTCACAAAGGATACGGCTGGGAGGCCCTCCACCCAGGTCTCAGTGACCCTTTCACAGTCTGCAGAGGCTTTTCTCAGCCCTGGGCTTCCCTTCATTCATTCTGAGCTGTGCATCCTCACGTTTCCCTTGGTTTATCCTCTTCACTTTGGCTCAATCCATGCAGAGCCAACAAAGCCATGCCTTCTTTTGGTAAAGTACAGAACTCCCTAAAGTTGAGAAGATAGACTCCTTAGAAAATCTTTAGAATAAAAGCCAAGAAGACCCAACTCTGTGACTGTGAGTTTCTCTTGTCCTCTAAGTTTCTCTCACTCTGTGGTCACCATTCCCCACAGCCCCCAGGGATGTGTGGCTGTCCTTTCAAAACTCTGAATCAGGCAGAGATGAAGGGACCCCCCTAACGGGAGTCCCTTTGCAGAACCGAGACGTGCTAACATTTCCAAGATACTTCACAAAACAACTCTGAAGAACAACAAGGAAACAAAATTGAAAATACACATAGAATTAGTGTCAACTTCCAAAGCACAGGTTTCCTACTCCACAGCAAAGGCATGCTGCCACCAAAGACTGGTGAGACCCTATGGACACCTGGCTTGGGGCCAGCCTCACAGACTCCCAGGCTGGCTGTCCTGGTGGGAATATCACATCTCCTGATGCTTCCTGCTGGGTCCCAATCCAGGTGCCAGGAAGTGATACAGGTCTTTGTGGGGAGAGTAGAATTATCTTAGGATGACCAACGGCCCTTGTAAACTAGTTAGCTAGATTGAACTTAAAAACTGAACTTGAACATTTTAACTCCTTTTTTTTTTTATTAATTTATTTATTTTTGCTGTGTTGGGTCTTCGTTTCTGTGCGAGGGCTTTCTCTAGTT
Source organism: Mesoplodon bidens (assembly GCF_964165515.1). Lineage (NCBI taxonomy): Eukaryota > Metazoa > Chordata > Mammalia > Artiodactyla > Ziphiidae > Mesoplodon > Mesoplodon bidens. Next base: position 5,149,700 of record NC_138164.1, read on the forward strand.
GTGGCAAGCGGGGGCCACTCTTCATCGCGGTGCGCGGGCCTCTCACTATCGCGGCCTCTCTTGTTGCGAAGCACAGGCTCCAGACGCGCAGGCTCAGTAGCTGTGGCTCATGGGCCCAGCCGCTCCGCGGCATGTGGGATCCTCCCAGACCAGGGCTCGAACCCGTGTCCCCTGCATTGGCAGGTGGCCTCTCAACCACTGCGCCACCAGGGAAGCCCCTTAACTCCTTTTAATGACTTTGTATATTTAAATTTGGTCCTTCATTTTCACATCCTGATACAAGAGCCTGCAAATATACATATGCGAGGGTGACTTCTGGAAGCAATGGTATGGAATCGTCAATTGGTTATAAAACAGCTTTATGACCTCTTAGTTACACCTCTTCTGTGTGCTCTTCTGCCTTTTGGGGTGTCAGTGCCTTCCAGCCAAAGAGCACTAGGAGCACCCCAGCAGTTGAACAAGTTGGTTTGCTGCAGCTAGTGAGCACATGCACCCTGAGGAATTGTGGGGAGCCTCGCTTGAGAGAGTGTTAGCACATAAACAAGATTCGGGCTTGTTCTAGGTGATTTGGGAGAGTTAAGGAAGCAATACTCTGCTCTGGGTTAGAGGTCAAGAAATAGGGGTAATTCTGTGATCGAGTATGTTAATAAATCTTATTATCTAGAAGCAGAGAAGACCCGTGTAAGGCTAAAGCTGTTATTGGTAAAGAAGCAGGGATCGCTCACAGTGCCAGCACAGGGGGACATTTGGTCATTTTCATGGTTTGGACCATGTTCATGTTTCTGTCTGTGTTCAGACATGATTCTGATGTTGATATCCTGTGAAACTGGGTTCAACAAGAGAACACCAAGACCCAGCTGTGAGCCCCAGGACAGCTCCCGGCAACACCGAGACTTAGAGGTAGTGCCAGGCTGGCTCCCAGCTGTCTGGAGCTGCTTTCTCCTTTTCAATGGTGTCCGTAGATTGTCAGTGATACAATCAAATGCTACTTAATGTCTGTGGTAAGAGAAGAAGGGCATCACCCCTGGTAGTGCACCAAGGAAAATTCTCTCCCTCTATCCTGTTCTCACCTCTCCAGGATAAGGCTTCTGCCCTGATGATGGACAAATCCTTTATACAAACGTGTTTGGCTTTCTCAGGTCTTCTATTCCACAGGTCAGGATGGGCTCTGAAGCCAGTACAGTTCACAGGCATCGACATGTTGTCAGAACTTTTGTCACCCTCTCTCTCAGGAGCCTTGTCTCTCGCCTGGGTGTCATTTCCCCACACAGCCCCTGTGACTCTGCAGAGCAGATCCTCGGTGGCCTGGGTCAGTCAGTGATGCCTGGTTAAGCTGCTGCACAGGTTTAACTTTCTGAACTGATAATAACAGTTGCTACTATTTATTGTGTAATTGCTGTGTTCTAGGAACTTTACATATGCAATTGCATTTAAAACACACTACAGCCTTTGAGAGCATATTCTTACAGTCATTTCACAGGTGAGGAAGCTGAGGCTCAGTTAGCCTAGGTGGCTTGCTCAGGTCACCTGGCCATCAAGTGACAGAACTGAGATTCAAGTCCATGTCTGCACTCAGCCCAGCTGGACTTCCTCCAGTCTACCTGCTGCCTTTGGTTCTTACCTATGCCATGAACATCCTGCACCAGGGCTCCCACCCCACCTTGATCCCCATGCATGGCAGATCTCTATAGTTATTCAGGTGATGCTCCTGGAGCGGCAGGCTCCAGAGATGCCTACAGAAGCCGGTGTGCCTTAGGAGAGCACCAACACCCCCAGACCTTATGATTCACTGGCTCTTGTTCCCAAACTCTCTTCTCTGGGAGGAACCAGGCACCTAGGAAAGTCTGTGCTGCATTCCCACCCTGGACACAAGCAACTTGTGGCTTCACAGGGGAGGGGGCCTGTGAGCACACTTGGCCTCAGGGAAAGGTGGGGTATTACTGAAGTGCAGTCCCAAATCTAGCCTGGAAGGGTCCTGAGGCTCATGCCCTTTCACATGCCCATGAGGCCAGGAAAAATTATTTCCACCGGCCTTGCCAAGTTCTATGTAAGAACCCAGGCTGAGCCCAAGTGAGCAGCCTGGTAGCGCTAAAGACATCAGAGGTGATTTCTCTTGGAATATTGAACAAAAAGGAAACAATGCCCTCTGTCGACAATAGGTCTCCATATAAATATCCCCAGGAGCTGGCTGACTGGATGCTCCTGGGCACTGAGGGTTTGCAAACCCAGCTGGGTGGCCATCCTCCAATAGCTTGAGGCCGTTTTCATAGAAAACAGGAAGTCCTCTGCGGTAACAGTTAGATGCATTTGTTTTAGCTCCTCAACAAAGGTGTGTTAAAGAGTGTAAACTTGACCTTCAGCCTGTTGCATCTCCTCTCTGGGGGATGCTTGAAAACCCTGTCCTCAACCCTTTCAGGGCAGCAAACCTGCCGCATTGCAATTATTGGATAATGACTGAGTTACTACTCATCCTTGAGCAGCTTGACAGCAGGGACTGTTACCTCTTTTGCTTCCTAGTGTAGCACCTGGCATGTAGTAAGTTCAATCAGTAGAGAGTTTGCTTGATTTCACTGATTAAGAAGGCAGAGACCTTGGGCCATGATCCCATTGCATGCCTTCCTACGGTAGGTCCTCAGGAAATGTTGGTTAATGGCCTGAAGCAAAGCCATCAATTTTCATGGAAGCTTGAATTTCTCCTCCAGCACCATTGCAAAGGGACTACAGAAAGTCATTTGACTTCTCCTCTCAGGCTCAATAACTCCTATTTTCTACCTCTGACAGACAATCTTTACTCTCAAAAATGTCCTGAGCGAATTCAGGCTGTGTGTGAGCTGTGAGAGGTTGGACTAAAAGGCAGACTACAGCAACTGTTTTTTCATCTATAGAGAGGAACGATAGCCTTTGTAATTCTAAATAAGAGATAAAAGCAACATCTATTTGCCGTCTTCTCTCTGGTACAGTGGCTGCTGAGGGTGCCGGGGTGGGAAGAAGGCAGTGTGATATTGGCCATGGGAAACCCCAAATTCCCAACTGCCCGTTCTCAGGGGGTTGCCTGCAAAAGAACGGCCTCTGTCCTGGTTCTTTAAATATCATCAAGGAGCACAAACTGTAGGTACCTCACTTAAAATGCAGAGGGGTTTGGTTGCCATAGGTATTGTATGCAAATAAAGCATGTATTTTTATGGAGAATTGGAAATTCAGGAGGAAAATGTTTATTTTCAAGAATTTGAAAGGCTGATCATGGGAAGAGAGTTCACATTTCTTTAGAAGTATCATGAGTTGTCCCCGAGGCAGAACTAGACCGGGTGTTGTTGGTATCAGTTTCTTCTCTAAGTCTAGATGAGCTAGTGCTAAGTGCGCTGGCCCTTGCTGGTTCCAGCCGGTAGCTGGTTCTAGCCGGTGTCTCGCGATGTCCCCCAGCACTGTCATCTGTTTACTCAGCAATTCTTTCAGTTCCTCTGTGCCCCTGCCTCTGTCACATACACAATTTACAATTACAGTGCTGCACAAAAATGTCTCTTCCAAAATATCTCTATTGGACAGGGAGCCATGTAAGTGATAGCAGACTCATTGTTTTTATGCATGCTTTGTTTAATTGATTGATCGTCATTCAACAAACAGTTATAGAGTTCCTACCATGTGTGACTCTAATGCCATCTCCAGACCTTGGTCTCCATAGCACTTCTCTCCTCCTCAAATAAGATCCTCCCAGAGCACTTCCATGGTTTTCTACCCTGTCAGGTATCATAGTGCGTTTGACGGTTTATCAGCTTGTTTGCGTCTCCCACCTGGACTAGAAGCTTTTTCACAATGACAGGGACTGTACATTTGGTAAGTGATTACTTCCGTGATGTCTAACACACATGTTAGAATCCACACCTCCCTGTTGCTTAATGATGGATAAATAAATTAATCGACACAAAAGTGAGATTTCTGTCCGTTGAGGTGTTTTCTCAGGGGGTTGGGGGATGCCTAATAGAGATCTCTGAGCAGAGACGTGTCCTTTGGGTATTATACAAACCACACCACATTGTAATTGCTGATTTACTGAGCTCACTTCCCTCCTTCGACTGTGAGCTCCTTGAGAACAGGAGCAGAGTTCTATTTGGCTTTGAAATCCTACACAATACACTCAATGTTTGGAAAGTTCATACAAAGTCTATTTCTTCAGAAATGGACTGTTTGCAGAAAAAAAAAGAATGCTGGAGCACTGAAGGAAAAAAATGGCAATAATATAATCCACTTGCTTTGCCAGGCCATTAAGAAGAACTTGGTAAATATTAGCTAATGTGCAGCCCTATGCTTGCTATTAAGATTTACTGATTTCAACAGAAAGTGACCTAAAATCTGTGCATGTTACATAATCCAGGGCCAATTTCTCATCTCCCAATAGTTCCAAAAACACATATTGTATCTGTCTGTGGTAGGATTAAATGCCATTGTCTAAGCAAAGTCGCATATAGGCTGTGTATAATGGGACTGCCATGTGACTGATGGGCTTGGTCAGAGGATGAATTTATCCTGTATTCTTGCATTCTCTAGGTATAAATCTTCTCACTGTCTGAGTAAATAAATCAACAGCATTGGTTAACCCAGTGCATGTAGAAAGTACCTTCAGTAAATGCCAGATTTTACAAAATAAATCCAACAATAAAGGCTGCTTTTAAATCTCAATTTCTTGAATAACAGTGACTGCTGTGTAGAGAGAGTAACATGGTATCTTGTTTCTTCCTGGTGTGATCTTATTTTTGTCTTACAAATATGTACTTACCTACGTCTGTATCATTCACCTGTATCTTTGTGAGCGCTTAGAAATCTCAGTATCTCAGTGTGTTTCAGGGAATATGCTGGGAGATTGATGATAACTAATTGTTTCTGGTGAAAGGTATTGGGCACAAACTAGGAGAAAGGGTGAGAGAGCTATAGAGCATGGTAAAGGAGAGGAGGAAAGTGCCAGAACAGAACCTGTGCCTGCTGCCCAGGGACCTTAGTTGGTGGCTTGTCAAGCCTTAGCATGATGGTATTCAAGCCATGTGAGGTTTGGGAAAAAAATACATACCCAGCTTGGGGCTTGGCCTGAGAACGACCAATTACCTTGGTTTAAACCACACAGCTCCACTATCAAATTAATGTTTTCAGGCTAATACAAATTAGCATCAGTCCACTGGCCAAAGCCTACCATAAATTAGGCTGGGTTTAAAAGAAATCAGCCTGCCTACGGAGACCAGCTCCCAACACTACCTCCTTGCTTTTGCCAGCCGTGGATGCTTCAGGTCAGAATATATTTAAGATGTTGGCAAGTGTGGGCGATCTGGGGAAAGCTTTTTTTTAAAGCTGGTTGCTTTTGTTCCTGCTCTTTGCAAGGCCAGGCAGATAATATTTTCTTAGTAGTACAGGCATGGAAACCCAAACTCATCCAAGAGATAAATCAGGGGGGACTCATTTACTCTACAGAAATACTCTTTCTCTTCAAAAGTGAAATGAATTTAAGTAGGACTATAAGAATAGTGGAGGAGCAAAGCTCATAGGTTGCTGTGTTAGGAGCTCGTCTATTATAGGAATTATAATGTATGACAAAGAGGATGTGGATTCGACTGATGAATGTTGGCTTTAGAAGATATTGTTTTAGGTGAGATCCACCCTATAGGAAGAGCTTTGTAAACAGTATGAGCTTCCACGAACCTGGGAAAGGGAGAGAGTCCCCAGTGGATGGACACAAGGTTAGGGGAGATGTGAGCAGAGAAAAGGGAGAGATTGGGGAAGGAAGAGACCACTTCCCTTGGTGAGCCACACTTGGAACCATCCCCTCATACTCTTTGGGGACTTGAGGTCAATGAGGGTTGGGTGAGATGAGGGGCAGGCCCCTCTGAGTGCATTGCTGCCTGCTCTCCTGGTTACTTTTTTTTTCTTTTTTAATGTCTTTAGAACCTGTCCTTCCAATCACCACAGCCGTGGTTTTCTCATCACCACTTCTGCCTGGGGTCTTCTTGTGTTTTCACCTGGCTTAAGGCCATGAGCAAGACGTGGTAGGATATCACTTTTGTTTAAAATTTATCACTAAGTTGGTTTCGCTTCCTAGTTTGTGTGAATAAACACATTTTTGAAGGGGGATTTTGAAATCTATTTTAGAAACATGTTTGCATTTGATTAAAAATACCATGAAGACATTGCCAACCATAACAGGCACACCTTGGGAGTGGGGTGGGCACAGCTAGGGGAGGAGACCATCTAGTGTTTATGACCCCGGGGGTTCATCAGTGCTGTCTGTTTGGGGGAAATCCCTTCAGTTTTGTGCTGTAAGGTGGAAGTTACAATAATGTCATCCATGAGACCTTTGTCCAGATGGTATTTTGAAGTGCTTAATTCATTCAAGGAATGATTCCATTTATGCTTATTGAATAAATAGTAAGCACCCATGGTCTGTGCTAACAGCTGGGATAGAGGAGTGAATAAAACATGGTTCTAACTTTGTGCAGGATTCTTTAAATCAGAGTGCCCCATCCTTCAGCTTGCGGGCAAGGAAGGAAGTAGGAAATACCGATGGTGAGCATCTTACTATTCCTCTTGGGAATCTTGGCAGCCCAGGCTTGTGACCCACTGAGAAAACTTCCGAGATCTTATGATACAACTTGACCAAACAGTATTGAGGAACTCTGTTCTAAATAGTGTTGAGCAAAAAAAAAAAAAAAAAAAAAAAAGGAAGTTGACCAATGCTTCTCTTGAAGTGTTTCAGAGAAATCTGTTGTTAGAATATAAAATGTTATAACTGAGACACAGTGAGGTAGAGATTTCTCAGACCTGGAAGCAGGGAACCTTACGCTCTAGTTGTCATCCTGCCATGATTAGGTCCCTGACTTTGCTGTTGTCTTAATTTTATTGAAGTATAGTTGATTTACAACGTTGTGTTAATTTCTGTTGAGGGACCTGACTTTGGAAATGTCATTAAAATTTTCTCAACTCCTTCACTAGGTAAATGAGAGAATTGAATTGAATTATAATTTCTCTTGCTATGTGAGTATCCATAGCAGTACATAAGATGATTTAGGTAGTATACTGATGAGCCTTTTTTTAATAGTTATTTATTTCTATATATGAACAAAAATGTAAATAGTGCATCAAGCTTCTGCTTTCACAGATAGTTTTGCTTAGCTTAAGACTAAATTTATTAAAGAAAAAAGGAGAATTCATTTAAAGAATGTTATCAAATAAATCATAGTAAAGGCCATAATTTGTTATCATAAACATTTTAAAATTTTTATTTTATTGAAGCGTAGTGGATTTACAATGTTGTGTTAATTTCCATTGTTCAGCAAAGTGATTCAGTTACACATATATATATATACATTCTTTTTCCTCTTCTTTTCCATTATGGTTTATCACAGGATACTGAATATAGTTCCCTGTGCTATACAGTAGGACCTTGTTGTTTATCCATCCTACGTATAATAGTTTGCATCTGCCAACCCCAAACTCCCAATCCATCCCTCCCCCACTTCCCTTCCCCTTGGCAACCACAAGTCTGTTCTCTGTGTCTGCGTTATCACAGACATTTTTAAGGTTGGGTGTGACTAAGGTCAGAAAACACATGGATGTATGCTCTCTCAGCTTCCTTTACATTTCTATCCCCCTGTAATTATTTTTTCTCTTTCTCTCTTTTTTTTTTTTTGCGGTATGCGGGCCTCTCCCGTTGTGGAGCACAGGCTCCGGATGCGCAGGCTCAGCCACCATGGCTCACGGGGCCAGCTGCTCCGCGGCATGTGGGATCTTCCCGGACCGGGGCACGAACCCGTGTCTCCTGAATCGGCAGGCAGACTCTCAACCACTGTGCCACTAGGGAAGCCCTTTTCTCTTTATCTTTAAGCAATATGGTCTTGTAGTAGAAATTTTCTACTGACGATAGCATTATGGTATCCAGAACAATGTTGTCAGCTTGCCCAAGCGATCATTCACCCAGATCGTATTGAATGGAAGTTTCATAGACAGTTAGCTCTTTATGTGAGTCACTTAGTTCACTAGTGTTATACACATAATTTAGTTCTGTTTTGTTTTTCTTTGATGTGATTTCAGGTCGGGTGTTGACAGAAAGAATGTTCAAACATCTTCAGAAATGCTTTGTCACTCACTTTCTTGGGCATCCTGCGCGAAGAGCAAGGCTGGTCTCCAAAGATGGAAGGTGTAACATCGAATTTGGCAACGTAGAGGCACAGTCGAGGCTGATATTCTTTGTGGACATCTGGACAACTGTGCTGGACCTCAAGTGGAGATACAAAATGACCATCTTCATCACAGTCTTCTTGGGGAGCTGGTTCTTCTTTGGTCTCCTGTGGTATGCGGTCGCCTACATTCACAAAGATCTCCCTGAGTTCCATCCTTCCGCCAACCACACCCCTTGCGTGGAGCACATTAATGGCCTGACCTCAGCTTTTCTGTTTTCTCTGGAAACACAAGTGACCATTGGCTATGGATTCAGGTGTGTGACGGAACAGTGTGGCACTGCCATTTTTCTGCTTATCTTCCAGTCTATCCTTGGAGTCATCATCAATTCTTTCATGTGTGGTGCCATTTTAGCCAAGATCTCCCGACCCAAAAAACGTGCCAAGACCATTACTTTCAGCAAGAATGCAGTGATCAGTAAGCGGGGTGGGAAGCTCTGTCTCTTGATCCGAGTGGCTAATCTTCGGAAGAGCCTCCTTATTGGCAGTCACATATACGGAAAGCTTCTGAAGACCACCATCACTCCTGAAGGAGAGACCATTATTTTGGATCAGATCAATATCAACTTTGTGGTTGACGCAGGGAATGAAAATTTATTTTTCATCTCCCCACTGACAATTTACCATGTCATTGACCACACTAGCCCCTTCTTCCACATGGCAGCAGAAACCCTTCTCCAGCAGGACTTTGAATTAGTGGTGTTTTTAGATGGCACAGTGGAATCAACCAGTGCTACCTGTCAAGTCCGGACATCCTATGTCCCAGAAGAGGTGCTCTGGGGCTATCGTTTTGCTCCCATAGTGTCCAAGACCAAGGAAGGGAAATACCGAGTAGATTTCCATAACTTTAGCAAAACAGTGGAAGTGGAGACGCCTCACTGTGCCATGTGCCTTTATAATGAGAAACATGCTCAAGCCAGGATGAAGAGAGGCTATGACAACCCCAACTTCATCTTGTCCGAAGTCAGTGAAACAGACGACACCAAAATGTAACAGTGGCTTTTCAACACGAGTAGAGCAAAATCCCAAAGATACTTAGTGACTAGAAACATTATGGAGCAATCAAGAATTTGGGGGTATGACAGTGGGACAAGAGCCTTTAAAATCTCCCCGCACAATGTCCCTGAACCCCATAACCATGATCCTACAAGACATATAGCTCTACAAGGCAACTGCATGAGAACATGAGATGGGTTTATAGGAAACTGGAATATGGGAGCCATAGGAGCTCACATAAAATCTTGAATAGGATTATTTGAAATCATGCAGTGTTGATGGGAACAGACAAAAATCATTGAAAGCCTCATGGGCAGACCAAATGAAATCTTTTTAAGAGTCTTCCTAAAGAAGATATAAGCTTTAGATAGGATCAGGGGAAAACGATATTCTTATTTTGGTTCTACTGATAAGAAAGAAGCCACGTTTATTTTTAACATTGGCTTGTATCAAAGGAAAAATTGTCTCCTGAGTTGGGGGAGATGAACCAATCAAAGTAATAAGAAAAGACGGATGCACAGTGAACATTTGTGAGGCTCTGGCTTTCTCCAGCCCTGGTTGTTGGTGCTTTCATCCAAGTCTGGGTCATGCTGTGTTTCCAGAGGAGCAAGGGGGGGGGGCTTGGCCCATGGACTCCACATCTCTACATACAGGAGAGGATCACAGGGCCCAGGCTGCTCGACGGCACATCCAGAGCCTGTGGCCAAGCTGGGTATTGGCCCAAGGACATTTAGACAGAGGCTAAATCACCACTCTAGAATCTCAATGAACACTTTCCTGCAAGAAAGAATGTTTGATTTGAAAATGAGGGGTGATATTTCTTCCAATTTGTGTTAGATGGGATAAGGGGCTTCAAATCTGTTAAAACAGTACTTCCTGATCTTCCAAGAAGGCAGTGAGGAGTTTGAAGGAGCAAAGACAGTTTAGAGGGGAAAATACTGCTAATGCTTCTGAGAAAAATATATCTTGTGTTTTTCACCTGAGGGTTTTTAACTGAAATGCTATTTCTAAAGGAGAAGTATGAAAGGGAAGGGAATGGGATATGACCTCACAGTAAGGAAAGTGCTAGGTCTTCCTTCCTCTGAGGGCCAACACCACATCTTCATCAAACAGACCAATGTAATATAAGGATTGGTCTGCAGGGGAAGGTTTTACTGTGAATGTCTTGTTCAGTTTCCTGCTTACGTTATTTTGAATGTATTCTCGAAAAGATGGTACCCAAAGCTGCTTAGGAATCAAAATGTTTTCAGTGTGTTGATTAATACATTAAATCTCTGAAACTGTGTTGTAAGTTTGTCTTGAATCCAGCGTGCCTAGGAGGACACGACCTCGGGTGCAGATGTGCCCCATCCCATGCAGCCCCATCAAAACATTCCGGTGTGAGTCTAGGCACGTAGTCATGGATACGAACGACTTTGTTTTTGCAGGCCTGGGGTTGAGTTTGTACAGATACACACACACACTCTGGTCCTTCCGACAAAAATGAGTGAGGAGTCTGATGGGTTCAGAGTTGCGCACTTTGTCCATGGCCATAACGGTGGACACGATGGGACCACGTGGGAGATTACTCTGTGCATGTAAGTGTGTTGGCATCGCCATTTAATCTGCTGACAAAGCTAAAGGAAATCAGGTGTAACAAGCTCGAGGGAGCTGGAATTCTCTGCTGGCCCATTGTCATGAGGGTTTATGACTCTGTAGTGTCTTTATAGATGGAAGGGTCAGAAGACATGCCTTCTAGTCTGTTCTGCTCCTTTTAGCAGATGTTGGGGGATGCTGGTAGTGAAGTGATCATAGGCAATCCATTCCTCTTGATCATTAAGAGAGCAGGACAACCAGAATGTTTGCAAATGGCCTTTCTTTCTGGGTTATTCGATGGAAGACGTCTGCTTCCAAATATTCCTTTATTAGGATTGAGGCATTCTGCCCTTTGAAGTCTACTTTTTAATGCAAATTCCCATTGAACCTTTAGCATCTGTTAACACACTTACATCCAACAAAGCCCCGAGGAAATGAGGCCCTGCAGGCATCATCCAATGGTCCTAAGGGGTGGCTGGAACCCCAAAGCAGCATAAGAACTCTGGACATTTGGAGAGAAAGGGTTACCACAGGCATAGGAGCTCAGTGAGTAAATAAATTAAATGGAAAACAGAAGGTTCCAGAAGGCCAACTTGCCTATAGTTTAATGCCAGTGCTAAAGGCAGCCTTTTTATTCCAATGTGGTAAAAGCGTTCCCACCAGGACATGATCACATAGGCCCTGCTACTGCTACAGGTGTGCCATGTAATTCTTTTTACTGATTTACCCATTTTTTAAAGCAATTCAACATTTCTTATTCCTTTCAAGAAAAACTGCATCTCATGATGCTTCACCATATTCAGAGTTTCCCTTGGTACTGATTCCTCTTGAATGGGCTGTTTAGCTCTGTTGCTCTGAGGTTTTGACTTGGAGAGTCTGATCCTGGTTTAAACTTCCAAGACTTAGGTTGGCTCAAGCTCCAGTATTTAGAGTTAAGATGTGGGACACTGTCTAAAAATTTATTCCTCAAGACAGAAAAGGTGGAAGGAAAAGATCTAAGGAGTGAGATGCTCAGCTCATCTGTCTGTTTTCATAGACAGTAAAGAACTTCCCTGGTAGATCGTGGGGACCGTTGAGGAGGTGTCTTCCCTCGAGACTTTTCATAAAACGGGAGATGGGCCCTCCACAGGGTGACTGCGAGTAGCGCGGGGCCTGTCCCCTGTCCAGAGCAAACGTGATGAAAACCTCGGATGCCCAGAATGCAAATGAAGCCCTGGCCCCGCCCCCGGGCCGTTGTCCTCCCCATTCCAGGAAGTGTATGTCAATCAAAGCTTGACAGGGGAGATAGAGCATTTTATTTTGGAAGCCAGAAGTTTGAGAACAATGACTGGAATTTCCTCTTTCTGTCCAGCAAGGGCTGTTTGTCACTGGGGAGATAAAAGTCCAGGGGTAGGGAATAAAGGTTATCGGGATCTGCGCCACACAGAGCCCGCGTTGGGGGGCGCCGCGGGAGGAGGGGTTACGGAGGAAATCTATTTCAATGCCTGTCATTAAGTTTCCATTAAAAGAACATTCAGTTAGGAATTCAAAAATAATTTAATCTCCCCAGCCAGATGCACCCAGCTGGACTCCTTGGAGCTGAGCCCTGCAGAGAGGGAGACCTTGCATGGGGGCTGCGGGGGCGAGGGACGGGTGTGGGCCCTTCTGCATCTCCATCCCAAGCATCCTCCACCGCCCTGGATGTCCTAGAGGCCGGGAGCATCTTTCAGGCGAGTGAGGTGGATGGACCTAGAGTCTGTCATACAGAGTGAAGTAAGTCAGAAAGAGAAAGACAAATACTGTATGCTAACACATATATATGGAATGTAAGAAAAAAAAATGTCATGAAGAACCTAGGGGTAAGACAGGAATAAAGACACAGACGTACTAGAGAATGGACTTGAGGATATGGGAAGGGGGAAGTGTAAGTTGTGACAAAGTGAGAGAGTGGTATGGACATATATACACTACCAAATGTAAAATAGATAGCTAGTGGGAAGCAGCCACATAGCACAGGGAGATCAGCTTTGTGACCACCTAGAGGGGTGGGATAGGGAGGGTGGGAGGGAGACGCAAGAGGGAAGGGATATGGGAACAGATGTATATGTATAACTGATTCACTTTGTTGTAAAGCAGAAACTAACACACCATTGTAAAGCAATTATACTCCAATAAAGATGTTAAAAAAGAAAAAAAAAAAGATATTACGGACTTACCTGGAAAGGAAGGTGAGAGGGAGGGGAATCTACACAAGCCGTCAGTCGTAAGCAAGCTGGCACCTTACGTTAGTGCCTCTGGCCAGCAGGTGGCGCCATCCACTTCCAGATCACGAAAGTGAAAGTGGTCTGAAGTCCGCCTCCAACTGTGAGGCAGGCGGTGGAGAGAGGGCTTCCGCAGACCCGGCAAGCTCTTTAATAGCCATTATGTTGTTTAAATATTTAACAGAGAGACATAAATATCTGGGTCATCTAATCATTACTGGGCTGATAAAACAACGGTGGAAGACTTTGGAAAAATAAATATGATATCAATGTAGAAGTTTATAACTCTAGAGAGGGTATGGTGGCAGAAGAGACACTTGTTACTTTATTAAGAGGCTCCTAGAGTGCAGGAGCTTTCCATTTTCTCTACAACAAGCTGCAATAATATTATTATCCCCATCTTATGGGTGAGAAGACTGAGGCTCAGAGAGGTTAAGATACTTGCCCAAGGTGGCTAGTGAGGGCAGAGCTGGTATTCAACATTTATAGCTTACTCTTTTTTTTTTTTCAGTACGCGGGCCTCTCACTGTCGCGGCCTCTCCCGTTGCGGAGCACAGGCTCCAGACGCACAGGCTCAGCGGCCATGGCTCACGGGCCCAGCCGCTCCGCGGCATGTGGGATCCTCCCGGACCGGGACACGAACCCGTGTCCCCTGCATCGGCAGGCGGACTCTCAACCACTGTGCCACCAGGGAAGCTTACTCATTTAATCCTCATAACTACCTTAGGAGGAGTAGGAAAAACCCACCCATGCAAGCACAGGTCATGCTGTGTCAAAATTCACGGCTTTCCACCAAAAACAGTCCAACTCCTGTCTCCTGGTCAGGGCCCAATCCTGACCCTTCTAGTTGCTTTCTTATGAATTTGGTACGTCACTTACTCTCTCTGAGTCTTAGCTTTGTCATCTGTAAGATGTGGATTATAACCACACAAGGCTATGGAGATCAATTGGGGAAACACAGGGTTCATTTGAAAGCAAAATTCTATTTTATGGCATTATTTTTACTGCAGACACCTAATGGCTTAATTCACATAAAGACGTACACAAGGCCATTTGTCACAGGATTATTTGTAGTGAAGAAAGTCCTCTGCGTACCACAACAGGGAGATGGCGTTAGTGCTGTGTGGACCAGAATAAGGTGAGATGCTATGCTGCTTTCAACAAACATTTGGGTACACGGCGGAGTCCTGGGACATGCTGGAAAACGAAATGCACTGGGAGCGCCATGGAGCTCAGATTCCAGAGACAGCCGACAGGAGACACAGTTGTCAAAGGAGAGACCAGGCACAAGGGGTCCTAACCTTGTCAGGGGCACCAAGGAGGGCTGCCTGAGGAGCAGACATCAAGGTGAAGCCTGAGGCCTAAGGAAGAGTTAGTCAGATGATGGGGGCAGGGTAAGGAAGGATCATGGGACGGGCAGTGCTCCAGGAATACACCACTATGCGTTACAAATCACATTTAACAAGCATAATGATTATAGACAGTGGTCTCAAAAATGTCACATGAAAGAAGTATGAACCCAAAATGATAAAATTAAATTTTATAAAAATTGTTTAATTAAATTAAAAAAATAAAACTTGAAAAATTTTTAAAAACATACAATTTTGTTGCATATATACACAAATGTATACATACACGTGAAAGAAGAGTCAGAAGTAACCCAAATCCATTCACTCACTCATTCATTCATTCATCAAATGTGTTTGGAAGGCCTGCAGTTCTGAGACTGCTGAGGGCAGGGGGGATACACAGTGAGGAAGATGGTCAAGGGCTTCACCTTTACGGACCTACTTTCTAACGGAGGGAGGCGGGAAATAACAGTACATGCATACCTTTAAGAAAATTTCACATAATCATACAGGTCACAGGGAACATTCAGGAGGGTCAGGACTCAGAATGACTGGATGGGAGGAAGATGCTTTAGACAGAGTGGGGACGGAAGACCTCTCCCAGGAGCTAAAACTGAGAAATGGCCGATGGCACACAGGCATCACCTGGGGAGCTTCAAAAAATACCAATGCTCGCCACCACCAACCCCCAGATTCTGACTTAATTCCTTAAGGGTACAGCCTGGCATTAGGACTTTTCAATCTTTCACAGGGATTTTTACAAGCTTTCCTGGTGACACTAATATACGCTGAGGCTGAGAACCTCTAGACTAGGTGGAAGCAAGTATAAGTGATGCGCGTGATTATCTGATCTTCTTTGGGTGGTGCCATAATGGTCATTTTCATTGTTTTTTTTTTTTTTTTTTTGCGGTACATGGGCCTCTCACTGTCGTGGCCTCTCCCGTTGCGGAGCACAGGCTCCGGACGCACAGGCTCAGCAGCCATGGCTCACGGGCCCAGCCGCTCCACAGCATGTGGGATCTTCCCAGACCGGGGCACGAACCCCTGTCCCCTGCATCGGCAGGCAGACTCTCAACCACTGCGCCACCAGGGAAGCCCTATTGTCATTTTTTAATATTGTGTATTCTACAGATTTTCTTTTAAGCCAAGCATTTCTTTCATAATAATTTTAAACAAAAGATAACTTAGACAACAAACTAGTGAATATAACAAAAAAAGAGAAGCAGACTCACAGATATAGAGAACAGACTAGTGGTTGCCAGTGGGGCAAGGGAAGGGAGAAGGGGGAAGATAGGGGTAGGGGATTGAGATGCACAAGCTATTATGGATAAAATAAGCCACAGGGAATTATTGTGCAGCACAGGGAATATAGCCAATATTTTATAATAACTATAAATGGAGTATAACCTTTAAAAATTGTGAATCATTGTACTGTACACCTGTAACTTATATAATATTGTACATCAACTATACTTCATTTAAAAAAAGATAACTTAGGACTTCCCTGGTGGCGCAGTGGTTGAGAGTCCGCCTGCCGATGCAGGGGATACAGGTTCATGCCCCAGTCTGGGAAGATCCCACATGCCGCGGAGCAGCTGGGCCCGTGAGCCATGGCCGCTGAGCCTGCGCGTCTGGACCCTGTGCTCCGCGACGGGAGAGGCCACAACAGTGAGAGGCCCACGTACCGCAAAAAAAAAAAAAAAAAAAAAGATAGAGATAATACATTGTAGTATCTAGGAATCTAGGTAAAGATCTAGGCCTGGACTGGATCTAGGAAATTTGAATTCTAGCTGCTGCTGAACGAATAAATAGCAGTATGGTCTTGGGCAAATTCCGTTACCTCTCTGTGCCTCAAGTTTTGCACAGCTCTAGAACGAATGCTATAATTTCATGATTCTAGGAACTGGAGTTCTGAATGAGGAAGAACTAGCAGACACCTGAACAATTAGAAACCCGACTTCATGCGAGGGAAGGTCTGCAAATAAGAGCCAACGCTAAACTTCCAGCTGTGGAGAATCTTATCAGATGCTTCTTTTGTTCTTTCATGTAGGTTTCATGGGAACTTCATTTCAGTTGTTTTCTTATGTCGGCTCTTAAGGAAGCACAAGAGGATGAACCATGCCCTTCTCTTTATCCCGTTTCTCCCGGCATGACCTCACTCGGCTACCCACCCCGTCACAGCTCCACCCCAGTGCTTTTGAGGCCCTGGTTAGAACCGTCCAAGGCCAGCTGGCAAAGTGCCTTCTATTCGGCCTCCCATCTTTGGCAAGACTCTAGCCCATTTCCCAGGATCATTCTCTTGCTTCTTTTACTTTCCCCCCCAAAGAACACGAGCCTCAGGAGTTGGGCACTCAGGCTCTTCCCCAGCCATGCCACATTTTTAAGAACTTCATCATGGCAAGGTGAAGAGGAAGGAAAGGCAGGCGACATTGTTTGTTTACTGTTCTGCTTCCTGGTTTCGTTCTGGTTGTGGTCAAAGTCACCAGGATGTGGGGCTCACCCCCCGCTGTGTGGTCATGATTTCTGCTAACTCAGAGGACAGCCAGGCTCTGCCGTGGGCAGAGCCCAGAATCCATGCTCCTCTCCTCACTCTGGCCCCAAGGAACCGTAGCTTCATTGCTGTGGGTCTCAGGGGAGGTCCAAGTGACAGGAGCTGATGGAGCGCATCTCTTCCCGGCTCTGAGTTCAGAGCTTTCACAGTGGTTGCCTGAAGTCGGCCACGTACAAGTCTTTATACTCTGTAAACCAACAAATGCTACAGATTAGTCCCCCTGTTGCCACCCCATCTCAAGAGCCAGTTATTAAACATTTACCAGCATACCACTGAGGCTGTCTGCCAGGCTGGGCTGTGTCCGCATCACCTGAGAGGGCTTGTTATAAATGCAGAATCCCTGGGTCCCACTGCACACCTCTGGGATCAGGACATTTAGATGCCCTAGGTGATTCCAAAGACCTGTACACTGGACACTGCTTTTCTAATCACATGTCCTTAAAGGTTATTTTTAGCTCTAAAACACTCTGCTTCTGGTTGTCACCTGCTCATAAGTTGGTGACTGTGGCTGCTTTGCCTCAGTGACCAAGCCTGCTGACATCTTCACCTTGAGCAGATCATTCCTGCTCTCTGGTCTTAGGTCGGCCCGATCCCGGGATGGGAGGACTTGTGACTAGCCCGTCCTCGCTAGGCTTGGAGGGAAAGCCGGCGAGGTTGCCAAGATTTCCTTCGGAAGAGGCTTCCCAAGGGAAAGCTGAAGAGCACAAGGCACACGAAGCCGTCCTAGCTCTACAGGGGCTGGCCTGCGGCCGGCTGCTGATGCCCCGTTGGCCTTAACGGTAGCTCTTGCTTTGATCTGGGGAGGAGAGGAAATCACTGCCAAAGAGAGGCAGAGATGTTCTGAAGTAGACACCACTGTCTTAAAATTCTACCTGAGCACACCTAGCGTCCTGCCAGCAAAGAGACCATCAGCTCAACAGCAGCCCCCAGAAAGGTCTTCTCCAGTGAAGTGAGGGCCTGTCCGGGTTGGGGGAGGGTCTGTGGCTGAGCAGGAGGGTGGTACCAGGTCTGTACCCGCCTCCATAGCTGGGGAGCTCTGTCTGGATCCCCTCTTGCCTCTGTCAGGACAGCACCCTGCCCTCCTGTGATCTGACCTGGACAGGAAAGGTTTACTGCATCTCCTTTCTGTGTCCTTAGGTTATTCCCTTGCCTCTCATTTTCTGCCCCCAGCCGTTCTATCTGTCTTCCAGAATCCCTCTGAGTTAGGCGGTTCCTGCTTCCTATGTCCCATACCGTTTTCAGGCCCCAGCCTCCACCCTTGGCTTTGGATAACCCCCTCTGGCTGCCAGGGGCGGCTTCCTCAAAGCCTCTTCCAGATGTTGGTTATGGCCGTAGGCTCCAGTCTCCCCACATTGACCAAGCAGCGGCCCGCTTTCCTCCATAGCTCCCCTCACCCACCCAGCCGCCGCTGGCCTTGGGAAGAAGGTGAGCTGTGCGATCTGTAGATGCACGACGTGAAGACTTCTCAGAGGCTGGGGGAGGGAGTGGGAACGCGCAGGAACGCCCCTGAGGGGATGTCAGTGCTGACCCTGGGCGGGAGGCCGGGCAGCGTTTGCACGTAGAATGGGTGAGAGGGGACCCACGAAGGGTCAGACGAGGTTTCGGCTTCCTCCTGATTTGCGACTCCCCCCCACCCCAGGTCTCCCTTCGAATCAACATCATCTTTCTAAGAAAGACACTTTATCACTGCCAGGTCACATGAGGCTGGACCGGGGAGGGCCTCACGGTGGAGCCGGATCCCCGCTGCCCCGCCGGGCAGGGGCGCAGCCTGGCACCCACGCGGCCCCCGGCGCCTCCCGGAGCGGCTCCGGCTGTCTGCCCGCCCGCGCTCCAAGGCAGCGGGGTGGATGGCCAGCATCCAGCCCGGCCGGCAACTTGAAAATACAAATAAAACAGAGGGAAAAGAAAGAAAGAATAAGGAGCGCACCGGCAAGCCAAAGAAAATATAATTCCCAGGCCTGGGCAGGCTTGGGGCCTGCAGCCGGGCCGGGCCGCGAGCCTTTGGCACGGGAACCGGCGGCCCTTTGTGCTGCCCTCGGCCGCCCCCCGCGCGGCCCCGTCCTAATTGGAGAAACACAATCCGGGTTTGCGCCCGACGCGCCCGCGGCCGTGGAGGCCGGAGAGGCCGGCAGCGCCCTGCCCTCAACAGGGCCCGGCTTGTTCTTTGTGCGGCAAATATTTATTTTGGTTAAAGTGGACCCCTTTCCACAAAGACCACCTGGTTGTGATCAATAACACCTATTTTCAGATAATCTGCCGCTCTCTAGGCAGAGCCCAAGGAACTCACCCAAACAGAGACCTTTTCAAAGGGAATTGTAAATGGGCTGGATTCACGGCGGGCGGGCCGGAGGGGGACCGGGTAGGGGCAGGGGGGAGAGGAGGGGAGCCCGCGGGCCTGGGTGGTCAGGCCAGAGCTGGGCGAGGCTGCCAGGTGGCCGGCTCCGCTCAGACCTGGCTCTCTACCCTGGCTGGGGGCGGGGCTGCCCGGGGGTGGGGGCGCGGGGAGAGCTTCCAGGGACCTTTCTCAAAACAAATTCCAAATCTTTCTTTGGTGGCCAAGTCTTGCTGCGGAGGTAGACTTCTAGAAACTCCGAGAGCAGCTTCCTCTTCCGCCCCAAAGAGCATCTAACTTGTCAAATGAGGATTCGGGGATGCCGCAGCTGTGAGGCTTCCCGTACCTTACTTGCAAAGTGAGCATCCGACCCCCGATCTCTCTTGGGACAGCTCTTGCTGCAGGGATGCACGCTGAGCACTCAGGGGTTCCCAGCGCTGGGATACAGCAGGGGACAGAACACAGGGACCCTGCCCTCAGGGAGCTGACATTCCAGCACGGAGAGCCAGAGAAATCAACAGGTAAAACACTTAGTGATGCACAGGAAAAAGGAAGCATGTGAATAGGTATTTTGAAAACTGTAAAGTGCTTCGTGTGTCAGCTCTGAGATGGAAGCAGCTCGCCCGCTGGGCCAGTCTGTCCCCTCCATGGCAGGTGTCAGGAGATGAGTTCATGCAGGTGGGAAACCCCAAGGAGACTCAGAAGGTGCTGTGAGCTCCAGACATCTCAGGGGTGGACCCAGCGGGCCAGAGTCCAAGTCCACCTACTAACGAATTGCAGAGCCTCGGAATCCTTGAGAAGGAATTGGGCTGGATAACGTCCATCTCTTGGGTTGTCATGAGGGTTAAATAAAAACTGAGACCACACATCCATCAGTGTTAGTTTCTCCCTGCCCCAAATGCCATGGAACCATGGCATGTAACCATGTAACCAGACTTAACAGTCTGGGCCCAGTGGAGGTGCAGTATCTTTTTGTAATATGACAATTTTAGGGTTTCCATAACATAATTTAAGATTTGCGGGCACAGACTGGAGAACAAGTAAGTTCTGGAAGCTGGGACTTGGGATTCCTTCCACAGGAGTGCTACTTGGGGTGCTCCCGCACTCGGGGTCGTCCTCACTGTCGGTAGGGATGGCCTAGGCTGGCCAGTCTGGGTGCCTGCCGTGCCCTCAGCCCCACTGGGGAGAAGCTGGGCTGGTCTGGATGACACCCCCCTCTCCCGGCTGCCGCCCCTGGTCCCTGAGCCCTGAGTTGAAGACAGCCAGTCCACAGACTTCAACTGGATGGACCTCGAGGGGTCAGAGTTAGGTGACAGTAATTAGCTTGGCAAACCTTCTCTCTCAAACGTTTTAACTGGGTTCAATGTAGGGTTTGAGGCCCGTGGTGGTGGGAGGACGGGTGGGAAGATGTGGAGAGTGTGTCTTAGTCGTAGGAACATAGGTGTGCTCTCCCTCACACCCCTGGGTCCCCAGTAGCTTTCTTGTTCCGGCTCCAAGAGGCTGTCTGTCCATTTTTAAGAGGTCTCCATCTCCCCCATCGCCCATGGGTGTTTTACAGTCAATTCCCAGTTCTCCAGGAAGCCTGAGTGGCTGCCTGCCTCTTACAACTCACAGAGCCCACCTTCCCTGCAAGCTGTCTAAACACTGCAGGGAGGCTCTTCAACCACATGTGGCCAGGCTGGGGAGAGGGGAAGAGCTGACCAAGGGTAGGATGAGTGTGCACGATGGTGTTAAAGCCACAGCAGGTAAAACTGTTTCAAGAGTTTTCCCTCTTTGTCAGTTAGTAAGGGCCTCCATGCTGTCAGAGGACCTGCTGTAAAATCTTGAAAACTAGCTTCTCGTATCCTGATGCTGCTTTCTCCACACTCAGATGTGGCTGGAAAGAGGGGATAGACTGATTTACTTCATCTTTGCACTGGTTGGGCCAGGCTGGGGCTGCATTTATGTCACTACTCGTCATCAAGAATGTGGCCTTCTCCCTCTGATGAGATGTCCTCAGTGTAGATTCTTAGCTCCGAGTTTGCTGAGATTAAACCTGGATTCAGACAGGCTGGTGGGGGGTTGATGGCCCAGGAAAGGTTATGATAAGAAAGGGGCGAGGGACAGGAAGGAGGCTGGTGTGTCGGAATTTGGGATAATTGAATTTGCGGTGCAGCCAGCAGTTATGACCTGGGTCATCCACTGAATCTTTGGTTGTAAATCCGCTAAGACCAGGAAATTCCATGATTAGGCCAATCTTTCCATTTTTTCTCAAGAGACCAAGATGGCTGAAGATTTAGCTAGAGATGGTTTTCACCTTCTAAAGATACTGACTCTGAGTAAACTAGTATTTTTGCATTAAGATTGTTTAACTTATGTCCTGGAAACCAAGCATCGGTCCCTCTGTCTTTTCGTCACAGTTTCTCCCAGGAAATCCAGCAAGCCCTCATACTGAAAGGACATCTATCCATCTGCCCTGATTACCCAAAATGCTGGAGGCGGAAAGGGTTTCCTCCAGGGACCTACTGCATGTGAGTTATGAGGCCGTAGTTTTGACTCCAGTTTTCCCTCCATTGTCTTTTGGGCGTTTGCTAATGCAAAGCTGTGGGGCCGTTTGTAATGAACTCTCAACAGACTGAAACACTGATGTCCTGAACACGAGTATTTCTTGCCAAGTAAGATATAACCTAAGTGCACACTGAATGCAAACGTGATGTTTATGGAACCTTGAGAGTTTTCTGGAAGCTTTACAAATACTCAGGATTTCCCTCTTGGACTTGGGCAATTGCCCTCGAGGTGAGGGGCTTGCTTCTTTAGGGACACAGTCTCCTGAGCATGCAGAGCAGCTTAGGGGGTGACTGTGTCTTTGGCCACGAGGCTCATTGTGGGGGTGGAAACTCCTGCTCAGCTCCACTGCCCGTCTTCACTCCCTTTTGCCCCAGACCTTCCAGCATTGGCTTTGGGCCCAAGTGGCAGCCCTCTCCTTGAAACATTGGATCCATCGGAGTTTTGTGCCTTGGATTCTGATCAGGTAATCAGTGAAGTTTGTAAAGATTCAATGTGAAGGGAAAAGACTGCAGATCATCAGAAATACTCTTTTAAAAGCAGGTTTAAGCTACAATTTGATTAGCTTTGCTTTTCAGAAATGAGTGGCAAGCTCATATTTCTTCCTTACACACTAAGTATCTGTGGATAGAAAATTCATATTCTCCACCTTTTAAAGTTCTCAGATAGAGGTCTGGTGCAAACTGGTTTCTTAGTGGTCATATGTTCTATTATTTTTTTTTTTAAGACAAAACTTTGAGTTACTCAGAAAAATGCTAGATAAGTAGAAGGTCCTAAAAAGACAGAGAAAGAGCAAAAGAAGGGAAGTTTTCAGGAAGAGCTGGGATGTCTGGAAAGTATTCCTAGAATATATGTGATGCTTGCCTAGACGTTTCTGAAAACCAGGGCCTCCGGGCACTGCAATAATCAATGGGGAAAGAAATACTGCATCTTCTGGGGAAACCAATTGGCACCAAACACTGACTTGATAGAAATTGCCAGCAAATTATAACAGTGCTCTGGTCTTATATTTTAACTGTGTCTTCCATGTTTTTTATTTTCTCCATGTATCTCTGGGTTTAACTGTAACAAAGCAGAGCAGAGGCTCCCACCCTGCCTCTCAGAATTGCTGGGCAAGTGGGCCTGGACAAGTTCTGTCCAGCAGGTGCCGTTTGACAAACAACAGACATGTATCGGATCCTTCTATAAAGCCAGGCACTTGCTAGGTGCTAGGAATAAAAAGAAAGAATTAGTCACAGTTCCTGCCCTTCATGTCTTTATAGTCCAATGAAGGACACAGATCTTCAAACACAAATAGATTCTGGGGTCTCAAATTGCTGTGTCTTAGCACTGCCCCCAAACCAAAATTAATAAAATGTCATGCCATGTTTGCCTCCGTTTCTATCAGAAAACATTAAAGGCATATCCCAGAGCATTGCTTTTCCACACTCACCAGCCATATCCTCTCCCTCCTCCTGTTTCCAATTGTTCCCCTGAATAACCAGCATAAGATTTTTTAAAAAATTTATTGAAGTGTAGTTGATTTATAATGTTGCATTAATTTCTGCTATATAACAAAGTGACTCAGTCATATATATATATATATATATATTCTTTTTCATATTCTTTTCCATTCTGGTTTATCATAGGCTATTGAATATACTTCCCTGTGCTGTACAGAAGGACCTTGTTGTTTATCCATCCTATATATACAAGTTTGCAACCGCTAATCCCAAACTCCTAATCCTTCCCTCCCCCAACCCCTCCCCCTTGGCAACCACAGATCTGTTCTCTATGATTGTGAGTCTGTTTCATAGATATGTTCATCTGTGTTGTATTGTAGATTCCACATATAAGCAATATCATATGATATTTGTCTTTCTCTGTCTGGCTTACTTCACTTAGAATGGTAACCTCTAGGTCCATCCATGTTGCTGCAAACAGCATTATTTCATTCTTTTTGATGGCTGAGTAATATTCCATTGTATGTATGTACTATATCTTCTTTATCCATTCATCTGTCACTGGACATGTAGGCTGTTTCCATATCTTAGGTATGGTAAATAGCTAGCACACAATTTTAAAATGTCATTTTCTCCATCTCTCCCCCATTCCCAACTAGCTCCTAACTTGTCGTCTCTCTAGTTAATTTCCATCCCTTTCTCTCCTTTCTCTAACTGTTCTCCCATTCTGCACCGTGAAAAGTGCAGGTGTGTGTGTGTGCGCTTGCCCTTGAGTGCACACACACACGCATATGTGGATGTGAGAATGCAGAGACAGGCAAGAACCACAGGTTAATGAATCTTGTAATCCCTTGTCCCCACCCACGTCCACCACATACCCATATCAATGAGATACATGCAGTCTTCACTGTGTGTTCATGGATCGTCCCTTTTTCCACTTTCCTTCCTTTCCCTCTTTCCTTTCCTTGTCTTGCCCTCTCCTTCCCATCCTGAAGTATTTATTCCTGAGGCCACAAGTGGAGCGGAACAAGGTAAGTACCCGTGCAGTGGTGTCACTCAACGGGGCACTAGATGGAGTGTCCTGGAGTGTGGTGTTTGTGCCCGAGCGGAGTAAAGAGAGCATCCGTGGGGGGGACAGGGGTGCAGCTGTCACAACAGTCAGGTTTGAGTGGGTTGAGGGTGGAGTCCCAGATAGGAGGGAGTCCCAGCCAGACAGTCCCAGGCCTGTCCCAGGATGTCAGAGCTTGAATGGGGAGAGGAAGGCATCCATATGGAGGCGTGGCCTGCTGTAGGGTAAGGAGGGTGCCCATGCAGTGGGGTGGCCAGGATGGGACTTGAGAACCACAGCAGGGTTCACGTGGGGGAAGGGTGGGGTGCAGCAGAGATAGGAGACTGGTTACATGCAGAAAGACTGATAAGTAAGAGTATATATTATGCGTAATGGAAACCATGTTTCTCGTTGTCGAACAAGAGAATAACAAACGTGGGAAGGGAAAAAAACTGGGGTGGGTCTTGTGGTGTTACATTGGAAATAGATGCATCTGAGGCAACTCCAGGCTTTCGAGATATGTGTATAGATATAGAAATAACTATAGATATAAATGTCTATGCATATGAGATGGCTAATTTCATGTGTCATCTTTTTATTAATAAACGTATTTTATTTATTTATTTATTTGTTGGCTGCGTTGGGTCTTTGTTACTGTGCACAGGCTTTCTCTAGCTGCGGTGCACGGGCTTCTCATTACAGTGGCTTCTCTTGTTGCGGAGCACGGGCTCTAGGCACGCAGGCTTGAGTAGTTGTGACGCTCGGGCTTAGTAGTTGTGGCTCACGGGCTCTAGAGTGCAGGCTCAGTAGTTGTGGCGCATGGGCTTAGTTGCTCCACGGCATGTGGGATCTTCCCGGACCGGGGCTTGAACTTGTGTCCCCTGCATTGGCAGGCAGATTCTTAACCACTGTGCCACCAGGGAAGACTCATGTGTCATCTTGATTGGGCTAAGAAATGCCCAGATAGCTGGCAAAATATTATTTCCAGGTGTGAATGTGAGGGTGTTTCTGGGAGAGATTTGCATTTGAAACAGTAAACTGAGTAAAAAAGATCCCCACCCCCCCCGTGCCAAGGTGGGTGGGCACCATCCAATCCAGAGAGGAACTGAGTGAAACCAAAAGGGGGAGGAAGGGTGAATTCTTTCTCTGCTTGAGCTGAGATGTCCACCTTCTTCTGCCCTCAGATGTTTGTGCTCCTTGTTCTTGGGTTTCCACAGTCAGACTGGGACTTAACACCATTGGCCTCGCCCACCCATCATTCTCAAGCCTTTAGACTCACTTGGACTGAATTACCCTATGGGTTCTTGAGCTTGCAGACAGCAGACTGTGGGTCTTCTTGGCCTCCGTAATTGTGTGAGCCAATTCCTATAATTAATCTTTTCTTATATCTGTCTATCTATCTATCTATCTATCTATCTATTTATATTTTCTTGGTTCTGTTTCTCTGGAGAACTCTGATTCACACAACACATGTATGTATATAAAAGTCTATGTATGTATACATGATGTATATGCATATATACACATAGACTTCCTAGCTCTGACCACTTGAGAAGTCTTGGGAGCAACAACATTGCAATAGCAATGAGCACATCCAGCACCCTGATATTGGCTTCTAAATATCATTTTCCACTAAAAAGAACCAGTGATATTTGGAGAAATGAATGACTCCAGAGCTGAAACAGGGAGCCCCAAATATGTAACTGGGGGATAAAGCAAGAAAGTGCTCAAAGACTGAGGGGAACATGTCAAAGGACATGGAGGCCAGCTTGAATGACCTCCCATGGGGACAATGTAATCATCAAAATAAATGATTGTAAGAACTGTCATACCCACTGAATAAAATAGGAAAACACCAGTCTTTAGAGATATAAATAACTGAATGAATTCATTGAAATCTGATGATGAATGGAATATTTACTTAATTTCAAAGTACCTCCCCACAAAATACTTATTAATTACAAAGGGGAAAAGAGTAACTTTACAGTGGAGAAGCCTGGCAGACACCGTACCCTAATCACATCATCAAAATGAACATCATCAATCCTGGGGTACACTGAAATTGTCAGGGGCAAGGAGAAGGCAGCGGCATCAACTCTGTGATGTCAGAGATGCCTAGGCTACATCTAATCATGAAACACCAGACAGCCCCAGATTGAGGGCCATTCTGCAAAATAACTGGCCTAAACTATTCAAAGTTGTCAAGAGTCCTGGAAGTTAAAGAAAGTTGGGAGTATCCCAGACTAAAGGTACATGACAACTAAACGTAATGTGTGATTCTGGATGAGATCCTTTTGCAAAAGACGAGACATAACAGGGCAACTAGTGAAGCATGAGTGGTGCCTGAGGATTACGTGGTTGTTTGTGCATGTTCATTTTCTTATTGTCATGATTGTCCCAGAGTACGTGGGAGAACGTTGTTGTCTATAGAAAATACACACTCAAATATTTGGTGGTGATGGAGCATCAGGTTGGCAACTCACTCTCAAATGGTTCCCTAAAAATGTTCTTTGTGCCGTTCCAACTTTTCTATACATTTGTGACTGTCTCAAGCTTTTGTAACTTTTTAAGTTAAAAAGGTATATTTGCAATACGTGAAAGAATGGAGGAGTATGATTTACTCCTCTGTCTTAGGATGAGAGAGAAGAGACCAGGACAGAGTTTTGAATGATAAAGAGGGACTGCTCATCAACCAAGACAGTATCTGGCATTTCTGTCATTCTTTTCAACATACACAGCATTTTTACTTACAGTCTCATACTTAACTCCTGTCATAACATTGTGAAGTTGTGACTATAATCCTCATTTTACAGATGTGAGTCAAGCTCAAAGACAGTAGTTATAATTAGGGAGGTATAAATGCTGGGCTTATGTTCAGACCTCGCTGACTGCATCCCTGTTTCTTACATATCCACTCAGCATATAGTTACTGACTAACTGCTGTGTGGCCAGGAAGGCAGCAAACGAAACAGAGGCTCTTCTCTCCTGGAGCTTACAGGCTCTTTGGGTCTGCAAAAAAATCTGGATTCAAGCTTACTAGGCATAAAATCCCAGCTCCCAGCCTCTATTTCTTAGCTGATTTGAAAACCCAACACAGCATTTCTGACAAAAGTGCATTTTTAGCATTCCTTCACAACAATCTCATTTGCAGCATTCTGCAGCTTGGAAGCCTGGTCTGCTGGGCTTTAGGGGTACATAGAACCAGTGACAGGCAGGAGGCCAAGTGGGGTGTGGTGAGAGCTGGGGATGGGGAAAATCCAATGTACTCCCCACTTTTCACTCATTTGGAAAATGCCTTTCTGACTGTAAAACAAAACCTACACTGTATTGCACCCCCCAAACAGAGTGCTCTCTGGTTACCAAGGACTTAATAAAAGTTCTTGGAGAAACTTAGCAAATACTAACAGGTAACAGTGATTATATATATATATATATATATATATATATATATACATACATACATTTTATATTATATACATGATTTTATTTATGCATATATACTTCCTATACAGTATTTTGTAAAGGGTTTTCCATGTGTGTCATCTAATATCTCACAGGAACTCTTGCGGGAGGTATTACTCAGCTCCCCAGTTCACAGGTGCAGATAAGTTGCCCAGTAGGTAGAAGGGCCAGAATTTGAACCCAGGGCCTCTGGAGTTACATCCCTGCTCATTTATCTGCCTAAATTGCCTCTCTCCTCCCACTAAGAAAACACATGAGGTAACAGTTAAAATCCAGAGGGTTAGTTGAGCAATGGTAGGTGAGTGGTCTCCCTGGAAACTTTTTCTCTTTCCCCCTAGAGCTTTTAAGCTAAGTGTAAATTGACTATGAGCTTAGGAATTTACCAGCTCAGACAGACTGAAACAATTAGAGAGGAGGCCAAGTAAGACTGAGAGAGGCAGACCCCAGGCGTGTGAGCTGAGCAGACATTCCTTTTAAAAGCTTCCCTCCATCCCCTTTCTCAATTGGCTGCAACCCTAGAGGTTTGACTGGCTAAATCACTTCCTCTCAGAAGTGTCTGTCCCCCAAGGGAGGCTGGGATTTGTAGTCTTGAAATCAGCCGACCTTTCAGAATCCTTCAGCCAGACTCCCTGGGTGAAGGAATGCAGTGTCGATTTCAGTAGATTTTTTGTAGAATGAAGTGACCAGTGTGTTTTTGCAAAACTCAAAGTCCTTTTGCATAAGAAGAGTTGAAGCCTCTGTTTGTGCACTAGGATCCCGTCTCCCACCCCCCATTCCAGTTCTTTGTTGTCTTCCCTCTCCTTCCAAAGAGACTAAGCACCATTTATTGCCTCATCACTGCTGTTGATGAAAGGGAGACCTGGGGGCGGGGTTGGGGGGAGCAGCTCCCCCACTAGGTGTGGAGCAGGGCTCAGCAGCAGAAGAGCCTTGCCCAAGGGTTGCTTCCCAAAATGGTACCTCTTCAATAGTTTCTAAGGTAACATGTTTACATAATGGGTGTTAATAATAGATTTTAGAGGAAGTAGAGTGTGAAACGAAGCCCCAAGACCACTAAAGGAAAGCACTGCACGTTGTTTTGTTTTGCTTTTTTCTAATTTCCTCACCAACCATTGCCTTGGCCTGGCAGCTCCTTGGCTTAGGGCAGTCAGATGTTCTTTTCCACATGAGAGTTCTGGAACCTCATGTTCTCGTTTGGTCTAAACTAGTGATAACCTGTGTGAGGGCCCACACCTTATGCATTACTCATGGCCTAAATAAACATTGTACACATAGGTGGTTCAGTTGCATGTACATGTCATTGGTTTAATAAAATAACGATCATTTTAGGTGTTATTACATTCCTAGTGGTCACTGACCATTAACAATGTTGTAAAACAACAGATTTGAAAATATAGCTTCCCTTGCATGGGAGTCAACAATATTTTTTGGCACACACACACACACACACACAAAACGACTGCCTGCTCAAAAGGGCTGTTGAGTAGCATCTTAAACTGTGGGGAAGGCGATTTCCATTAGAACTGCCCACAGGCTTGCCATGCTCTGCTCTGTTTGGCGTGCCCTGTTTGTTAGACTGAATGTACTTCATGGCCTCGGTACAGAATGGTTGAGTGGGGGAAAGACTGGACTAGCAGCCAGGATGGTGAAGATCCTGTTTGTCCTCTGCGACGAGTCAGCTGGCTGCCTTGGAGTAAGTTAGCAAACCCTAAATCTGAGTATTTCAGGGATTAACTGCCAGCCCTCACTCCATACAAATGCTTCTAGGGAGGAAATGGTGTCCTGGTCCTGTTATGAGTGGACCAGCTTCCTAAATGTGGAATAAATCATGTGGGGATGAATTCTAGGGGCAATATTTGGTCAAAGTTCCAAGACCTTGTAAAGGTCTTAGCCAGTGCTTGAATAGGGCATATTAAGAAAACCTCTTAAAAGGGTGACCTCTCCAGGGTCTCAGTATCCCATCCTTCTCACAGCAGTCAGAAGTATGTGCCTCTGTTTTCCCAAATGACTACTTAGCAGATTTCAAAATTGATGGGAAAATTACTTGGCTGAGAAAAAGATTTGCAAAAGAATCCAGCTAGACAATTCTTAAACATCCCTGGCCTTTATCATTTCTCTTTCTATGCTTAGGCCACTTATATCAAATTTTTATTTTCTTCTTTCTTAGAAGTCCACTAGAAAACCCATACAGGTGTATACATACATACTTATTCTTCTAAAGACTAACATTCTTATTGAGTGTTCACAGTGGGAGATAGGCCATACAATGAAAATAGGAAGAAACCATTAGAATTTCAGTTACAATTTATTTTTATATCACTCTTTAAACTTTTTAATTTTGTGTTTGTTTTATAAGGTAGATAATAATAATGTAACAGTTTTATATATGCTTTATAAATTAATGTGCATACATTGAGAATATTTGCTTACGTTTTTTAATGGCGGGGTGCAAGTTAAAAAATTTAACTGGAACATGTCTCCTTTTGTTTAGGTAGGCAAATTGTCTAGAAGGTACTCACTGTCTCCCAGGGAAGATTACAAGGTGACCAATGTTGTGAGTCTAATTTCTCACAACATCAAGGACTTTCCAAACCTCCTTCATTTTCATTATAAAATAGAGGAAATGAAAATGAGCTAACTAACAGTGAAACGACTCGAGGCGGGGTTCTTCCCTGGGAAGAAAAACCATCTTAAAAATCCGCATGGGCCATAAGCTCCTAGTACAGGACCAGAGGCAGCTGGGCCATCTGATTCTCTGCTGGAGTATCAGGGGGATGGCCACTTGGATTTGAGGTGCTCAGTGGATGCAAGAGTGAAGTCCAATGGATGAGGTCTATCCTGGATGGACCTGATTGCTTTGTTCTGGTTCTTGGACACAGACTCTCCATGGCCTTGGCTGTCATCCTATAAAACCCTTTTAGGCTGGAGGAAGATTTAAATAATATTTTTTTAAAAATCTCTGCAAACATTATGCACAACGTGAAGGTTAATTTTAAGTATCAATTTGACGGTGGCCAAGATTAAACAGTATTTCCGGGTATGTAAGTGAGGGTGTTTCTGAATGAGATTAGCATTGAATGTGTGGACTCAGTGAAGTCGACTCCCCTCTCCAACGCCAGCCAGAGCGCCTCATCCAATCACGGAGGGTCTGAAATAGAGCAAAGAGCAGAGGAAGGGGGAATTCACCCCTGGCTCCCTGCTTGAGGTGGGACTTTTCTCCTGCCCTTGAACTGGGATTTACACCATCAGCTAGTTTCCCTGGTTGCCTAGAATTACACACCACTGGCTTTCCTGGGTGTCCAGCTTGCAGACCGGGGGACTTCTCAGCCTCTAGAATCACATGAGTCGAGTCCTCATAATCAATCTCCATATAAATCCCATTGGTTCTGTTTCTCTGGAGAACCCTGACTAATACAAACAGCAATAAAAACCAAACTGATCCTATACTTTCTGCTGTATGTACATGTGAAAAAGTTTTCATGGTGCCAGAAGAGGTCAATAGGAAACTTCCCCTGGGAAAACCCTTGGACCTGAGGTGGGCAGGGGAGAGAATGTTGGTTGTAAATAAGAAAACGGTGTCCTCGGTTCTGAGAGAAAAAGGCACAATTTATTTAGTCAAATTATTGTACAACATAGTCTTCATTGACAGTTGTCAGCTTAACACTTAATATAGTTTAAAAAAGTCAATGATTACCTGCAAAATTATATATATTTTAATATCTAAAAAATACATTGCATATATAAGGCAGGAAGATCCCTTGTATGCACAAGGGAAAGTTTGGTTGTTCTTTTCCAAGTTACGATTGTTGCAGTTCGGTTATTTACAAACATCTCCAAAGCAGGAACGGTTTAAAGAGTTTGCCTTGATTTGCTTCTGCTCACTTGTTAAATAACAACACCAGTGATTCTCTTTCTAGTAAGTCAGTGACTTGAACGTCCTGTGTTCTTTTCCGCAATAAGTCCCATTATGCTTTTTTAAAACCAGCTATAAAAAACATACAAACAGCCCAAATGTACAGATTGACAAAAGATGTACAAATTACATTTTAAAAAAAATAACGACTGATTTGATAGTAACATTGTATTTGTGACCGAGGTCAACTCGTTTCTTTACTCTTTTTCACTTTTTAATTATTTACTTTTAATACTGCGAGATATAGGAAAATAACTCTGCATAATTTATACAGTAAGTTGCCTTCTGGTTGGTGGACCCTGGATCTGACAAGCGCACAGCACTTGCGAATCTGTTTGTGTTTAGAAATCCCTAGGACTTTTCAAAGTTCTGGGACCCACTGTCATTATTTAAAAAAAAAAAAGTTATTTAACTCTCTGGCTTTCAGGAATGTCTACATTTGCATTAACATTTCTTAGTTCATATCTTGACTACTTCCAGAGAGAATGGTCAGCCTAGTGCATATTTACTGCCCACTGAGAAAGATTTTGCAATGCCCGTGGCTTCTTAAATACACACTTGTTCTTTCTCTGAAATTCCAGTTGGGTGAAAACTTCACTAGCCTTACAACCAATGTTCCAGTTTGCTATCCACTGAGTTAGGTCTTCCTAAGATAAGATGATAAGCTTCCTGCCTCTATTTTCACTAAGTCTCAAACCAGAGCATAACTGGTTAAGTCCATGATTCTTTATCATATGAACCCTTCAAGGTCCAAGATGAGACCCGTGTGTCAATAAGTAACTGCTTTGGTCCTAAAAATATAAATCTACAGTTTCTTTCCCAGAACCATGACACAACTATTCCAGTAATCTAAATATTCAACTCGTAGGCTGACAGGAGATTGAGACTCCCAACTGGCATACTGGCCCATGGAATTATCCATCTCTTTGTTCAAGGTAGAGGAAGCAGGAGATACCAACGTTAAAAAAAAAAAAAAGAATCCTTTTTAAAGAACAGGTACAAAAGTTCTATCCAACAAGAAAGAGCATCCAGTTTCATTTTCTCTTCAAGGCCACGTATGTCCAACGAGAACTGTGAGGAAGGGGACTTCAGCGAGAAGGCCACCGGTGATGAAGCGTCTAGTAGTAGCTGCCTAAGTGTGAGGGCACGTGGGTGTTTGGGTGGCGGGGGACATTGGGGTTGGGGTAGATGCCACCCGTGGGGGAGGTCCAGTACTGTGACGCTGCTCCAAAGAGGCTAGAGGAAGTGACCGGCATGGAGGACGGGGGGGGAGGGACAAAGTTCACCTTCTGCTGGTGGGTGTGGTAGGAGGGCATGTAGGAGATATCCGAAGGGTACTTGTACATGGACGACTCGGTGGGATGTGGCTGCAGAGCCTGGGCGATGCCGTGGAAGTCAAATTTGTAGGCATACCTTTTGCCGTGCACCTTGGTCATAATGTTTTTATCGTAGTAGTATCGGAGGGCTCGGCTCAGCTTGTCGTAATTCATGTTGGGTTTGCTCTTCCGCTCCCCCCAGCGCCTGGCCACCTCATCGGGGTCCGTCATTTTGAACTCCCCGTTGGTCCCCTCCCAGGTGATGCAGCTGGCGTTGGCGCTGTCCGACAGTAACTCCAGAAGGAACTGCCACAGCTGGATCTGCCCGCTCCCTGCAGGCAGCGAGGCAGACAGGAGGAAACAGAGGCTCAGCCTGGGAAGTCAGAACCTAATTTCCTAAGTGCAAGGGTCCTCTCGCCCTGGATAAGAATCCCTTGATTTCTTTTTATGGTCAGAACCCACTGGCCCCTGATGCTGGCATGATCAGCAAGGTTAGATGGTAAGATAATCTGCCCCAGGCCAGGTGACATTCACCCAGAACCAGCTGTGTGGTTTTGGGCAAGCCACTCCCCACCCTTCTGGGCAAGATGCTGACTCTCTTCCTCTATAAAGGCCTGAATCACTGTCTTCTCTTTACTCAGTGCTGAAGTCCTTCAGAGTCCAGGGGGGAAGGTGTGACAATGCTTTAGGCTGATGGGACCTGGACTGTTCCTTAGCCCACGTGCTTGGCTCTTGGCTCTAAACTCTACAGAGGAGAACTTGGGCAGAGAGGAAACCAGAGGAGAGGGAGCTGGTGCCTTCCCAGCCTTCTGAGCAGGAACGGCCTGGAGACACAGGCAGCAGGAGTTCCCTGGGTGCCCGTCTCACTATTGCAAGGGCCTATTAGCTCACACAGGAGGTGAGTTTCATTTAGAGCTCGCTTGAGAGTTGCTTTAATCACGAACCCTTAAAATACACTGTCAAGTTTATTTTAGCTGCAACCTCTTTCATGTAGCCAGATAACGCTGCAATACTTTCTAAAGTCAAGACTAAAGCGCCTTTGGAATACGTATTCACTTGCGTGAGGAAGATTGCCGTGAGCTGGCTGGAACTGTTTCCTGGTCCCCCACCCCCCATCTTTCCCTACTGAAACTTATCTCAACCTCAGTGCAGATACACAGGGCTAAAATGTTTGTTGTCCAGAAGCATCTTCAGCTAACAGACGTTATCACCACCATGACAAGTCCTGTCCTCTCCTGTGTGCACCAGAGAAACAGGGGTCGAACATTCCCAGGAAAGAAGTACATGCTACTCCCAGGTCAGGTGTCTGAACTGAGGACACCTAAGAGGTCCCTGTGACCTCACAAAGCTATGGAACATTCTGGAAGATGACCTCTCAGGTCAAAGGAAACTCACCGGGATTGGCTAGGCGACTGCTGGTCGGGCCCAGGATCTGATATGGATCTAAGGAAACAAGAAAGGAAATTTGCTTCACTGTTATTAAAAATATTAGAAACAACAGCATTAACAATGACAATACCCCAAGGGTTTACACTTTTATTTCAATATCATAGGGAAGCCTGATTTCAGAAAATTGCACTGCCTTTTTTTGCAGACCTCAGAGATCTTGACCAGTTATGGTCTTCATCCCCGTAATTACAGAAACAACGTGAAAGAGTATCAGTTTTTCATACTTGGTGTCTAAAATTTGTAGGTAATGCTGTCATTACCTAAAACAGAATAGTAAAACCACTTGGAAGGGAGCTAGCTAATATTCAATCGTCATGAATAAGGTGAAGTATGGCTTATTAAATGGCCTTAAAGAAGTCTAATGATGACTGGACTTTAATAGCTCTAACTATTACTGACAACTTTACACGTCTCTGTTTTTCTGATGTAGCAGGAACACATGCCCAGAAATCAAGCAGCCTGGGTTCTAGCCCAGCAAAGTTATAAACTAAATAACTCATTGGACAATCTCTGGGTATCGGTTTTCTCATCTGCAAAATGATGGGTTGGGTTCCTGGATTCCCCAGTTCCCTTCTAGTATAATCTTCTCTGATTTTAAGCTTGGAAATGTCAACACCAACCAGAATTTGGATTTTAGCTATAAAATGATTATTCTTAATATCTCAGTTTACTTAAAACTTATGTGATTGTTTAGCCATAAAAGAAATCTTTGCAATATTGACTCATGTGAGGTTTATCTTCTTTTTTTCAGGCGAGGGAATCACGGTAGAGACCTGGATTGCAACTTGGCCATGCTATCGTAAGTTTGATACTTTACAATTTTCATAATTATAATTGTAATTTTAAAAATCGACATGATTTTGGGGGTTTAGCTTACAACCACAAATTAACTTGAAGAGTCCTTAAGACCTCTTAGTCTACCCCTTTTTACCCACACAGTATGACAACTAAAATATTTTGGGCAAGTAATGTCTAATTTCGTTGTTGTTGGGGATTCTTTAAATCCCCTATGTCAAGTCCTCTTTGTCTGACTTGTGTTTCACAGTCAGCAAGTTCTCAGCCTTCCTGAGGAAATGTAGGTCAACTTTCTCTCACTTATCATCAGTGGAGATGGAAAACAATGTCTGTCCATCCCAGAGCAGTGCCTTGTTTGGAGCTCACTCTTAGCTGTGTCCCACAGAGAAGACCAAGCTGGGCTTGGAAGGGGCACAACAGCTGTCTTCAGATACATGAAGGACCTTCACAGAGAGTGGGAGGAAGACCTCTCCTGAGGGCAAACTTGGAAGCTTGAATGGAAGATACAGGGAGGGGAACTTTGGCTCACATGGTGGAATTGAGCCTAGCCAGGTAGTGAACTCCCTGTTGCTGGAGGTATTCAAGTGGAGGTGAGGTAATCATAAGACTGAGAAGTTACAGGAGGATGTTGTAGACCTAGATGTCTCTAGGTTCCCTTCCCATTGGAGTCTCCAATTCCATGGTTTTAACAGTTCCTCTGCCTTAATTAAGTAGAGCCACCACAGGGAACATTTGGTCAAGCAACTTGAGAGTCTGGGATGGTAGCTCTAGTTCTCCCATAAACCAGCCGTGTGATTTTTCACAAATCACTTCACCTCTTTGGGCCTCAGTTTCTTTATTTTAGAACATGAGGCATTTTAATCTTTAGGCTCCTTTCACCTCTGATATTCCAGGAGTTTCTATGTGATTCCAGTGTCAGGTACCCAATTCACAGGTCTATTATAGTGTCAAATATAGGATTCTATGAAAGACACAAATGCCGTATATTGTCTAAATCCTCCTCCGCTGACCATGTGGGACCAAGGGCCACATAGGAAGCAAAGGAGGGTTCGCACATCATGGACAGGTACCTGGTTGGGGCCGCTGTTCAGTATTCTTACTCATTGTTTGTGCTCCTGCAAGGGGGGGACCTGCAGCAAGAAGAGAAATACGGTAAGTGGGGCCATTCTCCACGAGGGGAGGGGAACACCTCATCCAACGCCCCCCCCTGGAAGGAGGACAAGTGTGCTTTCTCATTCATTCATTTGCTCACGCTACTCATTTATTCATTCTATTTCATAAATATTTATCCAGAATCTACCCTGTGCCAGCACTGCTCTCGATACTAGAGAACGCAGCACTGAACCAGTGGTTCCTGCTAGAACTTATGTTTTAATGGGGAGACAATGATAAACAGCAGTAAGTATGTAGAAGAGCATGTCTAACGGTATTGGGGCTGCGGATTTCATTTTTAATGAAAATTTAGAAAGGTCCTGAAGGAGAAGGTGGCATTTGAGCACAGGTCACCTGCTCCTGTGTTTCCATGTTTGTGAGCTCCCCTCCATGGCACCTCTTAGGTACACCCTTTCCACCCCTGTCATCAAGTCTCCATGTTAGAGCTGCGTTGCTTCTTGCACCGTCTATGGACTCGTCTGACCGGCGTGCTCACCACTTCTCTCTCTTCCCACCGGCCCATCAAATGCTATTTAGCCAGTTTCATCTCCCTAAAACACTACATCCCATCATCCGAAAACCTTAGTGACTCACTGTCGACTGAAGCATTGAGGTCTATCTTCCTGGCATCTTTGCGCCCCCTTCCTTACCTTTCCAGACTTATTTCCCTTCATGCATCCTAAACCCCAGGAACCCAAGTCCTCCTGACTGTCAGATATGTCAACCTTGATGTCTTTCCCTGGCCCCACCTCCCCTGGGAGGCCCAGTCCTCCCCACCACTGCAGGTCCAAATCCTGCCTCTCCTTGCAGAGCCAAATCATATGGCCCCGGGTCCACCTGGCCTTCCTGATACCGCCCAGAGGGAAAGAGTTATATGTGTGCATGACTCCTCTCCCCTGCTTGAGAGATTGGTCCATGTCTGATTCAACACTGTGTACCCCATAGGGCCAAGGGCTGGGGGCAGAGTAAACAAATAATGCATATTATTAAAAGGGATGGTGGTTATTGCTGGCATTAGTTTTTAGTCCCAACCTCTTTCTTGAAAGAATTCCCTTCACCATCCATTTCTGTGCTTGATATTTTACTTCCTAGAGATAGCAAGATTGACACATGCTGGGTCAGGACCATATGAGTCAGTCTTTCCTGCTACTCCCTTAATGGGAGATTTTGGGTCAGATTTCAACACAAATTGATGTGTCAGACCCCTACCATCCCCTCATCAGGTTATCCTCCCTCTCAGCCTTTCATGAAATTGGGGTAGAGATGTTGGTATAACTACATCTTGACAATTAGAAAAGCAAAGTCATAAAGGGTCATTATCATAACTTAAATGACAGAGTCCGAATCTGGTGATTTTTCATTCATACAGACCTTGTCATGAGAGAAACCTTCCAACTTCAAAAATTCTAAAGCCAAATGCAATGAAACAAAACTCACAGGTCTGAGTGAACATCCCATATCTTTCCAGGACTAGGTATCACTGACAGGTCCTACATTGGCAATTAATTTTGATGGCCATTCAAAAAGCAGGAAAACAAAATGCTCACTCCTATCCTCCTTTATCTTATGACCCTGTTCTCCACCCCGTCCTCAGAAAAAGGTTTTCTTCCCAAAGAATAAAGTGACGTTTACTTACTTTTGTTGAGACCAGAATTCATGTTATTGCCCCATCCTCCTCTCCTGACTGAGTCATAGGAAGGGTCTAATGGAAAAAACAAATAGAGGTACATCAGCATCTCCTGCTCTTTAGAAAGGTTGCATGAAGATTATCGTTTAGTGGCCTGGAGAATTCTGCAATAACTTTTCAAGCATCACTAAATTCCAGAAGTGTACTCTTCCCCTGGGGCAAAGGGGAATGAATGGGAGGAACATTGACACACTGATTGGGAGCCCAAGTAATGGAAAGAACCCTGAAATTGAAGTCATAGGGCTGGTTCAAATTCTGTCTTCCACCATTTGTTGGGAGACCTTGGATGAATCCAGACATCCTTGGACCTCAATTTTTTAAAATACGGAAATAAAAATTTACATGATTTACCTACCTTACAGGGTTGTGCTGATGTTATCAATGGAATATTTGTGTCCCCTGCACGAATTCATACACTGATGTCTAATCCCCCCAGTGGGATGGTATTGGGAGGCGGGGGTCTTGGGAGATAATTAAGTCATGAGGGTGGAGCCTCCATGAATGGGATTAGTGCCCTTATAAGAAGAGGTCACAGAGGTAGCATGTCTGCCTGCTTCCTGCCATATGAGGGCACAAAAAGAAGTCAGGTGTCTGCAATCCGAAAGGGAGCTCTCACAAGAACCTGACCATGCTGGCACCCTGACCTCAGACTTCCAACCTCCAGCAGTGTGAGAAGTTTGTTTCTTTTGTTTGTAAACCACCCAGCCTATGGTATTTTGTTACAGCAGCCAGAACGGATGAAGACAGGTAATGATCAAATGAGATAGCATATGTGAAGCATCTTATAAGGCATTCTACAAATATCATCTAAGTTTAGCAAGAAAAAAATATCCGAAGCTGTATAGCAAAGCTCTTTAAGCAGCTCTGGAGAGATGGGTCACGTCCAGATTAAAGGCTCATGGGCAGACTGTCTCACAGCCCCGGCCGTGAGGACCCTGGTGGTGGCTCCAACCCCTCACTCCAGCACACTGATGTTGTGGGCACGTCTGGGCTCTCCTCGGCCTCTCATGCTTTTTTGTTGATAGTGAAGAGGGCTGGGTAATGACCACAGAGAAAGGAAAAAGGCCAGAGATGTGACTGGAACCAGAAACGAGGGGCTGGAGAGACGCTTCCTGCCTGGAAGTGCAGAGAGGTTTCCAGATCGCCTTGGCGGACACTCCATTGACATGGAACATTCGTGATCCCAATCCCTTTCTTGAAAGAATACACATGCCTCCCTAACCCTGCTCAGAAATTGCTTAACCGACTGGCTAGAAACACCCTCTTTTCCTTTCTCATGGTGTGAGTCCCATTGAGACACGGAGCAGGAATAGCAGAAGAGCTTAAGGATACAGAATGATGACTTTCAAAGTCTTTCCATGGACAACAAAGAAACCATAAAAAACATCTGAACAAATGGAGCACAAACCTCTTCAAACAACGGTCAGGCGGGGTGAAACACAAACCATCCCCCTCCACCCCTTCTGAGCCTCTCAAACGAATTAGAATAAGAACTGCAAAGACGGACCGGCTGGTCCCATGGCTTGTTCTTGTTGTTTCTGGCTAAGAAGAACCAAAAGACAGGAATGATTTCCTTGTGGAAAAATCCACGTGCGGATGCACATTCCTCCTGGCTCTGGAAAAGCCAGTGCAGTTTTAAAATTACAGTCTTTAGCAATTGGCATGAAAAGCAAAACAGAAAGTGAGGGGGATGCAGATGGGAGGAAGGGGAGGGAAGGGGGCAACAGAGAGACAAAGCTCGGCTCGTTTGAGTCGTCTGTTTTTATTTTTCTTTGACTTTTTTTTTTTCACAATTCCTCCTGCAAATAGATTCTTGTGCTTGCTTAAAAACAAAATAAAACAAAAACAAACAAAGAACCTAAGTTGTTTTCAAGCTGGGGATGCGGTTGTAGGTTCTCATGGGTATCTTCTGGGCTGGCTTGCAGGGGTCTGCAGAGTGTGTGCAAGGCTGGGGTATCCTCGAGGAAAGGCCGGGTTCTTCCAAGATTTCTCTTTGGTGGAGGGGGATGCTGGTTAGGCCTCCAGCAATTTATCTGGGACTGATTTCTGCCACGTATTGTGTGTTTGGCTATACGGTGGATGTGAACGAATATGACACAAGTCCCCAGTGCTTACCTTTAAATAGGAGACAATAACAGATTGTGAAGAAATACGGGTCGTGTACCAAAGGAGTGCTGGAGATACTGGGGGTGAGGGAGGGAGAGGCTAGTGTGACTGGGTCTGGGGTGACTTGAGTGGGGCCTCTTTGGGGAGGAGAGAGTGCGCATTCCCGGCAGGCATATGGCGGAAGTGAGCGGCGAGATGCGAACGTGTCGGATGTGGGAAACCATGCGTGGGGCTG
Organism: Mesoplodon bidens; assembly: GCF_964165515.1. Taxonomy (NCBI): domain Eukaryota; kingdom Metazoa; phylum Chordata; class Mammalia; order Artiodactyla; family Ziphiidae; genus Mesoplodon; species Mesoplodon bidens. Next base: position 5,190,102 of record NC_138164.1, read on the forward strand.
TGGGACTGCAGCGGGGGGACACGGAAGAGAGGGCCGAGGCCAGGGTCATGGCCAGGTCCACGGCCACTCAGCCAGCTTAATGGCTCTGGGTTACAGGCCATGGAAACCAGGAGAGGCTTGGGGCAGGTGGCAATACCATGAACCCAGGGTGTAGTGGAGAGTGCAGCTCGTGGTGATGTGCAGGATGGATGGATGGGGTGGGTGCCAGGGGAAGGAGATGAACCTAGCAGGAGCAGAACAGAAAGTGGAATAGAAAGTGACAAATTCATGAAAGAGAAAAAGCAAATCGCTAAGTTCCAGGAATTGGTGTGTGTTATCTGAAGTTCTGACTTGACTTCTGACTTACTGCACTGATAATATCTCTGACTCAGAGTTTTCTAATCAGCGTTTCTTCTCAATTCTTAGTTTACCGGAGGCTTCCATCCTCTCTTCCATCTTCTCTAAAGCTATGTTATATTCGTTCAGAAGAACCTTTTTTCTTAGTCCAAATTATGGCTTTGGCTATAGTTATCCTTGACTTCTTGCCAACTTTTCCTCCTATTCTTTTATTCTAGCTCTGGGGGCACTGCAGATAGGCAAAAGTTAGAAAATGGTTGGAAGAATTCCCTCTAACCAGCAGAGGGTGGGTGGTGGCTGGATTTTTCTCTGAGTGCCCAATCATGTTGGAAGTTGATGCTTTATCAGAGAAGTGTCTGGCAGCCCCATCTTTCCCGTGATGCCTTGGGGGTTGGCGGGGGGAAGCCTGACCGGGAGGACTTTCGAGGTCCCAACCAACCTTAAAGTCCCCTAGTAGGTGAAAAAAGCAAGGGACAGAAACAGAGAGGCCACCAGCAATCAGCCTGAACTGTGTCCCCCTGTGGAGTTAACAGAGCAATAAACAGCAGCGGGCCATGCCTTGAGCAGGCGTCTTTAGCCAAGGGTCCCGGAGCAGTGTGTAGAATCAGAGCAGCAAAGACCACAAGGCTTCCTCCCATGTGCTCTTTCATTCCTACCCACATGCATGGAAAATCCTGCCACTGGTACCTGAGTCTACAAAGAACACCTGGGTCCATTTACTGGGGAGGTTAACAGACGCTCTCTGTGGACCCTGGGGTTTGTGGGGTCATCTCCTAAATTGAAGATTGACATGAAAGCCAGTGTTTTTGGAGTAAGTCCTACTGCAAGGACAAAGCTGAAGATGGAGAAGGCCAAGGTCAAGAGCTAAGGTCTGGCATTCTGCCTTAGAGATTGGAAGTACCGGGGCCACCTTGCAGATTAAATTAGATATCCAAGCAAACAGCTGGCCCAGCGCCCAGCACAGCATCAAACTCGGTAAATATTAGCAAGTAACATTATTACTGTGTTCGCATCATTAAATACCTTAAACTGTTCAAACCTAGAAACACGTTTGCCAGCCCTACCAAATACACATTAACCCCCTCCCTTGCTTCCATCCCCCTTACCCTGCTCTCCTTCTGATTTTTCCACTTATCACCTAATCTAATCAATAATTAATCCATGATGTTTATTGTCCACATCTCCCACCTGAATGTCAGGTCCATAAGGGTAGGGACCCCTCTTTTTATTTATTTATTTATTTTTGTGCGGTACGCGGGCCTCTCACTGTTGTGGCCTCTCCCGTTGTGGAGCACAGGCTCCGGACGCGCAGGCTCAGCGACCACGGCTCACGGGCCCAGCCGCTCCGAGGCATGTGGGATCCTCCCGTACTGGGGCACGAACCCGCGTCCCCTGCACTGGCAGGCGGACTCTCAACCACTGCGTCACCAGGGAAGCCCGGGACCCCTCTTTTGTTCTCTGATAGAACCAAGCACCTAGAACAGTGCCCAGCCCAGAATAAGCACCCCATAAATATTTGTTGAATGAATGAATAACTGGGCCGATATTTTCTCCTTCTTGCTAAATATACATGCTTCCTCTTGTTGTTCTCTATTTTCCTAGCTGGAGAGAATTCAAAGCCTCTACCCCAGCTGCTCCCCACTAAATGAAGTCTTCAGGGGATTCCAGTCTGGGTGATGGGTGATGGATGAGTATAGACTGTTAACCCTGGCTGCCCTCTGAGCAGAATGGACAACAGTCCATGTATGACAGGGCGTAGGCTGAGACCTGTCCCCACAGGAAACCCAGGACTAGATGCCATTCATTCAAGTGGCCTGCTTTTTGTTTCATATATGTTTTAACAATGTCATTGTTGAAATGAGGGCTTGTTTTCCTCCTAAAAGTCATACAAGTGAGAACGCAGCAGTGTGGTCAGCTCTAGTCCCAGACACACAGACAGAAATATGTCTACAACCAACACGAAAAATCCTGGACCCGGAGCTACCCAACGACTCATATTCCTGCACAAACACTCTTCCTCCCCGGGCCCGACGCCTGGCTGTGCCAGAGCTCCCTGACCCTCGGCTGCCGGACAGCACGTGGGTTGCTCTCCTGTGGGGTGTGCCTGGCCCACAAGGCAGCCTGAGCATGCCCTGGGCCCCCCACCCTGAAAATGGTGCATACTGTCTGCTTTCTGAGAACTGACTTCTCAAAACACACACTTAAGGGAGTGGCCAAGGGCACAGAGGGCAAAAATGTGACCGTTAGGGACCCACAGAGCAGCTGGTCTCAGAACTTCTGGGTGGCGGCAGACGCTTGAGCAGCAGAAAATTACCCCTGTGCTGACTCTCACTTTGTACTTCAGTGAATGCTGGTACCCCTGGCTTGATGACGAATCTTACTGTGATGCTTTTTCAGAGGAGTCTTCTCAGAAGAGCTTTGCCTGGAGCTTATGGTTTCAGGCGGTCCTGAGATCAATTTTTGCCAAAGCAAAGAGAGACCAGAGCCTCATTCTGGGGAATCTGGGCACTGCCAGGCATTGTGGGTAATTCAGCTTCAAGTATATAATGGTCTGAGCAGTATCTCCGTCATGGGATGCCTGGTGCGGCTGACTTTGACCCTAAATGCCCTCTTAGATTCCAGGAGAGCCTCCTGGGGTGGAGAAATATGAGTGTGGAGATTTTTTTCTGAAAAGTCCTTGTTGGAAGGGGAAAACTTTCTCTGGACGTGACTTTCTCACAGACATGCCAGTGTTAACTCAGCTTCTGTGTGAAGCTGTTAAACGGGTCCTAGAAACCTGGCCAAACATCTCAGGAAAGACATCTCTTTCTGCTCTGATGCCGACGGTTCACTGTCTGAAAGCCCAGTGTCCCAGGCAACGCGCAGCTCCACACTTTGTCATGCCCTCACCTGGAGGCCAAAGATGCAGAGACACCGGCACAAAAGCCTCTCTCTTCATCCCGTGTGACATGAGACCGTGCTCTCGATTACTGGATAGAAAAAGATGAATTTTCTCTGAGACTTCTCTTCGAATTTCTGGTTGGAAGTACCTAGTCCTGTTTTCCTTGGAAAGGCCAGCTTCTGAATGCAGACCTTTCAGCAGAAGAATGGGCAAGGCCGCCCCTGCTCAGGGCAGAAGCTTCTCTCAGTCCGATCCAGACCTCTTTTCTTGGAAGACTGATGATGCCAAAGGAGAAAAGCTCTAATAAAGGGGACCCCGAACCCAAAGCCCAAACTTCCCAAAAAAGAGCCAAGTCCACCAGGAGGAAGACCCATCGCCCAGACTTTCCCCCATACAGGGAAGACTGTACATGGGGGCAACATCCTAGCTGTAGGCAGAGGACGAGCGAGATGTTCCTCCAAACCCCTCCTCCCTCTGAGGCCCTGGGTTAGAAGAGGCCCAGCCTTTGAGGAGAAGCAGGGCCCAACTGGCCACCATCCCCATTCTGCTTCCCTCTGGGCTCTCCCACCTGCGGTGCCCACCCGGGACAGCCTTCCCTGCTTCCCGAACCTTCTGAACTTAGGGCCAGCCCCTCATCTGCCACTGTCTCCCTACGACCCCTGCCGGCGACCACTACCAGATGTCTGACCGCTGGCCTGGCCTCCCACCTCCAAAGCTGTGCAAAGGCGACTGGCACCCCGGCTGTGGAAGGTCGTGGAGGGCGAGGACGCCCTGGTGCAGACATCCTTTCTCTCTGGCAGGTCGGTGGTTACGATGTGGCGTTTAGAATCAGTCCACCCTGGGATGAGACCCCAGCTCAGCCATTTACTCCGCCAAACAATCTCTGTCAAAAGGTTCCTCTTTTTGAACCCCAGGTTCTGCTTCTCTAAGTTAACCTTAAAAACGCATTCCAATATACCTTAGGTGCAGACAAATACTGTTTGATTCCACTTATACGAGGTACCTGGGATAGTCAAATTCATAGAGTCAGAAAGCACACTGGTGGATGCCAGGGCCCCGGCGGGAGGGGGAATGGGGCGGTAGTGTTTGCTGGGGACAGGGTTTCAGTTTGAGAAGGTGAAGAATTCGGGAGGTGGATGATGGTGAGAGCTGCACAGCCATGTGAATGTACTTAGTGCAACTGAACTGTACAGTTAAATATGGTTAAAATAATATGTTTTATATTATGTGACTTTTACCACAATAAAAAAAAGGATTAATAACAAATGCTTTATAGGATTGTTAAGGGGATTAAATAAGCATTCGATAAATGGCAACTTAAAAATATACACAGTATACACGTAGTCTATCCCATCTTGCTTGCACCTCTAAGATGCTGACCTTGGTGAACTGAGGTTAAAAAGTCATTACAGGAGGCCCTGAAAATGAAGAGAAGCATAAAGGAAGAATAATTCCCGTGCTCCGAGATCAGTGATTCCCAAATCAGAATAAACTCTGGCTCTCTTTTAGAAGAAGAAATGGATTATCCTGTATCCCAGTTTAGAATCGCCGGTTGGGAAGCTGGCTCTGGCTGGTGGCTCTGGCTGCCTGCTGGTATATTACCAGGCTGAGGGTTTACCCGGCATCCTTCCTGCTCCCCTGACAGTCAGCTCCCCCAGCTCCCTGCCCAGCCAGCCCTGGAGCTCCAAGTTGGGTCCTCACCTCCTTTCAACCCCGTCTATAAGGGCAGCTCGGCCTTTACCTCAGGGGCATCTTATGTTCTAAAGAGCACCAGAGGATCTTGGCTTCCACGGAGATCTCAGGAGGAGGGCAATATCTAGGGAAGGCTTTCCTTAAACTTGGAACGCACAGAAAAAAAACATCCTGGATCAGATTTCCTTTGCTCAAGGATCTTGTCCTGGAATCCAAACAGCCCCCTCAGCCTCAGAGCCGGCCCCGCTGCGTGGAGGAGAATAAAACTACTGTTTAAGATATTCCACGTGCAAAGGGAAGAAAGGACACGTGAGAGAAATGCTTGAAGAATGGATAGCTTTCAAAGATGAGAATTTGGAGAGGCCAGTGGCACCCTTGTGGGCACAGCCTCGCCACGGTCTCACGAGGCTCCCCACCAAGCCGGGACCCTCCCTTGACTTCGTCCCTCCCGTGGGCTCTGTGTTTAAATGACACACAAGTCTAAACGACCTCTTTATTTTGATAAGGCCTCAAAGTGGGATTTGGGGGCCAGCCTTGTGTGGAAAAGCAATTTATACTGACTCAGTTAATTGGGTGTTTGCCCAAACTCCCCTCCATGTTGGGTCATGCAGACGCAACTAAATGGCAGCCTTTCTGGGTCAAATCTGCCTCAGGTTTAAGAGGATTCTGGGTCAGAAAAAGAAAACCTAACAGCTGACTTAGGTAAGAGGGCTTGAAGATGAATGAGAAGCAGTCTGTGTTCAGCCCCCTGGGCTCTGCTGAGAGCCCGGATCTGACCCTCTCCCATCCGCGTTCCTCGGCTGGGTTGCCCTCCCTCTCTGGCGATACGGGATAGTCTTGCATCTGTTGCATGATTCAGCTTTTGCATCTTTTTCTTCCAGAGTTCTGCAAAGGCTCACCGGTGAAGGTCTCGTGTTTATTACCCTCATCTTGTTCAGCCCCCTGCTGTAATTCTTTGTGCACTTATGCCCCTTTCTTGGTGAGCATCTTTGGGAAGAGACGGACTGTATCTTATCACCTTGTTTCCTTCTCTTGCCCCCAGGTTCTTCCTCTTCCCAGCACCAGCTATTGGGCTTCACTAATACATCACATTCATTCATTCAACAACATTTTCTTGAATGTCTACAATTGTGCTAGACCCTGTTCTATGTGCTGAGAATACAATGGTGGCCAGACATACGTCCTTGCTCTGGGAGCTCACATTCAAAACAAATAGTAAACGACATTGTATCTAAGAAGGTGGTGAGTGGTATGGAGAAAAAGAAAGCAGGTAAAGGGGAGCAGGTAGTGCTGGGACAGGGAGGGCCTCGCTGACAACACAATTTGAACAAAGACTTGACCTATCTAATGCTATGAAAATAAAGCTCTCCATAGTGCCATACTTTTCTTATGAAAAGTGCCTGGGTCGCCCAACACTGATTTCAAAGCCCTTCTGGAAAGGCAATCCCTTGTTATCAGTTCTTTACCTTGTGAGAATTACTTTATGTTGGAAGACGAAAAAATAAGCTAAAAAACTTGACAGTATCGTTTTGATGTCCGGGTGAGAGACAGTAAAAGGCGAGGTGAGCTTAGTCTGTTAAAGAGTTCACCAGTTTGGGCATATTTAGAATCAGGGTAATTGCCAAATCTGTTGTCTTAGAATCACACTGACTTAGGAAGGCCATTCAAATGAAGAAACTTAAAATCCCAGCACTTCCTATGATTTGTTTTTGACCTGTCTCTGAAGTGTTTTGCAGGAAAGGGTGTTTCTGAGGGGTCAGTGTGGTTGAGAAGAGGACAGGTGAGTTCTCCCTGAAGGAACACTCCATCTTTGTGGCCTGGCAGGTGAGCCCTGGAGCATTCCCACCTCTGTGTCCTGCTCCCACACATCAAAAAGCACAGGAGTTAAAGACAACCATCAACTCTGGGCAGGTGGAATGTGGTCTCACTTATATAATAGAATCCGAGGTTTCTTTTCAGGCTGGAGGGGACTTCAGACATTATCTAAACCAGACATGCAAATTAGCACAGGCCTGGAGGCCCAAAGCCTGAGAGAAAGCATATGTAGCCATATAAGAATTTTAATAGAAATTGAAAGTATGACTCATAGCAGAAAAACTGCCTTTCTCTCAGCTCCTCTAGGATATTGGGCAGGCCAAAGACTTCTGAAGCTCGAAGAGTTTTCATAGTTATACCAAGAACGGTTTTCATTTCTTTGGAAGAGGGGTACCTAAATCTTATCAAGTCTAAGGTCATTTGTGGTGTTATTAAGGGCTCTTAAAGATTTTCATGGGAAGGAATTCCCTGATTTCTCTTTAATCCATTCCAAACAGGGAAACAGTTCACTGCCATGGAAAAAACTCTAGATTGAGGCTCAGAACTCCTTGGTTCCCCTCCCATCTCTGCCAATTATGAGCTGTGTGAACTTAGGCAAGTGACGATCTCTCTGAATCTGTCAACCTATCCGTAACAGGGGAAAAAACGATTCTCCTAAAATTTAAGAATTTGGAAAAGCAAATAGCCTATTTAATCCTCACAGGGTTCTTTTGAGAATAAGTGAGATCATGCATGTGAAAATGCTTTACACACTCCAAATGTCTTCTAAGATTATAGCTGCTATTCTTTTCCAGAGTTTTATTCCTTGGAAAGAAGTTAATCTTTCTTGTGTCAACCAAGGCTAATTTCTTCTGGTTTTTTGTTTAGGGAAGCAGAAGGATTGAATAAATATTTAATTAAATTGACAAACTAGATTTTCCTTCCCCAGTGAATCCATCAGCTGTCAATTTAATTTACTGAATATCTACAGGGCTGGAAAAAAGGGATACAGGACAAAACTCACCCTTAAAGACGATAAGATAATCTGTAATTAGGTCCATTGATGGCTAGTCACTGAGATAGGGTCCTGAGAAGAGATTGTAGTCTTTGTGGGTAAGGAAAAAGTATCCTGACGAGGGTGGGACTTGAATTGGGCTTTGAAGGATGTCCTGGATTTTGATAAAGTAATAATCTCACGTAATTTACCACTTTCTCTTTAGAATGTGGCTAACACACGAATTTGAACTTCATCAGAGGTGTGTTAAACTTTTCATTGATCTTCACATGTGATTGCTTACAGATCTCTGAGGCTGGAGGGGAGAAGCCCACGTGGGTTAGTGTTTCTAACCATAGTATTTCTCCCTCAGAGACTTTATCTTCTCTCAAAAGGATATTTCATGAGAAATAATTATTTATTATCTTAGATATGGGCTTCTCTGAAGAGAGTATGATGTTACATCTATAAAAAGAACTTGGGAAAGGTTTTTATCTTAAGATAACAAATGATGCTATCTATGCCTTGGCTTTTCACTAGAAGATTCCCCAAGTCCCTATACCTCTGTCTGGCAGGAGAAAAGCTTCTCTCTTTCTCTGGGGCAGGGAAGCGGGGGAGGGAGAGAGGAGGGAGAGAGAGGGGAAGAGAGATGGAGAAAAATTTGGTTTACGAGCATGGGAATAAACAAACTTCTTTTAAACACTTTCAGCAACTACTGACCCTCCAACAACCTCTCTGTAGAATTTCTAAAAATCAGTGTATTTTGCAGAACAAATGCATTTGGAAGATTCTGTGTGGAGGTGGCCACCAGTGGATTACCTAGAGCGTTTGTGGACCTCGCCTTTTCTCCCCAAAGTACTCTGGGACCCCACTCCTCAACACAGCTAACAGCGATCACTTCCAGCTTCTATTACAAACCAAGAGCCTGCGGTCATGGAAATGGAGTTACATCAACCAAGGCCAATTTCATTTTGAGTCGGAGCTCTATAATCTGGAATGGGATGAAATGTCTGAGTCTAAGTGAAACCTGGTAGGGACGGGAGGGCTAAAATAATAATAGTCAAGAGTCTGGAGATGAATTGGAAATGCAAAACCCAAACGACCCACTCAGTAAGTGTGAAACGCCACTGACAAGTTAGCGGAGCTGTGGTGGCACTCCACCCCACCCACCGAGTGTCCACTGTCAGGACACCCCTCCCTGGCATTGCTGGGTGGAGCAGCTGTCTGGCCGAGTCCAGTTGCAAGGGTGCTCTGGAGGTCAAGTTGGCCCCAAATACCTTTCCCACAGCCTTGCACCTCTTCCCCTCTCCCTCTGAGGTTTACGTAAAGCATTTTTCTTTATTAAGGTGCAGCAGTGTTCATGTTTTCACTATCACCGTCACTGATTTGCAGAGCACGGTGGCGCCTATCAGATTCTC